>NC_089821.1:83688540-83992112 GCF_035046505.1 Tiliqua scincoides
GCTCAGTCCTTTGCTCCAACCTTCATGCAGTTGGTGAGCAACAGGGGATCTCCACCTCCCCTTCTACTTTTGCAGAGCATGATTTCAGATTTCCAGTGGCTGCCTTTTTTTGGGCAACAAACTTTTTTGCCCCTCTCCATGATCAATGGTGGGGGGAGGAAATCCTCCCCTCCCATTCATCACTGTCCTTGTCCTCTCTCTGGGCTGCTGAATGCAGCCTGCAGTCGGGGTGCATCCAGCCACCCAGAAAAAGGGTAGTTTCAACCCCCCCCCCCCAAACAGGGGTCAAAGGCAGAACTGAACCCTCCCTTCCAAACAGGCAATTCACTGGGTGTGCAGAAAGCAGGCTTTGTTTTTAAAGGGACAGCAGCCCTTCCATGCTTTCCTGGGAGTAAGCCCCATTGACAGAACCAGGGGACATCCACTAAAATTGAGTGTTGGGCGGGTTAGGACAGACAAAAGAAAATATTTCTTTACTCAGCGCGTGGTTGGTCTGTGGAACTCCTTGCCACAGGATGTGGTGCTGGCGTCTAGCCTAGACGCCTTTAAAAGGGGATTGGACGAGTTTCTGGAGGAAAAATCCATTATGGGGTACAAGCCATGATGTGTATGCGCAACCTCCTGATTTTAGGAATGGGTTAAGTCAGAATGCCAGATGTAGGGGAGGGCACCAGGATGAGGTCTCTTGTTATCTGGTGTGCTCCCTGGGGCATTTGGTGGGCCGCTGTGAGATACAGGAAGCTGGACTAGATGGGCCTATGGCCTGATCCAGTGGGGCTGTTCTTATGTTCTTATGTTCTTATGTTCTTATGTTCTTATGACTGTGATGGGACTGACTTCTGAGTAGACATACAGAGGATTGGGCTGGGAGGGCTGCTGTCCCTTTAAAAACAAAGCCTGCTTCTTGCAAGCAGGTGTAGTTGCAAAAAGCAGTCATTTGCAAAGACAAAGCAAATGCCAGGCAGGCTAGAGGAGCCTGTTTCCCTGCAGGCAGCAGTAACTCCCCTTACCTGGCGCACAAAGAGGAGCAGGGAACGTGCAAACCCCCATTGGTGCTGCGGGGCTCCCTGGCTGTTCGGGAGAGGGCTGGGAGGAAAGAGAGGAGCGTGATGCCCCAGCAACCTCCACCCTTCCTTTGCACACATTGCCCGCAGGTGTGAGGCTTGCACATGCATGCAGCGCCTCAGAAACCTCCGAACTCAGGCAGGAGGCTTCTGCAGCATCACACACACTTGCGAGGCTGGACTTCAGAGTGGGAGGTTCCTTTGGGGGGGGTAATTGGCGCGTCACCCTCCCCCAGCGAGTCACCTGGTGTGGCCTGCACCCCCCGCACCCCCTTAGAGATGCCACTGGGTGAATGAAGCTGTGGAAGGGCCAGTTCAGATCAGGTCAGGTCACCACCTCTCTCTCTGGGGGAAGGAGGGCTTTAATTAGGTCTCTCCCCCCCCCTGCTGTTTTCCTGATCTAAACAGTCCACGTGGAGCTCCGATTTGCCCAATGGGTCAAGATATACAGTCTATCTATTTCTCTACGAATGTAACAGCAAGGTAGTGATATACTAGTTCATTATCATTGAGAAATATCTGGTGTCTACCTTGTGCATTAAAGAGTGAATAACTGTGATATATTTTCCGAAAGGCTCATTCTTCTAAATCAAGCACGTGTTACTGCTAATACTACTACATTTATTTAGTATGAACAGTGTGGTATGCACAAGACGTATGAGTGATATTCCAAATACAACCCAGACAAAAGTGAATAGAAATGGGTCTTGCAGAGTGCTCCCAGCATATTTGCTGTCTGAACTGGGGCAGATTTGCTGCCTCTGCTAGCTGCAACTTCCCCCTTTTTATGTAGCATATACGTAGTATATACGTACATACCCCAATTTGGCTGCACTTGCTGCAGCTCCTCTTTCAGCCCAATCCTATGTAAGACTGGGCCAGCACAAGGGGTGTGTGATGACATTGGAACAGTGTTCTGCAGGTGTAAAATAGTTGTTGATCGCTGAAGGTCTGCTGCTGGATGTCACTGCCATTGTTGGAGCCAGTAAAGCAGCATGGGGGGATGGGTTGGAGAGAGATGGAAGGGGGTGGGGAGGGGAAGAATAGGGTGGAGATGGGGGCAGGGAGGAGGATAGATGAAAGTGGGGAAGAGGGTAGTTATCAGCGGCAGCAGCGCCACCGATATACTATCTCCCTTCCTAGCCCTGATCCATCTTCCTGAGTCCACTCAGACTTGTATATATAGCTGATGCAGATCTGGGTAGACCCAGTAGGGTGGCAAGGGCTTACCTTGGGGCAAATATTCCCTTATCTTGAGTAAGTGTTTGCAGCCCAAAACTGCCCCGCAGGATGCCGCATACTCCCCATTGGCACAGCTACATCACTTCATGGGGAGTTAGGTAGGATGGGACTGTTTGCCTGCCCAGCTGCTTAGGGAAAAAAGCCCGATGGGTAAGGAGATAGGGGCAAGGTGGAGTGCTGTGAGCACAGCTATCATGGGTGATCAGAATAGAATCACCTAAGCTGCTGCAGCAGCTTCTTGCAGCAACTCCACCACAACCATTTCCAGTAGCAGAACTGGAGGATCCCGATCACCCAATTAAAGAGGTGGTCGGAGTTTGTTTGGCCTGGCCTGGACACGAGAGTCCAGCCCCTCCCCAAGGGGGAGGTGAAGGGGGCGTGGTCTGGCAGCCACGGCAAACCTTTTAAAAGGGGACAAGACCCAGCCCTCTTCCTCCTTGTGCATGTGGGCACCGTGGGAATACCCGCCCGCCCGCCCTAGAGGCAGTCTGAGTTTAACTGGTCACCGTTTGGGGCCGGGTAGGAATTTTTTGCTGCCTGCCAAGATTGGCCGAGAGGCAGGCAGTTTTTTCACCTACCCCAGACTCTTATGGGCCTGGGGGTTACATCCCCCCCTGTTTGCAAACTGCCATTGGTCACTTTAAGAGGGCAGGTGGTGCGGGTTAGGAGGCGTGAATGGGACTTCCCGCACATTTAGATGTATGAAGTTGGTCTCTCATCTCTTAGACCTCTTATTATTACACTTTTGTAGGAACAATGATTAAGAATATCAATACAGTTCATGGTAATACTGTTAAGTAATAGAGTATTGATCCAATGTTTTCATAATTGCTTCATTTGTAGAAACCGTGCAGTACAAACAATATGTGATATGATCCCATTTTGTCTATTAACACCTTGCTCAAGAGAGATTAATGGTCAGTCTGATGCCCTTAATTCAAAAACCCTAGTTTATTAAAACTAGGTTATGCTGTATCATCCTGATGTGAACCCTGTCAGAAGAACTGAGAATGCTAAAGCTAAGGTAATATGTTCTTTTCAACACATAACACTGCATGAAATGAAAGCATACAGGTGCTTCCTAAAATCAATTATCATTCTGAAAATGTTTTCTGCAAGACAGAACAACATTCGTATTTCTATGGAGTTTCAGATTATATTGCTAGCATGACTTGGTTGACTTGGCAAGTCGTCCCTGTTGCCCAAACGGCAACACCACCACCACATAGGAAATGTCTGACAAAGAAACAGGCAGTTTAGTTCAGATTATATCATCTGAACAGGCCCCATTGCCACATGACAAGACTGTGATTGCACCATGAGCACTCTTGTCCCAACTTGGTTTAAACTGCCCCTGCAGACCATTCCCATAGGTCTTTTGATGATGACGTCAAGGGGTGCTCCAGTTCATTCTCCTTCCCAGTTGTCATTCCCTGCCTCTCAAGAAGGCTGAGCCAGATCCCATGGAGAGAGAGAGAGAGAGAGAGAGAGAGAGAGAGAAGTGGGTAGTCTGGCCTACCATTTTAGGGCCCAGACCTATCCAACTTACCAGTGCTGATGCAGCCACAATGCAGCCCCGAGGTAAGGGAATAAATGTTCTCTTACCTTGAGTAGGCCTCTGTGACTGCTCCCCCCCATGCAGGATGCAGTGCATGTCCACCATTGGCATGGCTGCGTTAGCGCAGAAGAATTGGATAGGATTGGGCCCGTATCCTCTTCAGCAGTCTTCAAGCAATTTAGCATGTAATGGACTCTGTCAAGCTGGGAATAAGGAGGAAGGGATTTAACTTTAGAACTCAGCCTTCCCCTGACCAAGGCTTTTGGTTAAATCTTACATTCTGAAATGTATGGGGCAGCCAGGCTTGACGATGGAGGCATGGCTATAATGGGGATGTCATGAAGAGCTCTTCAGTATTTACCATAACACTGCTACCAACAAGTAATCAACAGTACTGTCAGGCCTGGGACACGGGGACCCCCAGGGTCACAGGAGGTGGCAGCAGCAGGGCACCTCAGACTGGCAAGCAAGGGGGGAACAGCGAGCCCTGGAGCTTTGAGCTGTCTGCTGGAGGTCCGTCCAGTCGGTCAAGGACTGGCTTGGTCCCCCACGGTCCCAGCGCCGGGCTCAGGAACAGGTGAAGTTTACCACTGAGTGCCCAGCCGCAGCTTGCCATGGCTTGCTTCCAGGAGTCTGCAGGCCAATCCCCTCTGGCCTTGCTACTGCCCCCCCAGTCGGTGTGAGGGTGTGCCCGTGGCCACCCCACGGCCCTATTTCCCCTGCCAGCCTCAGGGGCTGAGGCAGGCTCTCTCCTCCCGCTGCTGTGGCTACTCGGCCTGGAGACTTGCTCCTGGGTGGCTCTACTCTCAGGTAAGTCAGGGGAACCCTGACAAGTAAATTGAAGAAGTATGACAACTGCCATCCTGCAGTACAGGTTGACTGTGTTTACTGCTGACTCGGATGAGTCAAACAGACTAATAGTGTGCAGGACTGCAGCCCAACAGCCCAATCCTGAATGGGTCTACTCAAAAGTAAATCCCATTATGTCCAATGGGGCTTGCTCCCAGGAAAGTGTGCATAGGATTGTAGCCCAAGACAATACAATTAATATTAGAGTATGTTTCTGACACCCATAAATGGATAGTCCAAGGAGTAGTTCTTTTGTGAAGCAGGACTGGCATATGTCACAAGGCTAGAGTGTAGCACAGACATGCTAATCATGTCTACTTGCTGCTGTGTCTTGTTTTCTCCATCCAATGAAACCTCTTTGCCTTGTTACTGGTTCCTGACTGCTGCGTGGTCCCTCTGGTGTTGGGAACCTGTTGGTCAATGAACCATTTTGTACTTACTTTTCTAAGCATCCCTTCTCTGTTGGCAACCTTCAGTCTCGAAAGACTATGGTATCACGCTCTGAATGGTGGTTCTGGCACAGCGTCTAGTGTGGCTGAAAAGGCCGATTCAGGAGTGACAATCCCTTCCACACTGGGAGCAAGTGTAGTGTGTCCCTGGTCTGTCTCCCTGGCTATGGGCCTTCCTTCTTTGCCTCTTTGCCTCAGCCTGTTGGCCAAGTGTCTCTTCAAACTGGGAAAGGCCATGCTGCACAGCCTGCCTCCAAGCAGGCCGCTCAGAGGCCAGGGTTTCCCACTTGTTGAGGTCCACTCCTAAGGCCTTCAGATCCCTCTTGCAGATGTCCTTGTATCGCAGATGTGTATCGCAGCATGAACTGGAGGTTGTCCATGACTTTGTGTATCTTGGCTCAATGATCTCCGACACCCTTTCTCTCAATACCGAGCTAAACAAGCGCATTGGTAAAGCAGCCACCACAAAGAGAGTCTGGTCCAACAAGAAGCTGACGGAACATACCAAGATCCAGGTCTACAGAGCTTGCGTCCTGAGTACACTTCTGTACTACAGCGAGTCATGGACTCTTCGCTCACAACAGGAGAGGAAACTGAATGCATTCCACATGCGCTGCCTCCAACGCATTCTCGGCATCACCTGGCAGGACAAAGTTCCTAACAACACAGTCCTGGAACGAGCTGTAATCCCTAGCATGTATGCACTGCTGAAACAGAGATGCCTGCGTTGGCTCGGTCATGTCGTGAGAATGGATGATGGCCGGATCCCAAAGGATCTCCTCTATGGAGAACTCGTGCAAGGAAAGCGCCCTACAGGTAGACCACAGCTGCGAAGCATCCCTTATAAGTGGTCTAAAAGAATATTGAGGCTTTAGTACCACATGCACAGGATCAAGTGAAAAGAAATAAATTCTATACTTCATACAAATAAGAACTGAAAAGCCTACTTCTAGATTTTCTTTTGTTGAACAAGGAAAATACAGATTGGTCTCTACTGTTTCTGCTTCTTCTTCCTAAACTTTGTTTGGACTTCAGCTTTCTTGCTTTCAGGTTTGATCCTCCCTAAGCCACAAGATTCAGGCTCTCCTTTATTTTTGTAAAGGGTTTTTGCATAATTGGGGTCTTTCATCTCACAAACCAGCCTCCACTATACTGTTTTTGCTTGGACTTAAAAGGTAAGTGTCTCTCCTTGGGAAATTGAAACATAGCACTGAATGTAGCTTGTGTCTAGAGGGAGTGGGTGGACTGTTTTCTATTTGCTGTTTCCATGATGCATGACCCCACAGGAAATCTCCTGTTCCAAGTGGGAGAGTGGGTGAGAACAATATTGTGTGCCAAGAGAGATCCTGTTTCCATTGACAATGAATAATGCCACTGGAGAAATTTGTCCTTTAATTTCAAGCATCTCACTCTCAACTGTGACATATGTTTGCAAAGCCCAATGATGTTTCTTTTATGGAACAGCTCCTTCAATGATGGCAAGAGTCTTTGCTTCAGTGCTGAGGCATAACACAAGCCAGGCATTACCCAATAGCCGTGCTGTCACAAACAGATGAGAACTTTGCATCAAACTGTAGAGGATATCACAGCACTTATGAATGATGGCTAAATACAGTAGAGAGAAAATATGGAACGAAACCATCACTTAGAAAGCATTAGAGGTTAGCATTTAATTTAGCAATTCAAAATTCTAGTATACATTCCATTGCTTGACTGAAACTCTGTAGAGTGAATTGTGTTTTTAAATGGATAATCAACACCTACCTATATTTTATCCAGTATTTTATCTTTACTGTAAACCATTCAGCTGACTGTGTTCAATTTAAAAATGCCAATATGTGATTAATACTAGGCCATATATTTCCAACAGAAGCTCCCTGGTGGGAAGAGTGCATTGCTTGATGTCTCAAATGAAGCACCATATTATTTTACATAACACTGAAACAAATGGGCTTTGATTTACTGGCGGTTCTTAATGACAAATTTGAGATTTGCTTTCCAGCTAAATAGTAAGTTCTGTGCCCGCTGGTTAAAAGGAGCTGTAATGATTAATGGGGAAAGGTTTATGAGGGCTAAATGTGATGAACACAAAAAGAGGGGCTGACAACCGCCTGATGCTCTGCAGTCATAATTTCCAATTATTCCCTCACTTTTAATTATTTGTCATCTTCATCTTTTCTGACTGTTTGCTAGATTCTTCCATCACTCGGCACCCTGTACCCTTACACTTTGCCTCTCCTGTGATGGAATGTGCCACAAAACAGAATAGTTGGTCGTTAGCAAGAATAATCATTTATCTTATTACAGTGTCCGGCCATCTCCCATTAGTCAGTAATAATGATTGGCAGTGCAATTTCTTGGCAATAAAACCAATTAATATGCAGCTCCTTGCTGGCAGTGGAGGTGGTTCACTAGCTTCCAAACTTATTCATTCCTGTTTATTGGTAGCCATAAAAACAAGTGCATGAACCAGACTGCAATTCACAATTCGTGTGCAATTTAAAATGCATGCATGTACCAATGTGTAGGGAAATGGCAATGGAAGTGGCAGCTGTATTGGCTGCGTTCAGTTGGAAAAGACTAAGGGTGCAATCCAGAGCACCCCTTTGGCTGGCACAAGTCCCTTGAGCAGGCTGAAGTGTGACACGAATGTGCCGTAAAGCACTTTTGCACCACTCTTGGAGTAGACAGGCTAGCCTCCCTGTGCTGATTTGAAGCCCAGAGCCCGGTAAGTTTGCACTGGCTGAGCTCAGATGGTGTAGGAGTCTGGGGAGGCCTTTCGGGGTGGGGGGGAGGGTGGCAGTGGGTGTTCCTGGGGTGGGCGGGCAGTGAGTGGGAGGCTGGGTCAGGATCTGGCACTTATGCCAGATCGTAGCCCCATTCCTGGGCAGCCTAGGGCAGATCCAGGCTGCTCGGATTTGTGCCACTGATTTCAGTGGCACAGATTTGTACAGCCCCATTGGGGCTGCTGTGGCTCTCCCTGGAGTAAGGGGAAAAGTTTCCCCTTTCCTTGGGCTGAGCCTAAGACAACCCCAAAACTTGCACTGGATACGACACAGGTCCATTGGCCTGTCTGTTCCAGTGCAAGTTAGGATTGCACTGTAAAAAACATAGAAATCAAATATGATCCTTGTACAGGCAGGAATATTTCTGACAGCCTTCCCACTAGATATTTTGTAGTAGAAAAGCTGCAGCCCACAATTTGAACATGGTATATCAACAAGAAGAGATGATTATATGATTTCAAAGTACTTTGAGAAATATAGTCTGGGTCTTGAGAAAGAGAAATCTTACTCATCAAGCTAACCTTACAATAATTCAACACTAACATAAACTTAGCACATTACAGTGCCATTCCATTTATCTGAACAGTCTCTGTGACATCTGAAACATTCAGATAATCAGAGGAACCGGATCGATGGGAATATTTTCATGGTGTTACACAGGCATGGAACTACACAGGGGACGCACTAAACTCCTAAGGCCAGGCATTTCAGATGTGAACAGATTCCATTTTTTAAGTCCTCCACCACTAGGGGATAAATTAGCAGGAAAAGAAGTGGAAAGGTTTATAAGTTATGGGAAGGAAATACCACGCAAGCATGAACTTGAGGTTTTCGATGAATGCTGAACAGGAAGCCCAATTCTTCTCTTCACAAGGTCTAAAGCAATGCACAATGAATGCATAGAAGGAACGAGGGATTGAGTCTGTTCTCCTGCCATGCCTGCTCTCCATGCATTCAGGTTGTATGCGCATGAGCACATTGGCTCTGTGGGTGCAGAAGTGATTAATTCATGCAAGCTGGGGGAAAGAACAGTGGGTGCAATCCAGCTCCCTCACTGGGTATTCATTATTTATGGTCTCGGGCAGTGTGAGAAGGGCTAAAAAGATTTGGGAGTTCACAGGATGAGATGAATTAGTTGAGACAATTCAAAATTACTCTCACAACAATTATCAAAGGCACTTCTGTTTTATATTGTTTAAGAAATAAAGTGGTATGACTCACTATTGCCCTTGATTCCTGAACCATGAAAAGGTAAATATGAGACATTTCATAGGAAACTTTTGTTTTTTGAAAGTATTAACCATTTCTGAAATGCAATATGTTGGAAAACCCATATTGAACACATGTGCTCTTTCTTCATGTCACCTGAATTCTCCATATGCCCACCATATTCCACAAAACCACTTATGAAAACTTAAGAGCTTGATAAGCTTGAGCAAGTTTGCTAAAGACCCAGTCTTATCCTCGAGGTATCTGGCAAATCTTGGCATATAGCAGTACAACAACAACTCTGCTGGTGTTGAAGTTTGTCTACTGATGGAAGCTCACAGCAAGTCAGCACAACAGAAAAAACCAGAGCCAGGATGGTATAGTAGATCAGGAGTCCTGGAAGATCAAACCCTTCCCCCTTAGCCATGAAGCTTCCTAGGTGAACTTGAGCCAGTCACTACTTCTCAGCCTCACCTACGTCAGAGGGTTGTTATGAGGACAAAAGGAGGAGAGGAGCTAAACTCCCTGGAAGCAGGGCAGTCTAAAAATGTGAAAAATAAATAAAATTAAAATGTCATGACAATATAGCGTACAGTGCAATCCTAACTTGCACTGGAGTAGGCAAGCCGGTAGGCCTGTGCTGCATCCAACCCAAGTTTGGTGCTAGAATTGGCTCAACCCAAGTCAAGGGGAAAACTCCCCCATTACCCTGTGTCATGCTGTATGGGCCCTCCCCCACCCTGAAACACCGTCCTCCTGTCTCCTCCCTGCCTCTTCCCCGCCCTTTTCAGACCCTTGTGTCGCAAACTCACCTTCCCTGGGGCCCAAGATGGCCGGCAAAGTCCCTTGTGCCGGCCAAACTGCCTCCAGGGTGGTGCAAAAGTGCTTGATGGCACTTTTGTGACACTCCTGGGCCGATGCAAGGGACTTGCACTGGCCCAACTGCATTCTAGGATTGTGCCCTTAGACATTATATAAATTATATATTATATAATAGAGGAACTGTTATGTAAATTATATAATAGAGTAATGTAAATTATATATTATGTAAATTATATAACAGAGGAACTAGCCTCACAAAAGCTTTGCTTTGAATGGGAGATTCTAAAAAGGGGGTCAGTTTTTCCTAAGATGATTACGGGGCTGGGGCACCTTCCGTATGAGGAAAGGCTATGGCGTTTGGGCCTCTTCAGTCTAGAAAAGAGGTGCCTCAGGGGGGACATGATTGAGACATACAAAATTATGCATGGGAAGGATCAAGTGGATAGAGAGAAGCACTTTACACTCTCACATAACACCAGAACCAGGGGACATTCACTAAAATTAAGTGTTGGGAGAGTTAGGACAGACAAAAGAAAATATTTCTTTACTCAGCTTGTGGTTGATCTGTGGAACTCCTTACCAAAGGATGTGGTGATGGCATCTGGCCTGGATGCCTTTAAAAGGGGATTGGACAAGTTTCTGGAGGAAAAATCCATTACGGGTTACAAGCCATGATGTGTATGTGCAACTTCCTGATTTTAGAAATGGGCTATGTCAGATGCAAGGGAGGGCACCAGGATGCAAGTCTCTTGTTATCAGGTGTGCTCCCTGGGGCATTTGGTGGGCCGCTGTGAGATACAGGAAGCTGGACTAGATGGACCTATGTCCTGATCCAGTGGGGCTGTTCTTATGTTCTTATGTTCTCTTACATTTAGTCTGGGAAGTTGGTCAAGTTCCAGTCAGATCATGGAAGCTCAGTTGCAAGTTCAGTTGGCACTCTGAGAAAACTGCCATCGAGAATCCCGATCGCCCACTTATAGCAGGGAGATCACAGTTTGTATGACCTGACCAGAACACACGAGCCCCTTCCCATGAGGAGATTGGCGGAGGGCTGTGGCTGGTGGGAACAGGGGTAATTTAAGGACACAGCAACAGCTCCTCTTCCTTCTTTGCTCGTGGGCACCAAGCAGACACCCACCCACCCACCCACCCATTACGCAGTCTGAGTTGTGCTGGTCGCCGTTTGGAGCAGGGTAGGAATTTTTTGCTGCCTGGCAAGACTGGACGATGGTAGGCAGTTTTTTCGCCTACCCCAGACTGCCATGGGTACGGGGATGTGCCCCTATAAATATAATTGGTCACTTTATGCTGGCAGGTGGTGCGGTAGAGGCGTGCTTGGGACTTTGGAGTGCACCTTCAGACAGCATAGGCAGGGCAGAACCCAATAGCCATCCTCAGTGGCTCAGCGGCACAAGGGCATTGACTGGGGCCAGTTTCACAGGACTGATTAATTTCATGCAATCTGGCTAGTGCTGACCAGAGCCATTGTTTGCTCTAATTTTAGGGAAGGTCTGAGTTTGAGATCCTGTATTATGTAGATTTCACACAAGCTATTACATTCATCAATCATGAATACTGTAGCAAAGGCTTTATTCTGGAAGCGCTCTCAAATGGAGCATTTTGACAATCACACAGCACACATTCAATGTCATGAACAGTCAGTTACCTGTAATATGGTTTCTTCTACTTGAATAAATAACTATGCATTAACGGGGGGGGGGGGGAAATGAATAAATAAAGAGCACCAAAACACAAGCTTATAACTAAAGCAAGTTATTTTCTATGCAGTTGTGGAATTTGTGCTGTGCGAATAACCATTCCCAGAACAATTTTGAGCACAAAAGATCTATTCATGCGAATAAGTGTGAAGGGCTAGCACAAAGAGGAATAAACATGGACCAGATAATCAGCCATTCAGAATTCAAGCAACTGTTCACAAATACTGATATGTACAGAAGTTGTAGACTGCGGTTCAAAGAGATTTGTTGCAATGTTTGCTACAGTATCTGCCACCAACCTCCCCAAGAGCGGAACTCTGCATCTCTAGCAAGTTTTACATCCAGTGGGATTCAAATACATTCATTCATTACCCATTATAAAATGTTTTTTTGAAATATAGCTCCAAATTCAATCTTCCAAGTTTCAAACAAAATCTTCCAAGTTCCTAACAGGAATGTCAAAATATAAAGGGCACAATCTAACCAAAGTAAAGCACTTTTTAATCTAGATTTAATTAGGCAGTCCACACAGACATCAATGAAACTTTTTTTTTAAAAAAAGCAGATTTTGGCAGGTTTGTGCGCAATATGTTTATGCAATCTTCAAAGACAGAATTGTCATTGTGTGCTCAGCAATAATCTTAATGGCTTGACTCCCAAGCACTGTGAGAAGAGAACAGCTTGCAGACTGAAGTTTTCTATTCTCGCCTCACTTCATCTCCCCTCCCACCATTCAATAGACCTACTCCAATGAAGTAGAATGTGCTGGAGGTGAGAGTGGGCTGGGGAGCTGGTAGGAAAAGATCCTCCTACAGCTTGTTTTATCTGGAATTCAGAGCCCAATCCTATGCAGGATGGAGCACAGAGTGCTAAGTCATCGGCCATTGGCTCCAGGTCTATAGCTGGAGCTGCCTACACCTGCTGAAGCAGGTTGTGTATGGCGTGCTATAATTTCCAGTGACCCACTCTATAGAAGCTCACTTCGATTGGAAGAAAAACCTTCAATCCATTGAAAAGAATTACAGTCAAGTGTGATGCATTAATCCAAAGGTTCCCAAACTGGGACATGCCCCAGCCAGGGAAACTCTGCAGCTACCCCCTCAAGGGGCAGGGCGACAGGGACTGCAGCAACACGATCAGGATGATCACACTGCTGCTGGGAAGAGGGTTTTCCAACTTATCTGGGTGACTCTATGGCTCTCTGGAGGGACTCCCTCTGTAGCTTCCTCCTGGCGGTTTCAAACAGCTCTGAAAAAACAAAAAAACAAAAATCATATCATGTTTTTGATTGCGTTGCCACCAGAGGGGTACTAAACTTAGAGTATAAAGGTAGTAGTATACTGGCATATAATTGCAGTAGTATCTTTGCAAAACTTTGTAATGGCAGCTAGAGTAGGAACAGAAGTTATTATTCTTAACAGTATTTATTATTAACAGTATTTATATACTGCTTTTCAGCAAAAAAAGTTCACAAAGCGGTTTACAGAGAAAAATCAAATAACGAATGGCTCCCTGTCCCAAAAGGGCTCACAATCTAAAAGATGCAAAACACCAGCAGACAGCCACTAGAAAAGACACTGCTGGGGTGAGGCGGGCCAGCTACTCTCCCCTTGCTGAAAAGAGAAGCACCCACTTGAAAAAGTGCCTCTTACCCAGTTAGCAGGGGCTTACCCAGTTAGCAGGGGCTTAATAAAAAATTATATAGCTTTAAGGGTGCAATCCTATGTGCACTTCTCTGGGAGTAAGTTCCATTGAACTTGTATAGACCAGTGGTTCTCAAACTTTTTAGCATCAGGACCCACCTAAAAAAAAAGTTTCATTCTACCAACTGCTCAAGCCTCTGTGACTACGATGGTTGGGCAACAGTGCTCCCCTCCCAAGTAGCAGCTTGTTTAATCAGCTTGATGCAAATAGCCTAATCTATTGGGTTGTGGCCTACTGATGGACTACAGACCCACAGTTTGAGAATCACCGGTGTGGACAATTTTGAACTGGGGACCAATGGTTTGACTCAGTATACAGCACAGTTGCATATTTATATGTGTGTACGTGTGCAATAAAAATGCGAACACACCCATGTGCTTGACACAGAACGCAATCCACACTGTGTACTTGGCCAGTGCAGGTTCCCTGCGTTGGTCCAGGAGCGTCGCAAACGTGCCATAAAGTACATTTGCACTTCTTTGGGAGCTGGCAAAACTGGTGCAAGGATGTGTGCCAGTCTGCCAGTGCCGAATCTAGACCTGAATCCAGACCCAGAGGTGGTCATACAGGCCAAGGCAGGCACAGGGGATAGGAAAGAGTGGTGGAAGGGCGGAATGGAGGCAGGGAGGGGGCATTTTTGGACAGGGGAGAGTGTACCAAGAGGTGAATCAGGCCAGTTGGGGGCAGGATTGACTGCTGCAGCACAGTTTGAATCCTAACCCCCACTCCTAGTCCTTGCAGCCTTACACAGGCTGTTTGGATTTGTGCCAGCAAAATTGCTAACACAGACCCAAGTAGACCCATAGGGGTGGCTGGAGTGCTACACAGGGAAAGGAAGAAAATATCTCGTTACCCAGAGTTGCCCTCTGGCCAGCACCTACCTTGCACTGGATACAGCACAGGCAGTTCAGCCTGCCTTTTCCAGTGCAAGTTAGGACTGGGCTGAGAAACAAGCACACATTTCTGGCAATTGGAATATATTTAGAAGATGTTAGACATCACTTCAATAGATTCATGGGGTGACAAATATTTATCACACCATTGAAGCAGAAATTTTTCTTAATTCTGGCATCACTCAGTAGACAGTGAGGTCCATTGAATTCAAAGGGGGTATAATTCTGTATAGATGTGTAGAATTGTGTGGCAAACCAATTTTGAAAGCAACATTACAGTACAGGACTGCTCAGTTTCCATCCAGTGCTTAACAGCATTATTCTGTCTTCCACAGCAATTTTCAGCTACAATGCCATTGTACATTGGTGTGCCATGAATGATCTGCAGGTGTGCCACAAGAGTTTATGGGAGGGTCTTTGATTAGTAGGGTCACTGAGGGATGTGAGCCACCAGCCAGCAGTGAGGTGTTCCTTGTCAAATGTCAAAAAACAACTGATGGTGTGCCTTGACAATTTTAGTGCTTTCTCAGTGTTGAAAATTGCTGGTCCAGAGCATGACTATCACTGTGAGATTTTTTTTTTTTAAAAAAAAGTTGACAATTGCTGGTTTACCAGATGACATGACATGACTTGATGGTGGCCACATATCTCAAATCTTCATAAAATCACTCCTTAATCATCCAAAAATTTCATCTTTTTTTCCTATCCGACACTCCCTCCCTTTTCATTGATTTATGTACACAAGCGTGCCCTGTTAATATGAAGAAAGAAACAGATATTATCTGCTCCCGATCGATTTGGTACTGAAGTTGTCTTCATTTTAATGCTTAATTTTTTTCCCATTAGTTCAATAGCACACACAGTTCCCTCCAGGCAAGGCTTCCAGAAACAATGTTTTCGTTTTCCAGGACTGTGGATTTTTAGCTTATGTAGATTATTAGCAAAAGGTTCCCAAATGGATCATGAAATGTGCTGCAAGAAAATGACAAATTTGAAGGCAAACTGCTCAAGTCTAAAACAAAGGTTTGACCAGCACCTGGAATAGAAATGTTATATTCAATACCCAGAGGCTTTATTTGTAATATGAGTGAATTCAAGAAACCACATAGGGTGGTCATCCAGGAGTAATCATCAAGAAAAAAAATAGGGATGTTAGTTTTGGCTTACATAAAAAAAGCGCTGCTGGATCAGGCCAAAGGTTCATCAAGAGCAGCATCCTGGTTCCCACAATGGCCCATTGCATAGCCCAAAAGCAGGAGATGTTGCTTATAAATGTGAATTCCATGTCAATTTCTTACCTACAGCCCCTTCCTTTTCTTTAATTTTCTGGTTAATTTTTTTTTGCGCATTCTAGTTCCAATAAGGCAGACAAGGGCAACCCAATCCTGAGCTGCCCGGCACGCAGGGCTGCTGCTGCATCCAGCGCACCCCAGGCAGCCACCACCACCTCCTCAGGAGAAGGGGACTTTCATCCCCTTGCGCCAGGTAAAGTGAGTAGCCCCACAATGGGGCTACTCAATTATACGACAACCCAAGGATTGGCGTAGCGTTCAGAGCCTCCGTGTTGGGCGGACAGCCCAACACGAAGTCTCAGGATCTGGTGGAGTAAAGCTCCACAGTCCCGCCTCCCTTCCGTCCCACTACCTCCTCCCAGCACACCTCCTCCCTGCCCTCTCCCCATCTTCCCTCCACCTCCCCCCACCCCGGAACGCCTCCTCTCCGCCTTCTCCTGCACCCCCACCTACCTTTCCATTGCCAAGTGGTCCACAAGACCATTGAGCAGTGAAGCTCCAGTGCTCTGCTAGTGGTAGCTCAGTACCAGCCAGTGGTGGGCTAGCACTGGCACTCCTCCAGCACTAGGACCTGCAAACGTGCCTTACGGCAGCAGTGAGCTGGTGCAAGCTGAGTAGAATTGGGCCCTAAATCCAGTAACACTGTTCACTCAATTATTGTTCAGACCATTTGTTTAGCTCAGTGTGTGGGGACACCACATTGCAGGCTATATAAGCACAGCACTTGTTGCAATCTTTAGGGCCTAGGTCCAACACAGAAGAAAATTGCCCAAAGCACAAAAATCTGAATGGACCTCAACAGGTGGGAAACCCTGGCCTCTGAGTGGCCCGCTTGGAGGCAGGCTGTGCAGCATGGCCTTTCCCAGTTTGAAGAGACACTTGGCCAACAGGCTGAGGCAAAGAGGCAAAGAAGGAAGGCCCATAGCCAGGAAGACAGACCAGGGACACACTACACTTGCTCCCAGTGTGGAAGGGATTGTCACTCCTGAATCGGCCTTTTCAGCCACACTAGATGCTGTGCCAGAACCACCATCCAGAGCACGATACCATAGTCTTTCGAGACTGAAGGTTGCCAACAATATGTTGCAATCTTCTTCATGTGTGCTACTGAGCTCATCAAGCAATGCTTGACATGCAAGTGCTTTTTCAGGTATGGGAGTCCAACAAGCCCAAATTATGCTACTTGCTGGGATTTTCAAACATTTTTCCCACCAAGGATGTGATGCAATGGAGCTGATCCAGCAGGATCAGATATGGAGCCAAGAAGCTTGTAATGTTCTGGAGAACATGGCCAGCTCAGCCTCAGAGCAACCTGATATGGCTTGAGTCAGTGGCGGATGACAGGGAAGTGAGGGGGCAGTGGATTTTGGGGTGCACTTCAGCCCAAGTTTGCCTCTGCCTCTCTCCAGCTAACCACAGACCTAAACTGTATTCATCTGCTCCTCATTCAGTAAAACCAAATGAGAATAGGATCATTCATTTCCTTCCATGCCCTTCGTACTTCCACAGGGTTTAAAGTGAACACATCCTTCTAAATGCAGTGTAAAGAAGAAGAGCTTCATTATTGTTCTTCTTGCTCCACACTTGCATGGCTTTAAAGTTTTAAAGGAAGAGTTCCCTTTAAACCCAAGTGGACGGAGCAAATGGAGAGGCAGAAAAGCGCTCCTTCCTTATACAGTGTTGAAAGTTGAAAGAAGATGTGTGCGAGAACAGAGCATGGCAAGGAGATAAGAGGTTCTTTTTGGGGGGGGGGGGGCTGTGCACCCCAGTGCGGGTGGCAGCAGAAGTAATGGATATCATTGGACAATGGACCCAGTTCAGGGTGACCAGATGACACAACCTCAAGAGAGGACAATGTAGGACATCCAAGAAAAATGCAGGGCATGACAAAATAAAAGCTAAAAACACTTATATATTGATTTCCTTAATTTAACCACTATATTACTTATTATTAAATTTAAAATTATATTGCATATCATTTATTAATGACAAGAAAACTCTGCACTGCCTGCTCACAGGGAAAAGGACATTCAAGTTCTTTTCCAGGACATGGGGCTAAAAAAGAGGACATGTCCTGGAAAAAGAGGATGTCTGGTCACCCTGACCCAGTTGGTCCAGCTCTACTAGTGAAGCAATAGAAATACTCATGAGTCACACACCCACTGTAATATGTGCCTTGCCAGAGCTATTAACTGCCTTCTATTCCACTCACTCATTGAACAGTACTGGACAATGCAAAAGGGCTGTACAAGAACTGCAAGTCACATGTTGGCATTGCTGATAAAATGTTGGTCCCTGGCACTTTATCAAGTTTTGTAGGCATTTGTGCATGCATTGCTTGACTGAGAAAGTCAGTCTAAGCAATATGATGGAAATCAAGCATGAACAAGCCCGCCGGTTTGGAGCCCAACTCCCATCCATCCCCCAAGTGGCTGTGACACCCAGTGCAAATTATTTTTTCTAAGTTCCTTTTGATAAAACTTTCCCAGCATTATAGCTAAATGTCTCATTGATGTTACTCGCTTTGCAACATTCCTCAGAGGTAAAGGCTAACAGCCCAATCCTACCTAAATTCCTCCTGCTGATTCAGCTTTGCCAGTGGAGCATGTGCTGCATCCTATGGTGGTGGGGTTGTCACAGAAGTCTCCTCAACATTTGTTCCCTTACCCAGGAGTAAGCCCTCACTGCTCCACTGTAGCTGCTCTACATCTGTTCTACAGCTGTTGCTTTTGGCCACTTTTTGAAATCCTCTCTGCCTGATGTGCTGAATTGAACATATAATGCTCTTTCCATGCACATTGATTAGATACACACACAGTTACCTACGTACTATAAATTGTTAATTGGACCTCTGGCAGTAGAAACTGTTGACTCTGTTGTCATTCCAACATTCTAGAAACCTTACAGAGCCAGCAAATGATGCATAATGAGAGCTTCAGTTTGGGGATTAAAGATTGCTTCACTTGGCAAGGCTAAGATTACATTTCCTGTACTGCAAAAGTGGGCATCATCTATTCACTAATTTAAGTGATCCTTAGCGGCATTTGTGCTGATACAGAATCTGACAGTTTATCAGAGCCTTCAGTCAACTGACAGTTTAAAATCCTTTATTCACTGCTAGCAGAATGAATGGTTGCCATTCTCTTTGTGTGATTCTGCACACCACATGTGATCTTTGTAGCTTGAGATATCTGGCTATGTAAGAACACTGAAATGAGGCTGGCTCTAGGGTTTTATTGCCCAAGGCAAACTATAAATACTTGGCATCCCTCCAGCCACTTCCATATTGCTAAGACACCCTGTTGTCCTAAGTGAATACCTGCTTTTTCTTGTGGGTATTGCTGCTGAGGATCTCTCATAGCCATAGAAAACATGTAACACTTAAGTAAGATTTGACTGATGGGTAAAAAAAAAAAAAAAGGTGAACATTCTTTTGTGACCTCCTTTCATGAAAGTGTTCTCCTTTCATAGACTCTAAATAATTCTTCTCTCCATGTTCTCTCATAAAGGGGTTTGAATGGTGCTGAGAGAGACCCTGTTAGTAGATCCACAAAATTTTCCAAATTTCCAAAATGAGGGCGATCAGGGGTGGCCCAAAGATGAGATGACTCTTTCAGCTTGCATCAAGCTGCAAATTACAGTGAGTGGCAAAAAGACTGAGGATGCTTTTCATCCCAAGTAGTCCACTGCAAATGACGATGCTCCCAGTATATCCTGCAATTCCTGTTGTGTTTAAAAAAAACTGGGGAGAGGGAGAAAGGGAAAGAGGCAGAGACAGATTCACTGCCTTCCATGCAGTGGCATGGGGTGTGTGCTGCAGAGCTGGCACTGAGTGGCAGGTCACCTTCCACCCTCCCTGTAGAAGATTAACAGCCTAATCCTATCAAAAATCCTACCCTGCCAATTCAGCATCCTGGTGCTGTCTCCTGCAGGGGAGGGAAAGAGGGAATCTTACTGGTCTTCTCTAAGTAACTCCTAAACTTCATCCTCGAATGTTAAAAACTGTATACTATTTCTAGAAGAAAAGTCCATCACAGGTTACAAGCTGTAATGGGTATGTGCAACCTCCTGATTTTAAAAACAGGCTGCCTCAGAATGCCGGGTGCAAGGGTGTGACAATAGGATGCAGGTATTTTGTGGTCTTGTGTGTTCCCTGAGGTATCTGGTGGGCCACTGTGAGATAGAGGAAGCTGGACTAGATGGGCCTTTGGTCTGATCCAGTTGGACTCTTCTTATTTTCTTTTTATTGAGCCTTTGGGAACTTGAGTATGTAATAAAAGATTAATTAAAAGAGTTGGATATGAAATAACTAGGAACTGCCTATCTGTTCACATCACAGCAAACTTCAGGACCTTGTTGTTTACCCTAACTCCAGATTGTTTATGGACAAGTTACAAAGCACTAGTCCTACACAGATCCTTAAGTGAGGTCCCTTGAAGATCTGTCTTGAGACAGGTGCTATTTAACCTGTCCATAAATAGTCTGGAGTTAGGGATAAATTGTGAAGTTGCCAAGTTTACGGATGACACCAAACTATTCAGGGTGGTTAAAACCAAAGCAGATTATGAAGCGTTCATGAAAGATCTTTCCAGAATGAATGAATGGGCAACCAAATAGCAAATGTGGTTCAGTGTAGACAAATGTAAAATGATGCATGTCACAGCAAAAAAATCCCAGTTTCATAAATACATTGATGGCATCTGCGCTGTTAGTAATGAACTAGGAAAGAGATGTTAGGGTCATGGTAATAGTTCGATAAAAATGTTGAGTATGTATGCCAGCAGTGAAGAAAGCAAATTCTAAGCTAGGAGTAATTAGGAGTGGAATAAGAATCTATTGCTTCTATATAAATCTGTGGTGCAGCCACGTTTGGAATATTGTATGCAGTTTTGGTCTCCACACCTCAAAAAAGATACTGTAGAACTGGAAAAGGTGCCAAAAAGTGCAACCAAAATGATCAAAGGGCTAGAACAGCTTCCTAATGAGGTAATGCTACAACACTTAAGGACTTTTTAGCTTGGGAAAAGAGTGACTGTGGCAACATGACCCCACCGTCCTACGTGATACAGCAGTGCTGTCAGAGTGTGTCCTGCAACCAATGGTGAGGATGTGACTAGACAGCCAGGGGTGTTGGGGAATAGCAATACGGAGTACTACCAGCAGTAGAAGGAGCATCTGGTTCTTTGAACCAATACTTATCTAGTCCTTTTAATGGTCATTGCAAAGGGTGTGTCCTTGGCTGATTTTCTCTTTGTGTATATACAGCTTCCTTTTTGCTGACCTTTGTTGTACTGCAGATATGTGTTTCATAGTCTCTGGTTTTAATTACTGTTTTTATTATTATTGCATGCATCCAGGGGCAGCTTCTTAGGGCTCCTGGTTTTTTCAGCGTTGAGAACCTTGATGTGAGTGTCTGTGTGACCTTACATCAGATTGTAAGTAAACTTCCTTTCAGTCTTAACCTTTAAGTTTATTTTTGTGCCTTGGTTTGCAAGCAGCCTGGGCAAAAGAGTAATTCTTTTGGCTGATAACACACACATTTTGCTTTCTTAAACATTACACCAATTCCTGGGTATATTTGGGGTGCGGATTCAAAAAATGGCATCCATTTTGCCCTATCACATCTAGTTTTGGAGACACGGCATAGCCTCTTTAGTGAATGGTTCAAGCAGCTTCCTCATGAGGAAGCCTACACCATGGCTTCCTCATGAAGAAGCTGCTTGAACCATTCACTAAAGAGGCTATGCCATGTCTCCAAAACTAGACGTGATAGGGCAAAACAGATGCCATTTTTGGAATCGGCACCCCAAATGCATATCAAACCACCATAAAGTTTGGGAAAAACTTTTCTGACCCTCAATTTTGTAGGCCTGTGTAACCTTTTGCCCTGTTCTAACAAGGGAGGTAAGTAAAACTATTTCTTATTTACCAACAGATAGGCTGCCTAGCCACCAATGGGTCTCCTCACCCCCTTCCCCAACCCACTGCTGCCTTACTGCTCCAATGGCCACTGTGTGATCTGGTGATGGATGGGGGGTGCTGTCACCTCTTGCAAAAGTTCTCCTAAAATGGCCACAGAGTGCTCCCCATGCTGTTCGTGGCCATTTTGTACTCTGTACTACTGTTGCAGAGTGCTCCAGCTGGCAGCCCAATGTAGCCTGTTATTCCTATGACATCTCAAACTTTGCAAAAATGGCAGAAATTAATGATAGATTTTCTATAGCAATCCTATATAAGAAAACAAAGTGAAGATAGAAGAATGTAATAAAGAGGGATTGAGCTTCCTGTATATAGTGGTCTACTCTGCAGCAACTTGAATTAAAATAATTGTTCCAAGGTTGGACATGAATAAGAAACCTTTTTATATTGATCCAAGGAAGATTGTGTTGATGTGCCTTTGGACATTTTGCCTTGGAATTATAACAATTAATGGTAAGAAATTAAAAATGTGTTAAGATTTAATCCTATTATTTGGCCAGTATTAGGGAACTGGAATAAATTGGGTGGTCTATGCATACCATCCAAGTCCTTAATTTGACTTCCTTTGTGTATCACTGAATATTTAAATGTGCTAGTGACATAGTATAGAAATAACACAAGTTTACTAGATTAAAAATATTATGAAGGGGGGTAAATTTCTGATCTGTCAAGAAACAGTGTTTAAATTAGGTGGAGTTAATTTTCATTGGTTTCAATATTACCAATTGGTAAGTTTAATAGCTTCATGTTTTAGGAATAGGAGCTTAGCAAGAGGGTTATCAAAGGCTGAGTGGCTGATTTACAATATCAGAACATTTAAGGGACTGTTATTTATTATCTGTCATAGGAGTTAAAGAGGTAAACTTTAAAATTAGTGTAGGAATAAGTTAAAGTATAATATTACTAACTGTATTTGGTGAGAAATATTTCTTAAGATCCAGTCACCTCATCTTGTTTAAACTTATGTGACAAGCTGTGCAAGATTCTTCTTCAACAGTATTTAACAGTATTATGGCTTGTAAGAATATCTAAAAACAGTTCTGATGCTATTGGAAATGTTCAGAACTGACTGCAACATTTTTGCACTTTTGGTGGGAGTATGAAACTGTTAAGAAGTTCTGGGCAGAAGTGACTAAGATAATTAGTGAAATGATTGGTGATCACTATGTCACCATGGAATATTTTGTTACATTATATGGGGAATGCAATGCAGTCAAAACACAAGAGTCTTGTTAGCAGCCTATTAAGTGCCTTAAGAATTATAATCACCACTAAATGATGGAGCTGCAAGCTCTAGCAGTTAAACCTTTGTTATCAGAAGCATGACAACTGCTATTCTGATCAAGTTACTAGCACTTGTACAAGTGTGCCAGGATGCTGGGCAAACATTTTGAGTTATTCTGAGGACATTTATATATTTTATGAATAACAAGTATCCAGATGATTATTTACAAATATAGGCCTTTGCACAGATTGAATGCCCAATCCTATCCCCTGTCATTGGCACTGATGGCAGCTGCGCTAACTGGTGGGTGACTGATTGTGCTGATTAGTGGTTAGAGCAATCAGATAGCCAGCAGGAGGTAAGTAAAAAATTTGCTTTTTACTTACCCCCCACCCCCAAGAAGCTGCCTGATTGCCTATGAATCTCCTCAGACATATGCCAGCCATTTTGCTGGCCTATGTCTTGAGGAGAGAAATGGTGCATGGTGGCTTGAGAAAGAGGGAATAAGGTCTGGCGCACTCCAGTGCTGCTGAGATCCACCCCCTCTCTCATCTTCCACATCCGCAATATGTCTCTGTCCATGACCTTGAGGCTGCCATAGGTTCTGCAGGTCATTTTGGGGGTAGAATGGGTTGGGGTGGGCTGCATTTCAGGCTATCCCCACACAGCGTGTCAGATATGGTGTGGGTAGAAATTAGGCATAGGGATTGGTGCACATCCTGAGGAAGTGGGCTGCAGAAAGGGGGGTCACTGAAGTGGTCCTTATGAGGCTGTGCAGCTTAGAGATGCTGGTTGGGAGCCCTTTGTTCAAGAATTGTAAAGTCAACCTCAGAGACACCTCAGCCTAAATCTTTCTTGATAGCTTTGATGGGGTTGGCTTATAAACTGTGATCAGTGAGGCAATAATCAGTATAGACCCAGAATAGAAATGCTGACGGGGGGGGGGGGGGAAGGAATAGACATTAGCTGACTATCTCCCCAAACTAGGGAACTAACACTAAAAGGGGTGGAATTATAGATAGAACAAGACAACTGCAAGTTTTGTGTACTGTGTATGATCTCAATAAATTGTGGCCTGGTTTAAGCCCAGGTTGCTTAACTTGTGCTTTATTGGGGGGGGGGGGGGGAGTATGCAGGCAATAGAAGATTATGGGCTTTTGCATACCTCTTAGGTAACTACATGCACCTAATAAAGGTTTGCCAATTTTGTCGAAAGCCCCTTCACCACATCTAGTCTTCTTCCTTTAGAAGGTCTTCTGCAGGACTGCGAAGAACTGTAGCACCAAGGGAGAGGGATTGAAAAATCATGGGGTATACATGAAACATCCACAGGTGGGTTTTTTTGGGTTGTTTTTTTTTTGGAAGCCAGCTTATGGCTTCCATTTCTTTTCAGATCTTACTGAGAGACACAATATTGAAGCCATCTAAAACAGTACGGGATTGCCACTTATAACTTTAATGAAGAAAGCAGGATTTTTCAAAATCACGGTTCACTTTAATGCAAGTTTCATGGCATAAAAAATAGGTTTTTCTGCCAGAAGTAATTCTAAATCATTGGCCATCACACTAAAAGACGACTAAACACACATTTTAAATCAGTGGAGGAAACAATCTTCCAAGCAGGCAGTGGAAAGGAAGTGAGTATTCAAGGCTTTGCAATTGACTCCAACTAGAATTTATGAGAAATTATGAGCGTGTATAGCAATGTTTCTCTTAGAAAATGGAAGCTAGGCAGAGCAGTCATTTGTCTGAACACCTTATGGCTGCATAAAACAGTAAAGACTCTTGCCAGTGACTGGCAGCAAGCATCAAGGCTCAATCAGAAACTGAGTGGATACTTTCCGTAATTGCCGAAGGGCACATCTTGTAGGCTGCCTGACAACTCTGTGGAAAGCAGATGGCAAAAGCATTTGCAGCCTGAGTAGTAGCAGAAAAAAACATAAACTGAGGCTAATGGTCTTCTCCCTAAACAACCGTGCACTAATCCATCCAAGTTATTATATAGTGATTAGCTAATTAACTGCACTCAAACCCATTCTCTCAAATGCATTCTCAGTGCATCCTGGCTTACCTTAAAAGCCCACATGGTATTCACAGATGTACCCTTCTTCATTTCTTCTGTCAGTACCCACATGGTGGAACTGAAGACTCACTGCTTCTTTGCATCATCATTTCATTGTTACAGGCAACTCTTAGAGAGGCCAAGCAAAATTTTCTTTAAACAATGTTTACCTGTTCAAAATTTAGAGAAGTATGTTCACATTCAACTTCTCATTCATTTTTTTTAATTAATGGCAATGTATCATAGTATCTAAAGCTTTGTCAGTCATGTGCTTCTTAGTAATACCTCAACCCACAGGAGCATGCTTTATATAATCAAATGTTCTGAAAAATGTCAGGTCTGGTCTGCAGGTTTCTTGAGATTCAAACCCCTAGCTATAGCACAAGGGTGGTTCGCTCGTGCACATACATAACATCACTTCATTCCACAACACTTGATGACTTTTTTGCAGCTGAATGTGTGAACTGACTCACTTGAAAGCATTCTGACGGGCAGCCCAGTCCTGAGCTGCCCATCGTGCCAGGACTGCCATGGCGCCGAAACTGCTGCCTAGCGTCCTGTGCACAACAGGGCAGCCTGTTTTTGTCCACTTCCCCTCGGTAAGGGAAGTAGCCTCTTATGAGGCTACTATATTCTGTGGCAACCCTTGGACTGCCGCAGAATCTAGAGCCTCTGTGTCAGGCCCACAGCCTGTCACAGAGGCTCTGAATGTGGCGGAGCAGAGCTCTGCTGGTCCCACCTCCCTCCTGCCCTGCTCCCTCCCCCTGACATGCCCCCTCCCCACCCCAGAACACCTCCTCTCCACCTCCCCTCATGCCCCCACCCACCTCTTTGTTGCCCTACATTCCATTTGACCACTCAGCAGCAGAGCACTGGTGATCTACTGATGGTAGCCCAGTGCTGACTGGCGCTGAGCTACCTCCAGCACTGGGCTGGCATTGAAGGCCACGAACATGCTTTACGACAAGTTTGCAACACTCTCTGCCAGCGAAGCGCTACCAGTACAAGCTCATGATTCGGCTGAGTTACTATTAAGAATATTTATATACTGCTTTTCAACTGAAAAGTATACAAAACAGTTTACACAGCAACATAAATTGCCCCAAAAAGGATGCACAAATCAGTGAGCCACTAGAGATGATGCTATGCTGGGATGAAGTGGGACCAAGTTGTTGAGAGGTGCTGTGTAAAGTCTGTTTAAGATGTTTCATCTGGGGTGGCACATTCACACAGGCGCAAGTAGAACACTTGACACTGCAGATCAAGTTACAAATGTAGATGCTGAATCAGTTCCTGGTGGAGAAAAAACAAATTGGTGTTTCCACTTGTTGAGACACTTTCTGCGAAGACAACATTTGTTAAGAAACCAAACAATAACAATAAATCATAAACTAACAGACCAATCCTATGGGCTGCCCTATGAAAGTACATGGTTTTGTGATTGTGGTGGCAGCATTGGAGGAGTCCTGCTTTGGCCAGTGGACCAGCCGGTGTTGGTAAATCAGCATGGAGGAGGGCATATGGTAACGAGGATCGCGCCCTACAGAGAGGGTAGAACTCAAGGGCAAACATGCATACCGAATACAATCCCCCTTGGTTTGGCCCATGCTGCCTACTGACTCTCCTTGGACTTAAGCTAGATATAGGGCATCTCAACAAGACCTCATGATTCTCCCCCCCCCCACCCCGACATGGCTGCATTGGTGCAAGTGGCTGGATATAGGATTGGGCCATAAGTGATAAATCAGTAAGGTGTATATGTATACAGTGCATTTGAATTTTAAATAGACTAGGCTGTACTCTTAAATGGAAGGTGGTAGCAGAGACATTTTTATCTCACCTTTCTCCAACATAGAACTCATACATGAGCAACATACATGAGGTTCCCAGTCACCCATACCAACACTGACAGCGCCTAGATCTGCTTAACTTCAATAACATAGATGCATCATATGCCTTCATATATACTAGAGACATTAAGCTAGTAGACACCAAGCTCCATACAGGAATTTTTCACAAGTGAATGCTTCTCCTTTGGCCTATACAAATCACTGAATTATCTTCATGACAGTCATTCATGTTACATTCATTCTTGTCATTCAGCACATACTTCCTTGGGAATAAGTCCCACTGGATATAACTGACCTTACTCCTGATTTGACATGCATAATGTGTTTTAAAAATGATGATAGGTTATTTAAATATTTTCCAATAAATGTACTATGTTGTATAGGAAAAATGATTTTTGAGCATCACATATATATATAATAAACGCCCTCCAAGAAAACAAATTGCAATTAAACTCAAAAGGAATCATAATTTTTTACAACATTTACTGTTTAAGTAACCTTTTGTGAAGAAACTCAGAGGTCACCCTTGTGGAAACTTTCAGGGAAAGCAGATGTCACCAGAAATCATTTTAATGGAGCCTCATCTTCACATCCTATTGATTTATCTGTTAAGTATGAAGGAAAATCAATATGTAGAATAATTGTCAGTCTTTTAAACATTTATGCCAGTGAAGAAAATCCTATCAAGTACTAGCAGGCATCTCTGGTAAGAAAAAAACAAACACACACAACAATTGCAATTACTAGGTGTTAAATAATTTTTGTTCCTTTGTGTTACAGAGTTTCTCAATTCTTACTTAAGCTGGCTTGACCAGGGAGTTATAAACGATAATGTACCATGCAATCCTGCCTTGCACTGGAACAGGCAGGCCAGGAGGCCTGCACTGAATCCAGCGCAAGATAGGGCCCTGAAGTGGCTCAGTCGAGGTAAGGGGAAGCTCTTCTCCTTATCCCTGGTAAGCCACTGCAGCCTCAATGGGTCTCCTCAGACTTGTGCCACCTCCTGAGGTGGCATAATTCCTAGGAGAGTAGCATGGCTTGAAGCTGCTCCATGCTGCTCAGGAATGGGGGTTGGAATCCAGCATAAGAGCTGGGTTCCAGCCCTGCCTCCAGCTCCCTGCCTGCCTGCCCCCAAGACTGCCCTCCACCTGCCCTTCCCCTGCCCTGGAACACCTCTCTCATGCTTCCTCCCCGGCCGACAAGGCTCCACATGCCTGCCTGCCTGCCCCCAAGACTGCCCTCCACCTGCCCTTCCCCTGCCCTGGAACACCTCTCTCATGCTTCCTCCCCGGCCGGCAAGGCTCCCTCCTCAAGTTGGCACGGGAATGCATTCAGCCTCCGCAGGCTGGCGTGTGTTTATATGCTGGCCCAGATGACTCATGAGGAGGCACAAATGTGCTTTACGGAACGTTTACAACCCTCCTGGGCCGGTGCAAGGGACTTGCGCTGGCCAAACACCAGGTCAGGATTGTGCCCTTAGAATCTGTTCTCGTAAAGAAAAAGAGAAGCAAAATAATTGTGAGTGATTTCTTTTTCTTTTTTTTAACTTAAGTGGAAACCAGACTCTAATTTGCCAATGTTCCCATTGGGAGTAGAGGGGGTCAGACATTGTGGAACTGGGAAAAGAGAGGGGAGGGGTACAGCAGCATAGTGAATGTAGATAGCCCCTAGAACAGCCATTCTCAATGGGGGCCGTATTGCCCCCTGGAAAGCCCTGCTGCATTTGATGGAGCCACAAAATGAAAACTGTAAGAAAGGGAATTTTAGGTTTATCTATGCATGTTGTATCCTTGTTTGATGGGGGATCCTGGAACATCAGAAAAGCTCCTATGGGGCTGTAGCCAAAAATAAAAAAAGATTGAGAATGGCTGCCCTCGAGCATGGGACTTTCCTTAGGAGTCACATAATCCCTTGCATGCCTCATCCTTTTCCCAGCATCACAAGAAGCACACTGTAAGTGAATGTGGGTTGAAACTGTTTCACCCAATTCTGTTCATTTGGGCATTTAAATAAATGAGTTCATTGTGCTTTCCACATATTGTCCCTATAGGCAAGTTGATTCAATATCTATGGTTTATTGCAGGGGTGCCCAAACCCCGGCCCTGGGGCCACTTGCGGCCCTCGAGGCCTCTCAATGCGGCCCTCAGGGAGCCTCCAGTCTCCAATGAGCCTCTGGCCCTCCGGAGATTTGTTGAAGCCCGCACTGGCCCAATGCAACTTCTCCCAGCGTGAGGGCGACTGTTTGACCTCTCGTGTGAGCTGTGGAATCCACTGCTTGCTCTTTCACATCTGTGATGCAGCAGCGGTAGCAAAGGAAAGGCCAGCCTTGCTTTGTGCAAGGCCTTTTATAGGCATTGAGCTATTGCAAGACCTTCATTCATTCATATAAGTCCATCTTTAATATATTCATTTATGTAAACTTATGTAAATTTATTCAAATTTTCAATGTAAATTAATTCTTCCCCCCCCCCCCAGCACAGAGAGCTGATGTGGCCCTCCTGCCAAAAACTTTGGACACCCCTGGTTTATTGTAATGGTTATTGGTACTTGGTTATAGATTAAATGAGTAAAAACTCACAAAAGAGCTTTCCTCGGAGAATTTAATGGCACATGATCTGAACTGATCCTATGAAAGGGTGAGAGTAGCCAGCATTGACCTGCATCAGTCTCCGTCCCACACCATGTCCTTCTGAACCTTTGGACTGCAGCATAAAGTAGTGATGGATGAACCAAACTTGGCTTGATTTGGAATTGGATTTGATTCCATAAGCTTTCTCAGCAGGCTTTCAGCAAACATTCATTTTTCTTCTACATGATATGGTTGGCATGTACACTGTGCTTCATCGTATTGCTGCCTGGGAAAATGTAGTTTTGTTCCACCTATTCATGCACCTCCCCCACAGCATCAGTCGTAGCAAAGTCACTTGGAAAGCCAACTCCTTCCTTCTCTGAAACAATGACCTGGAAACATTTAGAGTTGAACAGCAAACACAGTAAACATTTATTAAGTCACCTTAAAGAGAATTAAACCAAGGAGCAAGGATACACACCAAACAAAAGCATGCTTGGTTGAATGGATTTGTTATGTAGTGCACGATAATTAACACCAGTTTTATCAAAAGCAAATGGTTAGCATTAAATAACTTCTGTATATGCTTTTCCTTTTTTAAAATAGCATCTAGTGCAGTTATTCAGAAAGTGTCAGGTAAACAAAGTTTGCCTGCCCACCCTACTCCTTCTGTTCCATACTTGTTGAGAATTTTTCCGTCATTAAGAATGTTGCCTGGTCCAGTGTTTCTCAAACTGTGGGACCCACTGGGTGAGTCGTGAACCAATTTTAGGTGGGTCCCCATTCATTTCAATATTTTATTTTTCATATGTTAGGCTTGATGCTACTATGGTATGTAACTGCATTTGAGGAAATGTTACAGATCTGTACTTTTAACAGGCTACTATAAAGATGCTTTTAACCATGAGGGTAAATGGGAAAGTGTGGGTAGGATTGCAGCTTAGGATTGCTAAAAATTTTCCTGCTGGATGATGTCACTACCGGTCATGACATCACTTCCACTGGGTCAGACAGATTCTCATTTTTAAAAGTGGGTCCCGGTGCTAATGTGTGAGAACCACTAATCTGGTCTATACATGCAGCCTGTATTATACTTGTTACAAATGCAGCAGAATGAGCTGGTAGCATTTTCAACATTTTGAGGTGCTAGACTGAGCTGCACCAATCTGGGCTGCAGGTTACTTGAGGGTGTCTGGAGTCAGCTAGGTTGGGTGCTAAGGGTTCATGTTTCTCCCTTGTACACTGGCTCTCTGTGAACTCTTTGTACTGGTAGCATCCAAGATACCATGGAGGGGGGTACCATGGAAGTCCAGTGAAAGCAAAGTTCTATTTAATCCTGAAATAACATTTTTGACCTCATATTATCCTACAGGAAGTGACTGGCTTACTATATTTTTCCACTACAGTCCTTCCTCTAATCTGGGTGAGAACCCAGGCTGAAGACAGATGGAAAGGAAAATATTGAAGGAAAGATCTTTTGATATACATATATTAAATGGTGTTAACCTCAGGTGCCTCTGATCATCAAGGTAATAAAATGGGCAATGTGGAAAAAACATGACAGATTTTTCTCTGTTCTCTCTATCTAAAACTCTAAAGTTCAATTACTCTCATCTGGCAGATGAAACAGCTTGCTAATTTCAAATTAGAATTTCAACATGAAGGACAGAGCTTCCTTGAGGCTTCCCAAACTGTATTACTATGAAATTTAAATCTTCCTGCACCTTCTCATCTTTGCAAATCTAATCATGTGTTTCTGCCAGTACTTCTTAGTATCACACACATCAAAGAAACCCTTGTTGTTGCCACTCTTTGCTACTCCAAGTGTGCACAGACTTGCACCTTTAAATTTAAGTTTATGATTCTTTTAGTGGAGCAGTGCATCTAGCATCTAACAGCTACAGTCTAACATCAAATGATTGCTAACTATCTGCATTTCCTGTATTTCTTCAGGAATACATTGCTCTCATAACATACAGGTGTGTGCCACTTAACGACAAGGATATGTTCTCCAGTCCCTGTTGTAATGTGGTTAGGTTGTTAAGCGAACATTCCACCCAATCTAGTGCCTTTGTTTTGTAAACAGATACTCTGCTGCAGGTTATGGGAGCCTTGATTGCCTCATTAAGAGCCTCTTTGTTGTACTTTGACCACCATCATATATGTGGACCGTCGTTATGCAGCCCGTTGTTAAGTGGCGCAAGCCTGTATACCAAAACAAAACTGTGCAGAGAAGGTTTCATCATATCCAGTTAATATACTAACTGCCTCTTTATGCATGCATGCATTGAATAACAGTGTGATCCAATGCAAGTCATCTTAAAGGAAGTCACATTGAATTTAATGGGACTTAGGTCCCAATCCTATCCAATTTTCCAGTGTCGGTGCTGCTGTGCCTATGGGGTATGCGCTGCTTCCTGTGTTGGGGGTGCAGTCACAGAGGCCTCCTCAAGGTATGGGAACATTTGTTCCCTTACCTCAGGGCTACATTGAGCCTGCACTGGTGCTGGAAAGTTGGATAGGATTGAGCCCTTACTCTCTGTTAAATGTTCAGGACTACTCCCTAAGATATGTGTTATTTGCTATGATTATAAATTTTAAAAAAGCACTTTAAAAATATGAAGCTGGATACAAAAGTTTTTTTTAATTTGAAAGGCAATGTTTTGATTAAATACCTACTTTTGCTTCTAGTGTATCTTATTTTATATCTTTATTCAATTATGGCTTTAATATTTGTCTCCTTGGGCAACTTTTGGTGAAAAATAGAGATATTGAATGGATTTTATTGTCTGAATGTTTATAACAGTCGGTTTGATTTTTTTTTTATCTAAATGGGTCTGTAACGTATTGAAAATAAAGCATAACAAACTAATCAATGACACCAAATTTTAAAAAGTTAAAATAAAAAAACTTTAATAACCCCAAAATACCGTCAGTCAGCATAATCCATGAAGGCAAATACCATTGATCCTGTTACGGAAGGAACAAAGTGGGGATTGAGCTTCATAATGTCATAGCACTATGCAACAGCTCCCTGTCTGTCCTGATAGAGCGGGAATGCAGAGCAGGGCCCCCACAGATTAAGTATGTGATTCATTCTTTAAAAGAAGGCAGGCCATGAGGTACACAGAGAGTAGCATACCAAGGGTGGGTGTGGGCGCAGTCCGCCCCGAACGTAAAAAAATATATATACTTACCTTCAAGTAAGCCCTTGCTGCCTGTTGGTCTCTTCAGACATACCCAACCAAAGTAGGGGCAGGGAGGTTTGTGAAAGCAGGGATAAAGCAGGGAAAGCAGAGAGCCAGGGTGGTGTAGTGGTCTGGGTATTGGACTTAGACCTGGAAGTTTAATTCTCCCCTTAGCTACAAAGCTTCCTGGGTGACCTTGGGCCAGTCACTTTCTCTCAGTCTCACCTACCTCACAGGGTTGTTGTGAGGACAAAAGGAGGGGAGCAGCCGTGTACACTGCCCTGACTCTTTGGATGAAGGGTGGTATAAAAATGTGAAAAATAAATAAATAAATAAATGACATCTGGCATGCACCACTGCTGCTCAATCCACGACCTCTGGCCTTCTCTTTGCCCTGGTTCCTCTTCCCTCCCTGCCTAGAAATGCCCCCTTCCTTCCCACCCCCTTTCCCTGCCAGCCTGCAGCCCGCATCCACTGCTGACATACCGATGCTGGGAGCTCCAGGGAGGCCCGTTGCCTGCCTACTGTTTGTGGCAGCAGCCAGGTTGCACTCTGTAGCACATTGCATTTTGTGACTGCTGTGAAGTACACTGAGCCACAGCAGACTCATAAGATTGGGCCATACACGTGAAGGAATCCTGCTGAGTCACTTTTCATTTGGGTGAACATTTTCTTCTGCACTTATTAATGCAGATGCCACTTTATCAGAACAGCTGTTCAAAGCAACTTAAAAAATTATTCTTATTTTTTATCAAAATAAGATAAATTATTGCCATAAAAGATTAAATAAAACATGAATTTAAAAGCAGAGAATATGACAAATGACAACATCCAAGAAAAGGCGGTAGTTAACCTAAGGGTAAGCCCACATTATAAAAGTAACCATACTGTTTCCCTAAAAGGGGCCTTGAGTTGTGGGGGTTGCACAGCAAGTGCGGGTTTGGCCAGGCAACCCCCATAAATGAGACAATGTCAGCTTTGGGGGTAAACAGGTCATGTTTATTGAATTATCACCACAGTAAGGACCATTTTGCAGCAGATCCTAAGTACATAAATTCTTCACCCATTTTAGTGCAGGCACCTACCCAAGGGGAATGCCTCTCCTTCGGGCATCTCCACCCTGACTCCAAGCTGTGTCACCAGCTTCCCAGTGCAACCCCTGGAATGAGAGTTGAGGCAATATTGCCTATAAGGGTTTGCAGTGCGTTGGACACTTGGGGTCTACGCATGGCAGGGTGGGGCATCTTCTGGCTTTCAGTGATGACTTCATGTGCTATTGTCAACTTTGGTTTAGCCGAGTTCAGAACTGGTCACCGTTCTGAGTGCAAGTCCATGTGGGTATGCAGTTTATTAGAAACAATGGGTTAAGGCAGCCAAATTGCTCAGGTTATCTGATGTCAGTCAGCCTTTGATGTGTCACCAACCTGCATCTCCAAGCCAGACAACTTCATGAGATTGGTTCTGGGTTTTCCTCAGACTCTTGCTTATGTCAGGGTGCACACCAGATCCTTAATCCTACCCCCTGTCCCACACTATACCTGCCAGTTGTGACTATCCTGGATTACCTATTGACTGAGTCAGACTGAGATTAGCACTCCCCACTCCCCCCCCCCCCCGCCAACAGCCAATCAAGCAGAAAGCAAACAATTCCTACCTGGGACCACAGTGACCAGCTACTCTGAAACTATCTTACCAGGCGGGTGGGTTGGGGATGCGATGCTGCTCAGAACTGAACTGCCAGGAAAGGGTCAACATTTTATGCAGCAATCTTGAGCACCAGTCCAGTTCCTACCAGGCCAACCTGACTTTTGCAGGGTCAGGCTGAGAAAAGGATACCTCTGCCCATAACAGACAGGCAGTGGAGCAGCATACAGCACAGTAGACCTTAGTAGGATGAACATAGCTATGGCATACCAGAATAGAAAGCTGACTGTCTCACATCCCCCAGATCTAACCTCTTTGCAAAGAGGATCAACGTAAGAGAGGTGACCGCCTCCATACAGGGTCATCTCTCTGAGACAAAGAGGTCCACTTTTCTCCTCCATAAGGCATTAGGGAAACACAAGGCATTTTCTTCCACTTCCCATTAGTGAAAGTGGGTGTGCTGATAGTGTAGTTATACCTTCAAAGCAAACTTGCACTCAGAGCGCTTCTCTTGTAATTGTTGGATTTCAGATACATATAATCACCATTAATTCTCCAGTCTTTTCCTTACTTCACAACAGGCCACTCAAACTCCTTGCTTACATCTAAAGTGAGACATATTCAAAGACTCCTCAGGCAAAGGCTGCAGAGGGAACTCAAATGATGTGTCAAATTACAATTGATAGATTTAAATGATAAATTACCATATAATCTTAACTGATAGTAATAAATTGGGTTTAACAATGTGAAATTATAGTCAAATCCACTTTTGCAGATAATTCACAAGACAAAGGATAACACCTTGAAGAGAACTTTTATACCAAGCTGTCACATCTATCACGCTGGCCATTATTCTTGGCAAGGGGAGCATAGAACATTTTCTCTTCAAAATGCTATTGAAATACGAGATACCTTCTTGTTTTGCATAGCAATCATCTTCACTTAGACCTAATGAACTCAGATGTATCTGTGTAGCTGTAATAAAAATCTTCTGAAGTATTTTTGAAGCTCTGTGTCCCCTTTGGGACAGAACCCAAAGGCACTGCGAGGCCGGTGTGGCTCTTGTAGGCCTTCCCTGGTGTGGTGCTCCAGGAGGCTGACACAACGCAGCCCAGAGGGTGGCGCCATCACCACCAGAGTCTTCAGTCCTTACCACGTTGTTGGTGACAAGGCCCAGAGTGGTGAGTGGAGATCCATTCTCAGATATTTTTCCATGCACTGGGAAGGGCCCTGCCACCCTCCCTTGCCTCCAACTGGCTCCAAATCAGGGCATTTCAGAAGTGGTTGGGGTGACAAAATGTCAGCCCTGAACTTCCAGAATGGTGGGCCTCTGCAACTAAAGCTCCCTACTTGAGTACTGCGCAGCCCAGCAACACCACTAGCCAAACCCTGTTCTGGGACAGCTCTTCATTCCTTTGAACTGTGTCTTGCATTTTGGTCCTCTGGATTTCCTCACTATTTCTGTTATTTGCAATGTTTCTTCATTCATTTTAATAGACTATTTTATTGCCTGCTTGAACTCGGTTCCTTGAACATGCTTCCCCAGCCCACTCAGCCCTATTTGTTTTGGTTTTGTGCAAGTGAGTTTCCCTCAGATTTTGGAAATCCCTTTAAACTCCAGGAGGGAGGGATCTGCGATGTCCCTGTCTGGTTGTTCCTGCATTCTGGAGGTGGCAGTCAAGATCTAACAAAGGTAATCCAGCTTGGAGAGGGAAGGGATAGGAAGCTGTCACTAACCTCTAGATGTTGAGCCTGTTTTACCTTCTTGCACCACAGAAGCTCTCTAAAGACCCAGTCCTGAAGCCACCCAGGGCTCCAGTAGCACCAAAATGGCAATGGCAGGATCCTGTGGACACCTCGGCTACTACTGGAGTCTTCTTGGGAGAAGCAAGGGTTCACTCCCTTCCTCCAGGCAGACAGCAGCTGGCAGCAATGGGTCCTCTCAGCTCTGTGCCCATGTTTTAAGGGGTGCAGAGTCGAGGAGGCCTGTCTCGGGCTGCCCAGCTCTCAGGGACGGGATTGGTTTCAGGATGCAGCAGCAGATGCTGCCACCATCTCCATCCCCCTTGCAGACCTGATCCTTCCCTCCCTCCCTCAGTTCCTCCCTCCCCATGCCTTCTCTCTGCCCTTTTCTCATCAAAAAACTGCACCACCACACAGCAGTCTTGCTTACCTCTGCCAGCAATGCAGCAACCTCTTTGTGGTGCTAAGGCTTAGTGCCGACTGGTGCTGGCCCAGTGCCAGTGCTCACACCTTGCTGGGTAACATGAACGTGCTTTATGGCGTGTTCACAGTACCCAGAGCCAGCGCTGAGGCTCAGTGCTGGCTTCAAGTTTGGGCAGCTCAGCGTAATCATATCCCCTCCCAGTTTCTCAGTAGAGAGGAGCTTTCATCTATACACCCTCTCTATATCATGCATAAATTTTTAGGTCTCAATCATGTGCCCCCTTTAATCAACGTTTTTTTTCCCAAATTAAAACACCCTAAACATAGTGAACCCTTGATTTTACAGATCTTGATTTAACTGACTTTGGAAACAATGGATGTTTTCTGCATCCAGTTTTTGCAATCGGTTGAAAGAAAATTATGATTTGAAGACCATAGCCCATTTTCTCACAGCCGTTCTGTAAACCTCAGTCTAATTTTTAAGTAAGTGGATTGTGATCTGTGTAACTAAGTTTACATAATCACAAATGTTTTAAACAGATGCTCAGCTCTGCCTAAAAAAAAAAAATCTATATATTACAGGATGTTTGCTTGTTGACTCACAGGAATGAAAATCAGCATTAAAAGAGAAAAAAGAATAAGATTTTTAAATCCATATTTGTGAGTTGAAAATCTGAAGTTAATGTTCATTTTAAGATACAGCTATCAAGGGTCAGTTACCTGACAACAATCATACAGTGCAGACTTTTCCCCCTATCTTATCAAGGAATGAGTCTTATGTTGCAAATCTTCTGCATACTTACTTGAAAATTAGACCACTGAAAAAAGAATGACGCTTCCCAGAAAGTTTGCATAGGATTGAAATTTATGATGCATCAACAGTGCAATACTGTATATGGCTACTCAGAAGTAGGTCCAACTGTGTGCTTACTCCAAGGAAGGTGTGCATAGGGAATGGGCGCAAAGCCTTATGGCCCAATTTTATTCGCACCTAGTGCCACCAGAATGAGCGTTCTGGAGGCACACTACTCTGGCAGTTGCAAAATGTGATACACCAGAGCATGTCTGCTGGCTGCTACCAAAAGCAGTGAGTGGCCAGTTCTGCATGCCAGCAAGCATTGGATTCCCACCAGGCAAGACTCCATATGAGGTGGGGGGAGGCAGGGGAAAGGTAGAATGGGGTGGAGGTAGGTGCAATCGGGTGGTGACAGAGATGGGGGGAAAGGGCAGATTGGAACAGGGAAGAGGGTGGGTTAAAGCAGCAGCAGTGTCCACCAAATCCAAGCACCCTTCCCAAGCTCAATCCTCCTTTATGGGTGCATGTGGACATGTGCCAGCAATATCTCTGGTGCAGGCTGAACTGACCCACCAGGCTGGCAGGAGCTTACCCTAGGGAAAGGGAACAAATATTCCTTTGCCCCATGAAGTCCTCTGGGCCGAAAGTCCCTACAGGATGAAGTGGCATTTGGACTGCTGCATCACCATGCAGGGAGTTACTGTGGGATGGGCTGTTAGTCCAAGTTAAGATTGTATAGGATTGCCTAAAGCTGCAATTCTATAACACTCCTAGGAGTAAGTTCCATTCAATTCATTGGAGCGTATTTCTGACTAGACGTGCATAGGATTGCATTGTAAGATACCCAAAGCTTACATTTACTTTGACAGCGTTAGAATTAAACCCAGGAATTCCATGATTTACGAAGGTGCACATTCCATCACTGGTCTGTATGTTATGTGTCTTTGATCCACCAATATACGTATTTATACTATAGCCTATATTAAATTTAAAACTACGGTTTCAAATTGAAATTATACATGAGATGTGTTCTCTCCCCTACAGATCACTTACAGCCCAATCCTAATCCCCCTCCCCCCCACCACCACCAATGCAATGTATCTGGCTATGCCAATGTATCTGGCAGGGAGGAGCAGTCTGGAAGTCTCCAGAAGGTAAGGGAACTTTTGTTGGGATACCCCCATGCGTCTCCTCAGATCTGTGTCAGCTATTTTACTGGTACAGAACCCAAAACAGTAAGGGAGAAGAAATGGGGGAAGGAATTAGGATCCTGGAACATGCTGGGACCACCAGCATCCACCCCTCCCTCTCCTATTCTGCCTCCTACCCACACCCTCCCTGGCCAGACATTCCCCTATTCCTCTCCATCCCCACCTTGTTCCGCCCACCCCTTGCACTGGCTTACCTGAACTTCTGTTGGTAGCTGGCTCAGTTGACCGGGCCACTAACACCCCCACCATTTGCAACGGCAGTTCCAGAATGGCAGGCGACAGTGTACTGGATCTGCTGCCATATAGCCATTTACTACAGTGGAATTGCTCTTCTGCTGTCATAAAGCCCACTTGAGACTTGACTGTTAGAAAGCAAAAACATTTCCATATTTGAATAAAACAGTATAAGAAAGACTGGGAGGGGGGAGGAAATGCATGCCTAAATATCAACAGTGCTTGTTGTTGTACTCAGAATATCTGTGTACTTTGAACATTTATACCTACAATACTCTTTGTGAAATGCTTCATTTGTAACTGTTTTTATCTAATTTTAATGGAAGCGGACAAAGTTATGAGTACTGTATTTCTCTTAACTACAAACTGGGGCTGTGAACTTGAGGGATAAAAATGCAGCTTAGCTGTACTCCTGCCACAAGGAACGAAGTCCCAAGAATAGCCACAGCTGAGGATATCTGAGCACCAGAATGGGCAAGGTCATGGTGGAGCGTCCTTCAGCCCAAGCATCAGTGCCAGCAGTGAATGAATAAGGATGACATTGATTGCCTTGGAACTGGAAGGCAGACAAAAGCTCCATTCTCTAGAGTGAGACGAGGTAGGAAGAGAAGAGGGAGAATGACCAATATTTCTTACTAAAATAAGAAATATTCCTTCTGCAGCCAGAGGTCAGCTACTGCAAGGCAAGTAAGTGGAGGACAAAGATTGCACCTGAAAGCTAGTAAGCTCCCTGCAGATATTCCTTGTCCCATCTGATCTGAAGCTCAGATTTGCTTGTATTCACTTTAGATATCTTAAATTACTTCTGAAATAGCAGGTAAAAGGAGATATTCAAATTAGCAATGGTCATATATACAGGCTTCTTTTTCTTTGGCATAGAAGCAATTACTGTACATACAAATACCTAAATAAGGGTATATAGGATACATAATGTCAGGTCAGAAGCACATTCCCTTATCAAATAAAGTTGTCTGCCTAGTGCAGGTCTCAATTATTTTACTAAATAAATTTTGTCATAAAGCATTTGCCTGCAGGTTAATGAGCAGACTCAGAGTTATTAGAAACCTTCAATATCGGTGAATACAGAGATGGTTTTGAATAGAACTCATTTCTGAATGTATACTATTAAGCATCTAGCCCTGTCTAATGAATCTTTATACCTAAATTTTTAAATGCCTAGAACAATTTTTTTTTAATGTGCTGCACATTAGGGTTGCCATCACTGTTAAAGGAGGAAAACACACAGGTGAATGTATTAAATAATGCAAATATATGTACACAGAATTACTTTTTTCTCAGGCTGAGGCTGGATGCTTTTAAAAAGGCACTCTGAAGCAATCAGCTGAGAAGTCCGCTCTGTTCCCCTTTCAGAAACCTTCTGAAAAACCTGGATAGCTTCTTCTGCCAATAAAATGAATTAAATAGAAAATGATGGATTTGTCCCTCTGCAATTGTACCCACCCAATACATGAAGTTTAATGGGCCAGAGAGAAAGTGCTCCCATGCTGTTTTTCCAGTCCACCTAAAGATTAAGTTGCAGCTAATATGTCATGTCTTCTTTCACATATTCTTTCATTACACCTAGGATTAAAGTTCTGTCACCTGATTAAAGTTGAGTTAACTGTATGAGTTTTACAGCTCAGTCTTATCTTTTTCCCCACCATAACATGCAACAACAATAAAGCAGGATGTGCTGCATGATATGGTGGTGGTGGGGAACTGATTGGGTGACTTGGGAGAGTTCGTAAGACCCGTGATCATTCCTTTGAAATTCCACCAGCTCTTTAGCTGGCACAAGTCCAAGGAGACAAAGGGGGTGTGTCAGCAGGCTCCAGAGGTGATTGCACCTGGCTCAAATCACTCATGCTGGGCGTCACTACCTACAACATGCCCCAAGCCTCCCCTTTTCTGCCCCATTTCACCCACTCCCTCCAACTTACCAATACTGGTGGGACCTCTCCTTGCTGTCACCACACACAGGATCCTCTGTGTAACATGCACTCCATCACCAGAATTCTAGCTCCAGTGGTGGAGCACATGGTTAGGATTCAGTCATCAATGCATTACTTCAACAATCTCTATTTGAATATGCATATGAATAAAACAATAGACCTGAAATAAAAGACATTCTTTCTTTGATTTTAGATAATGTATACATGTTGCAGCAGGCACCATATCAGATGAGGCATTTCTACCTATTTGTGCATGTCATCTGTTTTTTAAATAAGTATTTGTATTAAAAATACGGAACATTGTGACATGTCCAATTAATCTTGGCTATTCTTTAATTTATCAAATGGTTCTATTTTATTAACATATTAGCTGCCAAAACATTGAAATCCTAATAATATTAGATAGGAGTATCTAATACTCCTAATAATACTGTCTAATAATATTAGATAGGAGTATCGATGATGCCTCCTCTCCTTTGTACATACAGGTACAAAGTACGCTGTTAAAATTCTTCATCTTATCACCCCAAAGGCAGAAAAGTATCTCCAAGTTATTTGACTGTCAAACAAATGACTTCAGATGGTGATTTTTGGTCTCTTTCCTCTGACTCACTACTCCCCAACATGTTATTTTCAAACATTACCAACATGGCTTCGGGATAAATTCAGCATGGCAGCACACAACGCTAATTATGTGCAATGTGCATTCAGTAAACATATGTTAAAAAGAAGGCAATCAAGTAGAATAACTGCATATACTACACAGTCTGGTATTTATTTGCATATATATGTTGATAAAACAGCCCCAGCTCCAAGATGCTGGGCCCTCTCAAGAGCACTGATGAAATACAATGCATAAAGGAGAATGAAAGGAACAAAGATGAGTTGATATTAGTGGCATTTTATGAACTGTAGCCCTGTAACTATCTGAGAGGCCAATCCTATGTAAGACTACTCAGAAGTAAGTCCCATTTTAGCCAGTGAGACTTACTTCCAGAGAGAGAGGAAAAGAGTGAGTGGAAGCCCTCTCTTATAAGGGGTTGGGAGACAGTGCCTATGTGCTGAGCTGGATGGTAGCTTGATTGCTAACACAAAGCTTTGTGCTTGGTGTAATGCTTTCAGTTATCAGCAAAATTCAATCAGGGGGTCAATGGCTAGCTTCCTAAAAGGGGGAACTTAACAAAGACTGTGGAAAAAATACAGGATGTAGGTACAATACAATGAATCAGCAACACCAAAATCATGGAAGGCAATTCAAGTTTGCATACAGTAGTGTAGGAGATGCTTAAACAGTGATTGAATTAAGTCACAAGACTTCCTTGCATAATGTGTGACTATGGGGGGTGGTGGTTGTGTAACCATGAGCTTGTGGCTTGACCAGAGTCCTGGAAATGTGGCCTGTATGCTGGGAGAACAGTTTAGCTCTCATGATATTATAGTCCATAATAGCATAACCATATAGAGAGAAAATCACAGCTAAAAGGCATAAAGGGGGATTTCCACATAACAGCAAGATCACACACCCCCAAGTGCACAGACCAGTAGAATTTCTCTTCAACCTCACCTCTGTCCAGAGTTGGCCCAAGCATGAGGACACCTGAAATGTTCACGTGGAGCAGTACCCTTGAATGGGCAGTGAATGGACAGTAACAGCAATGAGCGGGAGATGCTGTTTGGTTCAGCTGGCACCTGCACATTGCTGTTGCTGCCTGGAATGGTTCTGACAATGAGTGGGAGAGGCCACTTACATAGCACACTGTGGTGCCTGCATTATTTACCATTTTGTTCCTCCTCTAGCTACACTACTGTTTGCACCTACCTATTGGGACTTTGTCATGATTGGCTCTTGCTGGTTTGTGCCCATTAGAATTGACTTTGCATTCAAATGGAAAAGAACATGTTTTGCTTGCAGTTGTTTTGTTATGCACTCTGAATAGGGTCATATGGAGATGAGAAAGAGAGTGAAAAGAGATGGAGAAAGATATAAAGAAAGACCTTAAGATCAAATGATCTATTCTAGGAGTCTATTTTTGGAAGATTCACAGTTTCAAAGTAATGCTGTTCTTTCATATTACAAGTGTTCCACAGCGAGTGATTCTAAACACAGCTTCATTTGACAAATAACACCCAGCAGAAACACAAACTACTGAAAAGGGAGAAGAGAAAACATAAATTCACGCTGCCACTGTTTTGATTTCAGAGTGGCACCATGAGGAATTGGATGTGGACCCACTAGATTGCTTGAGACTAACATTAATATTTAGTTGATGCTTTCTTTGCAATGCTCTGCTCTAACTCAACCCAGCAGGATTTATTGCAGATGAAGTGAGCTGCATTAAGGATAGATTTTCAGCATTATACTCCTATTGATTTGCCCTCCATTGGCAAGCCTAAATTGGATCCTTAGCATTGCCTTAAAAATGCATTTTGTGACTTAATTATATTAGTGGGAAACATCAAATTATAGGCCACTTCTTTTCATTGCTTAGAAAGGGGGGAAAAAAGCACTGCTAGTGAAATTAAAGTGTAACTGTTCAGAATAAAGGAATAAAAATATGATGGAGCAGAGTGAAAATTGTTATCTGTCCTCAGATGAAGTCAAAATTCACTACATTAATGTTAGATCACAGAGTAATTTTATTTGCCTGTAACAAATCAAGTAAAATGTTTAGGTACCAGCAGACTGCTTTCTGCTGGAACAAACTTCTAACACAAGCTTGTGACACATGCTTCACAAATAATTCCAAGTGTTGTCATTACTCTTTTGGAACAGTTTGCCTATCAAAAATTCCTCCAAGAGTGTCAGAATGCAATGCACAACACAGACTGTCCTATCTAATGGTCCAATCCTAAGGACGTGATATGCCAGCAGAACATGCATTCCGCCAGCATAGTATGCATTCCGACTGTTGCAAACATGACTCAGCCAGACAGCATGGCCTGGCCACCACCAGAAGCAGTGAGCACCTGGCATCCTCGTGGCAAAAGACCACAGATACCCACAGTTGCAGGTAAGTGTGGATCTCCTTGGCACTAGTGCATGTCAGATCCTATCCCCAATTTCCCAGCCCAACATGCCCTGTGCCTCTCCTCAAACCAGCAAAATAGCTAACGTAGCTCTGAGGAGACCCACTGATGGCCAGACAGCCATACCGTGCAACACACACTCCAGCAGCACAGCTACATCTCATAGGATGGTGGAAGATAGGTTGATAGCATCAGTATCAAGAGCCACTCCATCAGTCTTGCAGAAGATCTTTTTAAAAAAAAAATTACTAAACATATTGTTATCAGCATCAATGATACTATCAATGGAGTCACAGCTAGTGAGGGGCCGGGACAATGTCTGGGTGATAATTATTAAGTTACACAACACTTGGGACTCAGAAAGATTCAGCTGCATCCAAAGAGATCAGACACACAATGCTCAACTAGGTTTTGCATTCTGCTTGTCCACCCTTCTCATTCCTGTGTCCCTTTGTGAGATATTTTACTTAAGACTCCGTAGAAAAAGTAATTGGAGAGCTGTCTGTGATTGAGAGCCCAGCAGGTACGTAAATTTTATAAAGCAATATTTCCCCTTTTTGGATACTTTTAAAAGGCAAAAATCTAATAGCAGTTTTTCACCCTGCTGCATCTCCCTTTTGTTGTCTTGTAAAATCTTGCTGGATAAAGTTAATACCTTAAGCACACAAAAGTAGACTCGGAAAGGATATCAGCAGTGAAATTTCAAAACTGGGAAACAACAACTGGCCTTACAGTAATACAGAAGAAAAAGTATTTAATAGGCAGGTGCCAAAACTACCCCGTTCCTTTGCCCAATGGCATCCAGGCAGCAGGTGCAAAGTACTTCTTTTCCTTCCCTTTAATAATAATAACAATATTTATATACCGCTTTTCAACAAAAAGTTCACGAAGTGGTTCCCCTTGGTTCACTCAATTTGAAAATAGAGGGACACAGCGATAGGAGAAGTGGAGGAGGGTAGAGTGGAACAGGAAGTGGTCTCCCTACCAACTCCCTTTTCCTCTACTTGCTGTTCTGCCGAGTTGCCATTCCTTCTCACATTTGAAGGAGAGGACTTGCTCTCTTTCCCCTTTTTGATGCCAGGTAGTGGTGGTGTTGACTACGATTGCATGACAAGCCCTTTTTATTTAATGCATGCAGCTTAGCACACGTGTATACCTTTGTATTTGATGAGGGTGCCTTCCAGGGGAGCATATCCCATGACAGTAGAGAGATTTTAAGCCATTTCTGCCTAACGTTGCATACACACAACAGGGACCAAATGTGTACACCTGCGGGCCAGGCAAAAATGGGTAAAAGCAGGACAGATAACAAGAGTCCTCAGATCCCATGGTCCAAGTGGAAGGCCACACTTAATCAGAGCAATTGCCGTCACCCACTCGATCAGGCTGACTTGGAGGAAGCTTTGCCCGACTTCTGGAAAATTCCATGACTGACCATACCTTGCTTGCACAGCATATTTGATCCTGTGAACCAAAGCCGAGTCCTGGGAGCTTCCTGAGATGGAGTAAAAAGAGACATTAGCAACACAAAAGAAGGGTCCCCAACTCCAGATGCCCTTCACTAGCTACACAGCCAGATTCAATCAAGGAGCCCTGCTAACTACTGCACTCTTAGCATCATGCAAAACAATAGCATCACCCATTTAGAGCCATGGATAAGCCGTCCAGGGCCATGAAGCCACAAAAGAAGGTTCCTTGATGAAACATGATGTGAGATAAAGATATAAAATATGGCTCACCAGGGCCTTTTGTCCATAACTCATCTGTCTGCCTTGCTGTTCATTCATTTGACCTGCTGGTGCCTCATGAGGCCTCCTTCATTCCAGTTGCAACCCAAGAACCACCGCACCATGCTGACAGCCAGGAGCCGTAACTCCTGCTCACTTCTTTCCCCCAGCTGTCCCCACCTTCTCTTCCCCAAGCACAGACAATGGATGCTGTGGTGGTACTCTTTGGACAGGCGTCCTTTGTGTGCCACCTTGCGACGTGTCCCATCTCCTGGGAAAGCAGCTAAGGCTCTCTTGCCCTATGGTTTCCTTTCCTGGAGCTCACTTTGGCTACTGCCTACCTCTTGGCACTTGCCTCAGAGCCCTCCTTCCACTTTGAACAAAACCGCTTTGTCTTGGCATCCTAGCTCCACAGCTGCACCATGGAAACAGCTGTAACTGAGCAGTAGCTTTGGTCCTTAGTGCATCATTCACTTCCAAAACTCTCCTCTATCTTTCTTCATCTCCTCATGTGCAGTCAAACTGACAGCACACTTAGAGGGATCACATTTTCTTTCTTTATGTGATATGCGTGTTTATTTTTCAACTGTTTGGGTGCAGGCCTGAGACCAGCCCCAGGTCTCTGTGCTAAGTTAACACCTCTAACCATCCTTCCAGCTCCTCAAACTGCTCGAGTTGCCTCCCTCTGAGCAACTGTGGTGCTGGTTGGGAGTGTTTGCCCAGTGGGAGGGTTGGGAGAGAATTCCCAGTGGATTAAAAAAAAAAATCAGTAGATATCAAATCAGTGGGAAAATAGCTTTATAGACCTACTTCCAGGTTTCTTGCTCTTCCATTGCCGCCCTAGAATGCATTGGTATAGACCCTATACCACATTCAGCTACTAGATGGGGTGAATAATGGAATCCATTAGAATGAAATTATATTTAACAGCGCAAAGGTAGGAAATGGGATTTTGGTGCTTTTTTTACTTGTTAGAATGCATTTAAAGGTGGACCCTGGTATTAGTGGTGAGTCAAATCAGTGGATGCTAAATCAGTGGATGCTAAATCAGTCGATACCAAGGTCCCACCTGTACATCCTTTTCTCTCCCTACTTCTCCCACTCTATTCTTGCACCATTACACACTTCTTTCCTTTTGAAGAATTTCCTCTTCTCTTCCTCTGTCTCCTGTAAGCAATTTGCTATGTAATTTTAGGACCTTCTTGTAAGGACTAAGAAACAACTAAGTCCCTTATAGTTTTGATTCCCCTTCCTTCACATTGTTAAATTACCCCCCATAAAGATTGTTTGGTGCACATGTGGTGCACCTCATCTTTCCCCACCAAACTTCTGATCTGTGCCACTGGTCACTATTTAGGGTCCCAGCACACAAGAATAGATTTCCCCTATGTGTGCTGTGCAGGCTAACACATGTTTACAAGCATACCCAGTAACACTAGACAATCTAGCCCATCAATTTCCTTCTGTTAGGCATGTAGAAGTAGCTGCTGTTATTCCACATTCCTGACCATCTGCCACCAGAAATGACCTCTGTCCCTCCAATCCCATGCCAGGTTTATTCTTCCTCTCTCCCTCTGATTCCACCACTGACATGCAATGTCTTGTGTATGCCCCAGGATCTTTAGCAATGTTGCATCTCTTTCAGATTACATGGTGCTGCAAGTGCTGGGGGCAGGAAAAATATTGTCAGTCAGTCTTCCTAGCTTTCTCAATTATTCTTCCACGGACTCTGCAGACTCACAAAAAATGATTTTATTTCACTGACAGTGAGGCAGAATGAGGCAAAGAGGAGGACTAACAACAAAAGAAGGCTGCAGGGAGCTGAGGAACTCCATCAATCGCATGTTGTCATAATTTTTCCTGGCACTTTTCAGACATGCTTATGTATCGCACATTTGTATTCCAGCATTTCTCCAAGAAGCTCACGGCTATCCCATTTTGTCACCCTAACCAACTCTGAGGCAGCTTCAGTCAAGAGTCAATAACAATCCAGTTCTCCCCTGTTTAGTACTTTGTCCACTACAGGTTGAGACTAATTATTCGCATGTGTTCCCTTCCAAGCACTCATGTGGATAACAAAAAACGCACTATAGCAAATCAATTTTAAAAACAAAGTTTCTTCGCTCACGTGATTTAAAAACAGCCTTGCTGACCTCCCTGATGTAAGATAAGAGTCATTAGAAAGACAATCCATCAATGCTTCACTCAGCCGCTCCCTTCACCAATGCAAAATGATCACCTTTCTTTCACTGGGGGTGCTGGGGGAAGGGAGGGGTCCACAGGAGAGAGAAGGATTAATGGATGGTCAGCCTGCTGCCCCCTCTCTCTCTCAATGAGAGGCTATTGATAAAGGGCTGTTCGGTTTTTTAAACTGATTTTAAAGGGGTGCATTTTTCCCCTTCTCCAGGGACCAGCACATTCCTTCTCATTTGCAGGGGCAATTCGTGTTGAGTCAAATCCGTGTATAAAAAATCCATGTATAAATAGGCTGGACCTGTACTTCACATTAGTTTTCCCTTACAAGAAACACAGGATCAGGAAGACACAAAGCTTCTCTCACCCGAAAGAGCACAAAGTGTAATCACGTGCCTTGGGCAGTCAGTTAACTAGCAATGTGAAGCTGCGATGCATTACAGCCCTATCTTGTAGACTGTATGGTTTCGTCTGTTCTCAGAGAATCTTTGCTTAAATCCATATGCTCTAGAGCTTTGACCTAGCCATGAAAAGTGTATTTGCACATGCAGGTCAGGTGAATGAACATCTAGCTAACAAGCGTAAGCTGGAAAAGGCTGAGAAAACCTCAAATCCAATTAACCCAGAACCAAATATTAGACCCCGACAAGACTGGGCATGAATCTTACATAAATCATGAATGAAATAATCACACTCTGAAATTTAGAATGTGCAGGCCAGTTATGTTTCATAAGCTTGCATTAGCCGTTGAAGCAAAAACTGTGGAGTCATTCATCACTTAAGTCTAAAATCTGGATATAGCATTATATTTATTTGACAATATACAGTGCAGCCCGATGCACAGTACAGAAGACCAGTAAAATTTCTGCCAGCATATTAGCTCCAACTGCACATTGAGCCCATTGAATTTATACCTATACTATTTACAGAACCTTAATAAAAGCTGATAGATCACTGCTGGAGATCTAATTCAGTGTCTAAGACCGTGAACTGTGACTTGTGAAATCCACTGGTTGCTATGCCACAGCTGGCAAAGCTAACTAACTGAACTATTATAGTTCAGCTGACTCATCCTGCTACACGAGAGTTAAAGAATTAGGGTGAAAATCAAACATTGGTCCATTCAAAATCACAACATAATTAAAGCATCCCTGAAGATATAGCATATCTGTTATGTACTGTGAGGCCAGGTATTACATCCCAAGAATTTGATTCTGCCTGGCTGCTTCAGAGGGAGAGGGAAGATAGTAAATCCCTCCACCAGAACCGCTGGGACCAACAGTCATGTAGTTCCTTCCAGAATTGTATCCATCAGTATCCAGTCTGCTTGGTTGCTTGGAAGGGAGAGATATGATCATGAGGCATTCATCAGCTCAGCTAAAACTAACTGCTGTTTGACTCCTCATAGGGTGGTCTCTTGCACTGCCATTCCACTTGATCGTTATTTAACCTTTATTAATTGTTCATATGTGCTGGATCCAGGACAGTGTTCCTGGATCCCCTCCCCTTCAAGGCAACCCTGTGAAGTAAGTTAGGCTGAGCAGAGATTTAAACCTGTACCTTCCAGGCACAAGCACAACACACTGTAACCACAACACTGACCCTTTTGTTCGACTTTGGCCCAATCCTAACCAACTTTCCAGCACTGACATAGCTGTGCCTATGGGACATGTGTAGCATCCTGCAGTCAGATGGCACTCACAGAGGCCTCCTCAAAGTAAGAAAATATTTGTTCCCTTTGGTTGAACTGCATTGCCCTTATGTCAGTGCTGGAAAGTGGATTGCTCCCTTTGTTATTTAGGCAACATTTTGCAAGAGTTGGAACCTGCACTTGCTAACTGATACTTTACGATACATTATTTTGGACTGAAACTACTGTACCTTGAGGTGTTGGCAAGCAAGAGGTTCATAAAAGTAGTCAACAAAAAATAAAACTAAATCAACTTGGGATTTTTAGCCAACACCAAGAATAATGAGGTGCTGTGCACATTTATATGAACAGAGGAAACTATTTTTCTGGGTATAACTATCATCACCAAAGTGCTTGTTTATAAATGTTTCCATTACAAGTTGTGTTCAACTCACTGGTCTTCTTCAAAAACTAATATCCATAATAAATCCATAAGGTGAATCCAAGCAAATTATCTATCTCCCAGGTACAAGGGGAAGGCAAAAATTAAATTACAGAACGCCTCTCGTATAGAATCATCTTCCTTTACAGGTCTTCCTTTTTCTTAATTTATGTGCTGTTCATTTTGTTCCATCGTTCTTCCTGTAGCAGCATGTATTTCTTGTTTATCAAGTATGAACATGTCTCTGACAGAAGTTTCCTCAGGAGGAAAAAAAGGATACTCACAAAGACATTGTTTGATTTCTTTCCCAGAGGTAAGCGCTTACTACTCCAATGGCTGCAAGAAAAATAAAAATTACAGGCTCGTTTTTCTAGACAATGTGCTAGAATCCTATATAAGATTCATTAGCCAGAACAGAAGACTATAAAACTTCTTGTTCCCTGTCAGATTTAATTCTATGTTATTTCTAATGAATTCTATAGCCAAATTCTTCCAGAACGGAGTCCTTATTCAGTGGTTCTCAAACTTTTAGCACCAGGACTCACTTTTTAGAATGAGAATATGTCAGGATCTACTGGAAGTGATGTCATGACCAGAAGTGACATCATCAAGTAGGAAAATTTTTAACAATCCTACCCACACTTATCCAGGAGTAAGTCCCATTTACTATCATTGTTAAAAGCATATACATGTTGTTGCATCCTTTAGTCTCGGAAGACTATGGTATTGCGCTCTGAATGGTGGTTCTGGAAAAGTGTCCTCTCCAGTGCGCAAAGCCTGGTTAGAGTAGATATGGAGGATAGACTGTTACCTATGCAGCAAATCCCCCCTCTCCACATCGCTGAAATGGTCCAATGGAAAGGCAGAGGCCAATATGGTTGGTTCCAGCGGCATTGCAGGAGTTGCCAGAACGTGACTGTGTTCAGCCATGAACTGCCTCCGGGACTCCGGCTCCGGATTTTGCCTCGAGGTTGACTCCTGAAGCCTTTTCCATAACTGGATGTAGCCACAAGGCAGTGGAGATTTGGGATCAGAGTTTTCCTTCTCTCAGATGAGCTGCCTTCCCAAGCTGACAAGTCCCATCTACTCGGTGGCTGTTTAGTCACCTCTTACGACTAGTACAGCCAAACTGAGGGCCTATTCTTATCCCCCAGCCCCCAGGGGTCATATACATAGTAGCCTGTTAAAAGTCCAGATCTGTAACATTTCCCCAAATGCAGTCACATACCTTGGTAGCATCAAATCTAATATATTAAAGATAAAATATTGAAGTGAATGGGGACCTACCTGAAACTGGCTCATGACCCACCTAGTGGGTCCTGACCCACAGTTTGAGAAACACTACCTTATACCATAATAGTGAAGACTACATCAGTTACAGGTTTTGTGATGGTTTATTATCCTTGTGATAATTATATCCCTCCTGTCTCTCTTGTTACCACAAACATTGGATGTCGACTTGGACTGACAGTGCATCACCATGACATGGTAACAATAACGGTGGTTCAATGGTTGATAGGTTGATGTGGCAACCTGCATTTCTTTAGGTACCAGAGTTCATATAGGGCCTTATAGGTCAGCGCCAGAAATTTAAATTGGGCTCAGAAATAGATCAAAATACAGTAGAGCTCTTTCCAGCTTGCTGAGATATGCTCCTAACATGTAGTCTTGGTTAAAATCTATGGCACAGCATTTTGCATTAACAGTTATTTCTAGCCAATCTTTCAAGGTGTAAAGCATTACTATAATCTAAGGCTACAATGCTATACATCCTAACCTGAGAGTTACAGCCCAATCTTACTGCATGGCTGCTGTTCTCTTCTGGGTCGCAGACTGTAAAGCAGTTAGCTCTAGTCGCAAAAAGTGCTCTGTCAGCGTGCCAATTTAGCATGTTGCTGGGAGTGCTGGTGGAAAGGGCTGCCTGTTCCTGCTTTTATCATTGCATCTTCCACCATTTGCAGGTGATAGTGAGTCAGTGGGAGAGGTGGCAGGAGGGTGGAACAGGACAGCAGGAGGTTGCAGAGGGGGTGGACAATGGGCAGATTGGGGCTGGGTGAGGTGCAGGATCAGCAGCACTGGTGGTACTGATATCCAAACACCCTTCCTGAACCCATTTCTGCGGCTCAGGTTCACACAGACCTGGGCCACCAATTTGCTATCACAGGTGTGAGCAGACCCCCTCCCCAGTGGCATCACTAGGGAGATGCGGGGGCTGCGGGCTGCACCAGGTGATCCGCACAGGGGGGTGACGTGCACTGGGGGGGTGACACGCTAAAATCGCGATGGTTAGGAGTAACCCCATCATATTATATACCGTTGGATGTGGAATTTTGAGTGGAATGCAATGCAAAAAACCAGAGTGAAATATCTCATTTCAATCAAAAGTTATGACCAAAAAACCGGAGAACAAAAAATGCATGGATCCTTATGGAAAGTGAAAGTGATATCACACGTTTACTCGTGAGTAGGTGACCTTGCCTTAGTCCTTTGGAAAGGGCAGGCTGAGAGGAATCCAACAACACCAGAATGGTCCCGATCCAATGAATGCAGCCCTCAAAAACACCTGAGAAGGAAGTCCCTCCCTCCAAGGAGATGAATGTATTGAGACCTATGGAAAGCGAAACTAAGCCTCACGGTCGCGTTTACTCGCGAGTAAGCAAACGTGCCTTGGCTGGTGTGGAAGATCAGGTGAAGGAGAGTGCAAGGCTATCAGAATGGTCCTGATCCTATGCACCTGGAGCTAAACAAGTGCTCCAAAAGGCAGTCTCCCCCCCCCCCCCCACTAAAAAGGATCAAAACAGAGGCTTCTGCTGATAAGGTGAACTTTTTTGAGACTTGCAAAGCCAGGTGGATCTTGACAGTGATCTGGTTGAAACAGAAGTTCTTAAATTGAACTGGGCACTGGGTAGGGCTGAAAACCTTACTGATTTTGGAGGGGGGTGTTACTGCAGGCAGGCTACAGAGGAAATTCACTTGGTGGAACAGGGCTGGCTTCTGCTTATTTAATTATTTGTTTTACTTTACTTATTTATACTTATTTATTTTAATTTTCCTGATGGTGTCACTTCCACCATGACATCACTTCTGGTGGGTCTTGGACAGATTGTCATTCTAAAAAGTGGGTCTCAGTGCTAAAAGTTTGAGGACTGCTACAAAAAGTTGACACCCTGGGGTGTGTGTGTGTGTGTGTGTGTGTGTGTGTGTATGTGTGTGTGTATGTGACACCACTAGTGACCAAAATCACAGTTTGTAGGAATAATACCATTATGTTATGTATCAATCAATGCGTAATTTCATACAGAATGTGTTCTAACTTTGTTCTATCAAAAGGTACAGCCAAAAAACCAGTGGGAGTGAGTGATGGTACATCACCACGCCCACCACCTGCGGTGTTACCCCACCCACTGCATGGGAAGGTGACGCGCTGGCATCCTGCACCAGGTGAGGCAAACCCTAGTGACGCCACTGCCCCTCCCCATACCACAGAGGCTTATCCCTCTTCCCTGGTGTAAGGCAGCAAATATTACCTTACCAGAGGAGATGTCCACTACTGCCCCCCACCACCACCATAGGATGCAGCTGTCACCATTTTTGTGCTGCTGCAGTGACAGGATGGTGATGAATAGGATTGGGCTATAAGGGCCATTGAATTCAGTATCAACTTGTGTGTAGATATGCATAGGATTGTGCTGTAAAAGAGATTGAGCCTAGACAACCATGTTCTGTCTAGAAGACAGGAGAGTGTTCTATCCATGAGAGTGGCAGACCAGCCAAAGTTGATTAAAGGTGCTGCATGACACTACTGGCACTTGGGTTACCATGCTGGATTTAAGAGTACCACTAGACTGTGGACACTTTTAGGGTCTAAATCTGGATTCTTTGCCAGATCAAGGCAGCACATGGATGGTCCAAAGGTCTATGAGCAGTTCTAGTCATTGTACCCAATATATATTACCTAGTCACCTTTATACAAATTGATTGTATTAAATTCACAACAAATGTTTCTAGCTCTATACATCAAATAGAGACTCCCTATATGTGAATGTATCAAAAGAAACAAACTGATTTGATTGTGTTTTTTTTTTCTTTTCCATTCTGGCACAATTTTCCCTCAGACTCAGTGAATATTACATGCCTTTACATGCATTACTTAAGGTAAGCCTACTTTGATGTTGGGAAGTTTTTTAAAGAAGCATCCATCAAAATGAAATCTGCATTTCTACTGATGTTACATTGAATTATCCTTCAGCTGAAGGCAGTGGCGTAGCTAAGGGGGTGCAGGGGGTAGCAGCTGCACCAGGCATCAAGCTTTAGGGGGGGGCAACAAGCTGAGCTTGACACTAGTGACCAAAATTGTGAAAATCTTGGTATGTATGAATAATACCACCAGGTTATATATCATTGGAAAGGTAATTTAATGCAGAATGCAATGAAGCAAACAGCATTGGAATATTTGGATTCTATCAAAAGTTATGGCCAATTAACCAGAACTTGAAAACACAACTGCCTTATGGAACAAGTGGATTTGCTTAACTCAAAACTGACCTATGAGACTGATTGTTCTGAGACCCAATGAGATGTTATGATACAGCATGGATCCAATAACTTTTTATTTATTTACTTAATTAAATTTGATTTTGTTATGGAGGGCGAACTACAAAACCTTCTTTGATCCCAGGCAGCAGATAGATGCCTTCACCATGCCACTGACCAGGGAGAGGAAGCAGAGCAAGTGGGTGGTGAGCTGCTGGGGGGAGCAGGCGGGTTCCAATTTTCACTTTCTAAAAAGCCTGGGCGTGATGTCACTTCCGGTTGTGACATCACTTCCGGGGCAACATTTTGAGCTTGGCACCGGGCTACACGATCATTAGCTACACCACTGGCTGAAGGTACAGTGAAATAATCCATTTCCCACAGTTTCCATGTTCATTTTCAAAACAGCCTTCCTGGCATCCTTTCAAAGCACCTCATCACCCATACTTACTTGCAGAAGGGAAAATAAGGCTCCATCTTTAACAAGTTTGTGGATTTCCACTGGTATAACAAATGGGCATCTGTCATTCAGGAATGTTGAGACTCTTGTCTGCAAAATCTTGTCTTCTGTTATTTATACTTGAGCCTCATGTCCAACCAGCAGGCAACCAGTCAACTACTAAGCCATCATCATTTACATAGAACATTTTCCTTTTTGATGAATTTATTCCTGCTCAGGTCAGCATAAACTCTGAAGAAATGAAAGATTTGTTTTGAATCTGAATAGTATTTTTTTGTTATTTTATATGGCCCTCAAAGCCATTCAGGCAGCAACAGACTTCAAGGTCGAGTGGGAGGAGCTGCTTACACATGTGTTCAAGAACTTACACTACTTATTATTTTGCACTGCTCCAGCTATGCTATTGCATGGGGGGGAGCAGTTTCAAAGCTAAGCATTCAGCACATGGCGGCAATTTCACTGGTGCAAATCGAAGTGGAACTGGGAAGACAAATTGAGGCACAGAAGGGGCATAGGCTATCGGCATTGCTGATACCTTCCCCTTCCAGCCCTCGTTCAGTTCCCCATTGTATTGTTTCAGAACGCACCAGTGCGGGAGTGGTGCGGGGGGTGTGGGCCGCACCGGGTGACGCGCTGGGGGGTGACACTCACTGGGGGGATGACATGCTAACATCACGGCATTAGGTGCTACCCTCTCATGCCATACATCGTTGGATGCGGAATGTCCAGCAGAATGCAATGCAAAAAACATAGTTGAAGTAGCTCCTTTCCTTCAAAGGTTATGGCCAAAAAAACAGAAAGAAAAAATGAATGGATCCCTATGGCTATCTTGAGAGTTTTCGGTGAGGCCTGAAAACACTGTTGTTTAAGCAAGCCTTCTGATTTTCTGGCCTTCTTAACATTTTTATACATCTTTTAGTTTTTTACAGGCTTGATTCCTCGGTGACTTGCTCTTTTATTCTGTCTTTTAATCTGACTACTGTTTTTATGCCCTCTGTAATGTGTTTTTAAATGTTTTTATCTGCTATGTATTAATGTTTTTAAAATCTGTTGTTTTTTTTTAATATGTTGTTAGCCGCCCTGGGTCCCATTAGGGAGAAGGGCGGGATAAAAATAAAGTTTTATTATTATTATTATTATTATTATTATTATTATTATTATTATTATATTGAGCCGTATCGCACGTTTACTCATGAATAGGTGTACTTGCCATAGTCCGTCGGAAAGGGCAGGCTGAGAGGAATCCAACAACACCAGAATGTTCCCGATCCAATGAATGCAGCCCCAAAAAACAACTGAGTAGGAGGTCCCTCCCTTCCAGCTGCGAGTCTATCGAGCCCTATGGAAAGCAAAGCAGCCTCACGTCGCGTTTACTCGTGAGTAGGCAGACATGCCTTGGCTGGTGGTCAGACCAAGCAAAGGGGAATGTGAGGACACCTGAATGGTCCCAATCCGATGGAACTGGAGCGCAACAAATGCTCCAGAAGGCAGCCTCCCCCCACACACTAAGAAGGACAAAAAACAGGCTTGAACTGGTAAGGGGAATGTTTTCTATTTTGCACTTGTAAAGTCAGGTGGGTCTTTGTATTGATATGCTTGAAATAGAAGAACTTTAAACTGGGCACTGGGGAGGGCTGCAAATCTTCCTGATTCTTTTTGGGGGGTTGTTATTGCAGGCAGACTACAGAGTTAGCTCCATTGACCACTATGGGACTTCAGAGTAGACATGCATAGGCTTGAGCTCACAGGCTGCAATCCTACCCACGCTTTCCTGAGAGTAAGCCCCATTGACCACAATAGGACTTACTTCAGAGTAGATTCACTTGGTGGAACAGGACTGGCTCCCCCTTATTTAATTATTTCTTTTATTTTAATTTAATAATTTATAATTATTTATTTTAATTTGCTTGATGATGTCTCTTCTGGCCATGACATCACTTCCAATGGGTCCTGGACAGACTGTCATTCTAAAAAGTGGGTCCCAGTGCTAAAAGTTTGAGAACTGCTGCAAAAAGTTGTTAGTAAGTTGACACGGGTGTGTGTGTGTGTTAGACTCTACAAGTTTTCAAAATCACTAAAATCAGAATTTGGAGGAATAATACCATCATGTTATATATCAATCAATGCATAATTTCATGCAGAATGCAATGAAACAAACCACATTGAAATATGTGTTCTAACAAAAGGTACAACCAAAAAACCAGTGAGGATGGGGTGATGGTACATCACCACACCCATCACCTGGGGCATTGCCCCACCCACTGCATGGGGTGATGCGCAGGCCTCCTGCACCGGGTGATGTGAATCCTAGTGACGCCACTGGAACACAGCATCTTAGCACTACAGCACATCAGCTCTCAGAGCTCTTAACCATTGACCTTCTTGGGAGTTCTGGTGTTTAGTCAGTTAAGTCTTGGCCTAGGGCCCATACCACTGAGTTAAACATAGTCCACTCGCCATGTATTGTGACCTGATAATTGCAGGACAACCTCTCTGCCTTGTTTTTGTTTTTGTTTTTTTGTTTTGTTTTTTTTTGCAGCCACAACAAGGCAGCAAAATTTAAAGTTCTTGGTAGATTGCATTCCATTTGCTGGGTCAAGCTAGACAGGCCTGATGTAAATTTAGATATTCAGTAGAAGCTTATAAGGCAGTGCAGCTTTGCTCAGAGGTGACTGAGAGGGAGGGGGGTGTCCATATCTAAAAGGATAGGCAGCTACTGCCCAAGAGGAGGCAACAGGCAAGGATCAATTAATGCAAGCATCATGCAAGCTCACAGTCAAGGACTGCATATGCACCTTTAACACTGGTTGCTAAAATACTTTGATAGACATAAGGAAGATGAATCATTTTGCAATTATATCTCTGACCTTCTTATGCTTATTTAAAGCCTCCTGCTAGTTTCAGTATACTTGACAATGCTCGTAAACAACTGCAACCAGGGATCATGACTCCATTGTATATCATGCACAGCGCTTCTATAGAAGGAAACCATAATAAAACAATACATAAAAAAGAGTAACGTTTTGACACATGAGGAAGGTTCCCAAGAGTGCTTCCTGAGCGTTCTAATGAGGAACATCTCATCAGCATTCAGCACTTTGGTACTGAAGGGGAAGACAACAGAAACATGAAAGAAACAAGATCTGTGATGGGTGATGAGAGGAAATGCAATACTCCATATTTTAGCGAAGGACTCCTCTTCTATGAGAACCCTGTTCAATGTATTCCATGAAAAGTAACTCAGAGTTGAAGGTAGATCCTCCCAGGAACATCTGAGCAGTGCCTGGCATGCCTTGGTTGATTTCAAGCCAGCAGCTGGGTGTTTGGGGCATCATCAGCTAGAGAACAAGCCCTTGCCAGGAACAGAAATACTAGAAGCAGTGTTCTCTGCATCATTCCTTGTCAGATTTATTTAGAGAACAAAAGACTAGGAGCTCAGTTTTAGCATCATTAAGGAGACTCCTGCTGCCCTAAATGCTGCCAGGAGAGCTGTACATTTGCCCAATTGTGCTGAGGCACTGGGAAAAAAAGATGTCTAATCCCATCCTAATGAGACTTCCAGTCAGAGTTCAGAGAGCCAGGGAAGTTTATGAGTCAGCTTGTAGAATGTGTCTACAAGCAGGTGGCCTCTTACATGCAGACTGCTGGGGGCCTTGTCTTGTTTGGGAGCAGGGATATGCACAGTTTTGTCTTTCACATCAAAGAAAATAGCTTCATTGTTGCTACCTGTAGGAGAAGCGTGGGGTGCGCAGTAAGTACAGCAGGCTCTGCAATGCGCCATGTAATCAGTTCCACCACTCGCCATCAGAGCCATTCAGGACAAGTTGTTGACGCTGCCCCGAATGGCTCCTACAGCAAGTGGGAATGGCTGCTTACACAGCGTGCTGCCCCCCTCTGGCTATACTAGAGCCAAATCCTATCCAGTGCCTGTGCAGCCTCAAGGTAAAGGAACAAACGTTCCCTTACCTTGAGCAGGCCTCTGCCACGACTTTCCTACAGGATGCAGCCCACACCCCACTGGTATGGTTGCAGTGGTGCTGGAAAGTCGGATAGGATTGGACCCCTAGTGACCTGTAGTATTCTGCTGTCTCACTGGTACACCCCCCATATTGTATATTATTACTTATCTACCCCATCTTCATTTCATCAAGGAAATTAAGGTATACCGATTTCCCAGCAATCTTCCTTCCCCGCTGATCTCTACAAATGTTGTGGCTCACCCAGGGAGCACTGCTGGTTGGCACTCAAAAAACAAAAGAAGTGAAAATAAAGAAGTCATCACTTTCCCGTAAGAGAGGCATAAACAATTAGTCAATGAAGCCCAAATGAGGTCCATAAAAGTAAATCGCTATGGAACGAGTACAAACAACTTGTTAAGGTTAGGGTAATGCCGAATCCCACTTATCATTAAGCGCAGTAGTTACTGCAGTGATGATAAATGAGACTGTAAATGCCCAAATTAATTTACCATGCAAAATTCTGACTTGGATTTTCCCTCCAAACAGAGTCGTTTATTCAAAAGACATCCGCAAATCTCTCTGAATAGCATTGGTTGTACAATTAATTAGCTGTAAATACCATGAAATCTTGATTTTAGCTTCTAGGAGGGCTGCCAGCATCCCATTGTTCCTCTTAAGAGCTAATTACCAAAATGTTATCTTACAGATTGTCTTCTACAAAGGTTCTTGTATTGCTTCCATCATGCAGTGTTCCCTCTCATTGAATTTATGGCCATTGTACACATTGGTATACAATGTAGACATGCACAGATAACCTTCAAAAGGTACAATAGCAGCTAAAGAGTGTTTGTATCCCTCTGTTACCTCGCCAAGTCTATTAAAAACAAAATTTGCATTTACTTGTGTATAGATGTCAGTCAAGTAAATATATTTGATTAACAGCATAAAAGGTACTCTACAATATTCATGCAGTCACCAGCAGCTCTGAAAAGTTAAGTCCTTAACGTTCTCCTCAAATTTCAAAGGCTATTATGTTGTCTATCCATCCAATGGCTTTCTGAATAACAGCTGAATATATTTTCTTGACCAGATGACACTGCCCTAGTAAGCTTATACTCAAATTCATGCTTGGCACTGTTCTGAAGCTTCCTTGTTCCCAAGGTAGAGGAGAACATGAACAGATGAAACTGCCACATATTGAGGCAAATGAAAACCATTCAGTTCACTAGTGTCTATAACGATTGACAATTGGCCTGATCCTAATAGGATGTTACACTGCCAGAACTAATGTTCCAGCACAGTATGGTCCTTCACAGCTGTCACATAGCAAGGCATGCCATTCAGCACAGCCTGGCCACCATTGCAAGCGGCAAGAGACCAGAGATGCCCACCAGTGGGCCATATTTAGAAATGTCAGAGATTGAATCTGGGAAGTTCTGTTCACAAAACATGTGCTCTACTCCTTAGTTAGAGCTTATTTCCTAAGGAGGAACTTGAGGTGTTGGGAAAGGAAGAGAACTCCATATTGTTTAGTACTATTCACTTCATCAATTCTGACAATCTCATAGTAAGGTTATCTTTTCCTACCAGCAGAAAGGAGTGACATTGTAGTGAAGTGAAGTATTGCACATATTTGGAGCCCACCAGAGCAATGAGGTGCCTAGTTAATGATAAAGTGAAGAGTGCCATTACTGTCAGTACAGCTGGGTCATCCTTGAATTGCTAATTCAAGTAGGTAGACATGTTCACCTGCCCACTGCCATTCTTGACAGCTGCCCTGGCACCAACCAAAACACCAACACATCTTTGGCACCAGAGATTCATCTTCTTGTCAGGAAGCCATACCCTTACTCTAAGTAGACTTCCATACCCTTGTCATGAAGCCATACCCTTACTCTAAGTAGACAATATCATTTAGCCAATCACAAATGCAAATCAGAATGAGGACACACCAAATGGAAAAAAATATTTTTCTTGTTTTGAACCACCTACCCAACAAATATTAAAACAGAAGAAGGTTTTTGTGTGTGTGTGACTGGTGAAGTTGTTCATGAAGAACAAGCTCTTCATTTTGGATCAACTCTAGTAAAAGCATTCCATTAAGAATTAGTAATGAGACTATCTTCATTCACATTAACCTTGAAGCAAATTGCAAATATACAATCTGATCAGGAAGGGAGGGAGAGAGGAGGAGGTTTCTTCAGGTTCCAGTTAGGTAATCCTTAGCAATGGGATCGCTGCTTCATGATACATCCAATATTTATTGGGAACCTTGGCAAGAATTTTGAATCTTTTTATAGCCTTATCAATTTTATATGTTTGAATTGCAGGTGCTGCATTTCAAGTAAGACCTTGCAGTGTTCTTGGCAAAGGGGAAACTGGGCCTGCCAGATTTCTATCCATATATATATTATTTAGCATTTTTCATGCTCCCAATTGTTAGGCGGTTTTTGTACTCGCAGCATATAGCGGCATATCATCTTCACTCATTTCAAATGCAAGTGACCGAAAACTCTCACATATGGAAACTCAACAGTGCTTAGTGGGAGCACATTATGTACAGAAACATGAAGTCCAGATCGTGAAATTTGGAACACTACTTCTGCCACATTGCGGACTGTGAAAAGAGATGGTATTGCAGCATGTTTGCAGGTTGTCACAAGTTCATGAGCAAGTGCCACACAGTCATCCATTAATATTGAGCATTAATAATAATAAACACCATTAATAATTATCCTAAACAATATCAAGAGCCATAAGAAACAGGGTAAGTTTCTTGCTTTCAGTGAGGGTTCAAGAGAAGAATTGGGGCAGCGGTGACTTCTCTCTGCTGCAAGCAATCATGATGGCAAAGTTGGAAAAAGAAGCAGCAGGGCAGAAGCAAGGGCTGCTTCCAGGATAATGAGCAATACAGGAGGACTCCTCTTCTGCCAGTTCATTCTTGCTTAGCTGCTTGTACAAACAGGTGAAACCAGAATGTTTGTCTGATGAAGCAGCTTGGTGCACAAGGACGAGATGGCAGAGGCAAAGCAAGTCCCCTATTGTATTTATTTCCCCCTCCAAATCTCCTTGTTCCACCCAACCACTCCATCAAAATGGCTACATGGAGCATGCTGGAAATGGATGGAAGAGGATTCTACTCCCAGTATACTCAGCCCATTCTGCTTGTTTGGAAAAGGCAGAGGTAGAAGTAAGAGGGGCCATGGTGCTTCAGCGATGCCCCCTACTTACCTGCCTGTCTCTAAGCAGGTTGGACAGGCATGCTCAAAGCCCAGCCTGTTCTGAAGAAATGAATTGGAGGGAAAGGAGGAAATAGAGGACAAGGGTGGTTGGGACCCAGAAAACTTAGGGTGTCACATCAGTCCCTACATTGATTTGGGTCAGGCCTGCCAATCTCTGATACCTAATGTGCAGGCTCAAAAGCATTCCAGTGACTGTTTTTAGCAATCACATCAGTTCTCCTGTTTCATGCCATACCCCTCCCATATCTTTTGACTGCAAACTTGTAATTTAATGACAATCCAACAGACTTGAAGAGGCCATGAGCTGGAGGGGAAATGGTTACACTCTCCCAGCAAATCATTCTGAATTTGTGAGTATGCAGAATGGCTATGTCAAGGGATAAGCAAACTGTACTTGTCCTGTGCTCTAAGCGCTATGCAGAATTAGTGCTTCGCATGTCTTCTGTCAGTACTGCTGGGGAGACCACATTTCCCAGCACATCAAGTGCTTTGCTCATTGCCCTTAGCTACATAACAGGTACAGGTTGTGGCTCATTATCCACTGGGGTTCCGTTCCAGAATCCTCAATAGAATTAAAAAAAAATATGTGGATACCAAATCAGTGGAAAAATAGTTTTAAAGACCATTCCAGGTTTCTTGCTTCTCCATTGTTGCCCCAGAATGCATTGGTATAGACGCCATACCACATTCAGCCATTAGATGAGATTAATAATGGAATCTAGTGGAATGAAATTATAATTCTTTAACAGCACAAAGATAGGAAATTGGATTTTGATCCTTTTTTCCTTGTTACAAGGCATTTAAAGGTGGGCCTTGGTATCAGTGGTGAGGCAAATCAGTGGATACCAAATCAGTGGATAACAAAACATGACCTGTAACTGAAAAATAAGGAAGAGACCTTTCTCCCTTCTGTATCCAACTTTTGCAGTGAGTAGTAAGTTGTAAAATATTTTTACTTATCTGACCCAAGGTGACTGGTCAACACCCCCACCCACAGAGTGTGCACTCTAGCAGCATGGTTGCATCAGGTAGGATGGTAGGGGGATAGGATTGGAGCATAAATGCACTTAAGTGTGTGTTGAATCATGAGCATCTTGTAGGTTTGGATCTTAGCTATCGACTTCAGATTTTCATCTGCAGGCCGATAAATCCAGATAAACATCAAAAGAAATGTCTTTTCTATGTGGACACAGAATTGCCCCTTCATTAAAATGAGCATTTTGCTGTCTTACCACTTTTTCTTCATATATTTCTCCCGCGGTACCTATTGCTAAAGTAATGTGGCCATTCAATATTTCATGACATAATTTTTAGTTTTTAAATGAGATAATTCATTTTTTTATTACTGACCAAGCATGCAGAATGAATAATCACTGCCTCCTACTCTGGCCTCCGAAGCAAAATAACCTGAAAGAGATATTAAGATCCTGAAAAGTAAACGACATAGTGTGTATTTTTAATGCAAATTGTGCCTGAAGAACTTTAAATGGATGGGGCAGGAGATCTGGCTCAGTTGGTAGAGCTGCCGCCTTGTATGCCTGAAGATCTGAGGCTGCCAGTTCAAGACAACCGGAAGTACCCGAGAACTGACGACACGCTGATATATTGATGAGCTGACCCTCAGTGGCAGAGAGGAGTTGCCATCAAGTGGAGCATGGGAGGTGAAGGGCCAGAGAGAGGCCAGACCGGGAAGGAATGCAGCTGGAATGAAGAGTTCGATGAAAGACTAGAATTATTCAATTGTAAAAATCCCTACGGGGGTTTAGAACAGCCTGCCTTTGTAAACCGCCTTGGATTAAAGACTGAGGAAAAATCTGACGACCAAAGAAAGACGGTATATAAATACCTGTATTAAATAAATAAATAAATAAATAAATAAATAAATAAATATTGGGTTTGTAACTTAAAAAATTCACCTAACCTATAGTTGACCTGAAATGCCCCTCCTGTTTTCTTCAGATGGACTTCTTCTGGTTGGCATTTCAAATGTGTGTTTTATCAGCTACATTATGATTTAGTGATTTTATGAATGATTTTGGAGATTGTTTTACAATTTTATATTTGGTATGTTGGTGTATAAGTTGTAAGCTGCCTTGAGATCCTTTGCTGAGGAAAGATAAGGTATAAATCTGTTCACAAACAAACAAATAATGTAAGGAACATTATATGTCCCAGAATCATTTCTCCCCTGATTTAAGACAGCAGACCCGAAGAGATCTCTGCCCAATACTCGTGGATCCAAGTTTCCAATACATGGAAACTTCCATACAACAAGGAGATTCCACAGCTCCTCATAGGTTTATTTTTCATGTGACCCAAATAAATTCATATAATTCTGTGAAGGTTTTCTAGCTGAAATTTTAAGAACAGCTGGTGTTCCATAAAGGTATCTTGCACACTTTGTACCATCTTAACTACAACAAACATTTTACTTGCAAATACAGTACATTGCACAATGCTTATGAGGAACTTCCACATTCAGAGGTAATAAATCCCTGAGTACCACTTGCTGGAGGTAGAGCTGTTGCCTTCATACTCGGCTTGTGGCTTCCTGGAGACAATGTCACTGGGTGGGTCTGTTCAGAACTGGTAGAGTTATCCTCCGCTCCAGCCAAGAGTAAAAGCAGGTCAAAACTCCTTGGATTCACTACTCTCCTATTATTTTCCCAGTAGGATCAGAAATTGATAATGGGTTCAATGTTCTCTAGCCTACAATATGGATTCCTTTACAATATAGGAGTGCAATATTCCATTTTTAAAGCAGTTTTGTTTTCTGTATTGAAATTGTCAGAAATGGTTAGAAAATAAGAGTCATTCTAGACAAGACATTCTTTAATTTAAAGAGGAAGGATCAAAGAAGGAAGAATCTGTGTTCAGAGGAAGAGGGGTACTGGCAAGGGAGAAGAGTCAAATAAGGAAGGGGTGTGGTAAGAGGAGAAAGACCAAAGGCAATGATATTCTGGTGTCCAAAATCCTGATGCCTGCCTTACAGGCCATCAAATGAATGAAACAAAGAGGGAATTAACATAGCAGGGAATCAACATAGCAGGCACTAATTGGGCACTATCGTCCTTACATTCTTCATCACAAAACTGTATGTATGTATGTATGTATGTATGTATGTATTTATTTATTTATTTCATTCCCTGTTAAATAGAATGTATTGAGTTTTTAAAATATGAAGCAGCAGAATCCTATCTAGCCCCTCCCCCGCCTCCACATCAATGCAGTGGGGCGAGTGTGGGCCACAATGCATTATGTAGGGGAATTTGGAAGGCTGTCAGGCTCCTTGACGTAAGGGGACATTCTGGGGTAAGTCCCAGCCTGCACACATAGCTGATCTGCAAGTCCGAGTGGATCTATGTTAGCAGATCAGGCCCAGGGATGGGATACAGTGCACTCCATCCCCACCAGAACCACCCACCTCCTGGGACTGATCTGCCCATCCCAATTTTCTGGCTTAATTTCAGATCAGTGGTTTTCAAACGGTGGGTTGGGACCCACCAGTGGATTGCAACCCAATTTTTGGTGGGTTGCAAAACTGACAAGATGATAGATGACAAGGAAAATGAACTTAGCCCTATGGAAACCAATACAGAACAGCAGGTGCGTATTTATTCATGAGTAGAGAAACATGCCTTGGTCCACTTTGAAGGACAAGCCAAGGAGGATGCGACTCCACCAGAATGGCCCCAATCTGATGAAAATAGACCTCAACAAACTTTCAAGAAGGAAATTCCCCTTCAACTAGCAAGGAAAATGAATTGAGCCCTACGAACAGCGAAACCTAGCCACACGTGCATTTACTTGCAAGTAGGTGAATGTGTCCCAATCCACTGCGAAGGGGAATGCTAGGCCACTAGAATGGTCCCACTGCAATCAACGTGGAGCTCAACAAATGTTTCAGAAGGCACTCCCCCCTCCCCATAAAAAAGGTAAAAACAAACTTGAGTAGTTGGTAAAATGAAACTTTAACAAAAAGATCTCATAAAGCTTGGTGGGTCCTAATAGAGTGTCATTTTAAAAAGTGAGTCCTGGTGCTAAAAAGTTTGGAAACCACTGCCTTAGATGAACCCTATTCAATGATGTCACCATTCCACATGATTACTTGACTTCTAACCTCTACCAGATGGTCAGGGACAGCAGTACTACTATGAGCAGCAGCAACCAGGGCAGAGATGCTTCATGAACTACTTCTGATGAAAAGCAGCATCTAAACATTCTTTAAAATAATAAATACATATTTCTAAATTCATACTGAGGAGCTGTGGTTAAGAGGATACGGCTTGCTTAAGACAATATAGGGCAGTGATACTCAAACTGGTGGGTCGCAACTCACCAGTTCATGTAAAGGTTACCCCAACCCTTTAAGGAGTGGGGGAAGGGGAGAGGCTAAGAGGGGATGAGAGAGGTGCTTTTACTCATTTAGGGTTGCAACAGGCTTCAAGAGGTGCAGGGAGCCCCACGCAGCCCTCCGAAGGGCTCCCCAATGCTTAGAATGCTGAAAACAAAGTGATTGCAAAGTACTTCCTGTTTGTGAATCCTGTTTGCGATCATGTTTACGATGCATTTTTCCTGTGATCCTGTGGATGCATTTTTCTCAACATTCCAAACTTCAGGGAGTCCTGCGGAGGACTGAGTAGGGCTCCCTGCACCTTCTGGCACCTGCTGCAGCCCTATGTTGGCAAAAGCACCTTCTTGTCCCCTTTAGCAACATGATTCGGGGGACTGTGTCGCTGCCATTGTCCCTCCCCCACAAAGACATACATCGAGAATAAATCTCCCGAAAGGTTTGAGAATCACTGATGTAGGAATTTATGACTGTGGCCAAAAGTTTGATTCAGGGCTCAGATTCTTGACCGCTGTGCTACACCTGCCCTTGAAAGCTCATCACTGCTACTATTTGCCACTCATTACCAAGGATTGTTTCTCTTGATTGCTGTTATTTTCTTACTTCTTCCACTGTTCAAAAATCCAAGTTAAAACAAAGTGAGGCCTGGTCATTCTGCCTTTAATACTGCAAGCATAGACCTGACAGAAGCAGTTACCCTGCTGGTAACTTCAGCTAACTACATATTCTGGAGCAGGGGTGTCCAAACCTTGGCCCGGGGGCCACTTGCGGCCCTTGGGGGCTCCCAATCAGGCCCTCAAGGAGCCCCCAGTCTCCAATGAGTCTCTGGCCCTCCGGAGACTTGCTGGAGCCCGTGCTGGCCCAATGCAACTGCTCTCAGTATGAGGACAATTGTTCGACTCTTGCCTGAGCTGTGGGACGAGGGCTCCCTCCACTATTTGCTGTTTCACATCTGTGATGCAGCAGTGGCAGCAAAGGAAAAGCTGGCCTTGCTTAGTGCAAGGCCTTTTATAGGCCTTGAGCTGCTGCAAGACCTTCATTCGTTCATATAAGTCCCATCTCTAATATTCATTTATGTAAATTTATTCAAATTTTAATGCAAATTAATTCTTTTTTTTTTTTTCTCGGCCCCCAACACAGTGTCAGAGAGATGATGTGGCCCTCCTGCCCAAAAGTTTGGACACCCCTGCTCTGGAGCAATATGGAAAAGAAGGAAAAGTAGCCAAGAGAAAATGATCACTTAAGTGTGGTGTTGTAGTCCCTGCACTTTACATTTATACATGGACTGGAAGGAATATTGATTTTTAAAAACCTGAGAATGTAAAGTGCAGCTCAAGAATTGCTCGCAGGAAAGAATTTTATCTCTAAGCCTCCAGATTTCTGTTGCAAGAAGTTGTGGCCGAGTCTATGAGGAATTCATTTACAGGAATGGACCTGGCAAAAATCCAAACAACAACTGAAATTGCAGATATCCTGTGACCTTAATTTGTTAGACTCTGATGTTTCCAGCTTAACATCTCCACAGGCTCAAAAAAGAAATTATACTATATACTCATTAAGACAAAGGTCACCTGCAATGCTCATTTGGATGCACCTGCAAGGAAAGTCTGATTTTGTTAAAGAGATACCTTTTAGTCTCACCTGACATACAAAGGTCACATTCTGCATTAGGGATTTCCTTTCTCCAAACCAACCCACTAATTGATGAGTGCAAATATATTTCAAGAGTCTCATCTCCCCAGGAAGTCAAACATAAATTGTGCCTGTCACTTAATGAATGATACCTTCCCACTGCTTCAGATTACATAGTTTTGAATGATGTTGTTGATGAAGATGATAATAATGGAAAAGGATTTGTACTGGGATACTTTCCATCAAAGAGTTTCAAAGTCCTTTGCAAACAAAAAGAAAAAGACTTCCAGCAGCAATGAAGCTTTACAACAGTCATGAAGCAGATGGGAGGAAAATGAACCATAATAATGTTGATAGACCTATTCAAGGTCGTCCTGGCAAGTTTGTGACTCAACAACTAGTAACAGATGAAGAAAGTTGGTCTTATCTTTCATTTGCATTTCTAACAACAAAAGCTGCTTTAGTCAGAAAATACTCTTGATTTTTATACACACAAGAAAACAATATTAAAAGGTTAGTAATTTTAAAAAGAAAGGTTTTAATCCCGATCACATGCTTTTATTTTACAGTATATAGAAGCAATACTGAGACAAGCAAAAGTTGCTCTAGTCAGAAACAAAAACACCCTTGATTTTTACATACATAAGAAAACAATAATATAAAAAGGTGAAAAGGTCAGAAGAAAAGCTTTAATTCTGATCACATGCTTTTATTTTACAGTGTATAGAAGCAAATTAGAAAAAGATGCATTAAGACCTAAATTCAAATAAATGGATTGTACAGGTTAACCTTTACAGTTGGTAGGGGTGGCTAGAATTAGAATTATTGCAATGAAATTGAATGTAGGTATGAAAGTGCTTTCAAAAGGGACTGCAGATGAAAACAAAAGCAAAAAAGCCACGAAGAACTGTTAAATAATCAAGTAGCAAAATAGAAGCTGAAAAAAGAAAACAGCCATCCATTTTTTCCTTGATCTCTAATGGTGGGAGATCAACAGTTCTTGTTGGAAATGTTGCATTTTTGCTTATAGTAAAAGCAAAAGCTAGCATGACCCAGGTCGGGGAGGGTGGTGGTGGAATGAGATGGTGACAGGGGAGGATGAAACTGAGGCAATGGGGTGGGGATGGACAGATGTGATCCAGGACGGGATGGGTGGCAGTGAGATGCAAGTATTTTGTGATCTTGTGTGAGCTCCCTGAGGCATCTGGTTGGCTGCTGTGAGATACAGGAAGCTGGACTAGATGGGCCCTGGGCCTGATCCAGCAGGGCTCTTCTTATGTTCTTATGAGTGTGGCAGCCACAGCAACTTCCAAAATTCCAGCCCTTTCCCAGGTGTGTGCCAGTGAATTTGCAAGTGCAGTTCTGAGTAGATGCCCACGCTACGAATGTTCACTTACCAGGAGGCAACCTTCACTATGCCCTCCCCCTTGCAGGATACAGCAGTAGCCATTTTGGTGTCAAAATGAATCGGCAATGAATCAAAATGAATTCCTGAATCGGCAGGGAGGGAAGAATAGAATTGGGCTGTTAGTTGAAGAGCAGTTTGGTAATTGAAGCCCAGACCCCTTGAATGATCACGGAACCCTCTGCAGGGTACTGAAAGTAGGTACCCATCTGAAACTGGGGATGAACCATCAAGGACCATCAAGCAATAAAAGGAAGGTGCTTGATGAGGTCACCCCACATCACCTCATCACCACCTGCCTTTTTATTGCTGCTGTCTGTGAATTACTCTGAGATTCACTAATGCTGCATCAAGCACCCTTGTACCTCCCCTATTGCAAAATACCACAGTATAAAATGTTTCTTCCACCTATTTTATAATGGCACCCTCCCCCCCCCAAATTTGCACTTTATTGCTTCCTTTTGGGGATCGGCAAATAACTTTGTTTATGATTTACTAGACCACTTAAAAGATTTCTCCCACCACTTTCCTATGGCATGAGACAGTATAGACCATATGGTATTATGTAGTACTTCCTCCTGTTTCCTTCTCTATATGAAATTTGCAGCCCAGTCCTATCCAAAGCACCCCTCTGGCGGAACAAGCATTCCACAGACGGAAGCATCAAGATCCAAGGGGAAGTGACTGCACCTGGTGCGTGTTCTGCAGTATTGTCACACTCAGCAATACCACCGGCGAGTCCAACAAGGTTGTCAGTACAATTACAGGCAGATGCACATGCGGGCTGGTGGTAAGGCCACTGTTTGTGGACACCAGGCGAGTCAGTAGTGGGGGAAGCAGTGGAAGGGGTGGGGATGTTTCTGGACGGTGAAGGGGGCAGGAAGGGAGGTGCAATTGGGTGAGAGGGGCAGGATCAGCAGTATTCAAGTGTGGCCATATCCTCTCCTCCTTTCCTCTTCCTTATTCTCCTCTATTCTGTGCCAGCAAAATAGCTGGCACAGAACCAACGAGATTCATCAGGACAGTGGAGGCTTTCCCCAGGGCAAGGGAATGAAAATTCCCTTACCCTGAGGAGACCTCTGCAACCTCCCCCCATCATAGGATGCAGCATGCACTTTCCTGGCACATATGCACCAACAGGAAGGATTTGAGAAGGATTGGGGCCTTCCTTTTCCTCAGCAATGTGCTTTGGAAAATCTCCTTGGTCTGTTTAAGATACATCCTAGAGGTGTCCCCTCCCCCATTTTTTTTTTCACGTTCATATTTCAGTCTGTTATTAGTACCTGGCAACAGACCTTCAATTGAACATGTTTCCCCCTTTCTTTACTAAGGGCATTGCTTCATATTTTGCTAATGGGGGGGGGGGGAGGTGTGGATGGATAGGAACACATGTTAATGTTTTTAAATACATGTTTTCTTCACTAAGGGTTTAGTCCAGGGGTCTCCAAACCCTGGCCCAGGGGCCAGATGTGGCCCGCGACAAGCCTCTGTCCAGCCCGTGGCAAGCCGCTGGACCCCTGCAAGCCTCTGGCCCGCTCAACTTATTGTGACCAGAGCTGTGCTCCTGTTTGCATCTGGAGGACTGGGGAGGTCATGCGCCTGCCCTCAGAATGCCTTCTAAAGGCCTAAAAATATCATTTCTTGGTTTTCCTGAAAAAGCAGAAGTGACTTTTTGGGCCATCTGAAGGCCTTAGGCTTTCTGAAGCTTCCTAATGTATTTATTTAAATTTTATTTATTTTTCTGGCCCTCAACACCATGTCAGATATTTGATGTGGGCCTCTGGGCTAAAAGTTTAGGGACCTCTGGTTTAGTCCTAAGAGATGCAGGGATCTGCAAAGGGAAAAAAAGTGAAAAGCACCTCTACCCATCTACAAATGGTGCAAATAGAAGGAATTTTAATTTTAATGGAATGCAATTCTAAAGCTTCAGTCCTATGCACACTCAGTGGGATTGACTTCTGAATAAACTTGCATAGGATTGTGCTGTAAGTTCATTGTGTGAATTTTCTTTTCTTCAATATAGGCATTTTCTTTCTTTTTCTTCAATATCGGCACTGCTTTCAACACTTTTTTCCTCCAAGAATTAATATTTTTGTATTCAGATGCTACATTATCATTCTCCTTACCAAAGCCAGAACGTCTTTTCTAAAGTGAAATAATTGCCACCATTAGAGTTTGAACATTGTATCTATAGTTTGCTAACTGACAATGGCTTATTTTCTTCCTCTTTTTCTTTTCTTATAAGCACAATGTTTTCATCTTCCTATTATAATTTTGCTCTCTCCATTTTTTTCCCCATTTGTATGATTTTCTTGTTGCTGTTCTTCCCTATGGACTATTGCCTGCTTCACATCCCTCTACTACATCTATTTTAGTCTTTGTCTCAAAATTTAGTCTATGTGGCAGCCTGTAACATCCTTTTTTGTCTGAAAACTTACAACAGTTGTGAACCATTTTTCAGATTAACGGTCACTTTCTACATAATCGACAGTGATGTGCTTTGCTCATCTCCCCCAACTTGTATTTGAATGCTGAGATTTCTTTCTTCACTTGCATTCCACTGAGCCTTTCTCTTTCCCATCCCTGACTTATAATGAGATCAGATAATATTTGGGCAGCCCAATCCTAACTTGTGCTGGAACAGGCGGGCCGGTGGCCTGCGCTGTATCCAGGGCAAGTTTTAGGCTGCTTGTGGGTTAGCCAGAGGCAGGGGGAGGCTTTTCCCCTTACCCCGGAGAGCCACAGCAGCCCCCATGGGGCTACTTGGATCTGCACCACCTAAAGAGGTGGTCAAATCCAAGCAGCCTGGAACTGCCCACGGCCGCCAGGGAATGGGGCTAGGATCCACCTTCCACTTCCTGTGCCATCGCCCTGCCCCCACTGGTCTTCTGGCTGTACCTTTTGATAGAACACATATCTTTCAATGTGGTTTGTTTCATTGCATTCTGCATGAAATTACACATTGATTGATATATAACATGATGGTGTTATTCCCCCAACTTCTGATTTTAGTGATTTTGAAAACTTGTAGAGTCTCTCACACACACACACCCGTGTCAACTTACTAACACCTTTTTGCAGCAGTTCTCAAACTTTTAGCACTGGGACCCACTTTTTAGAATGACAGTCTGTCCAGGATCCATTGGAAGTGATGTCATGGCCAGAAGTGACATCATCAAGCAAATTAAAATAAATAATTATAAATAATTAAACTAAATTAAAAGAAATAATTAAATAAGGGGGAGCCAGTCCTGTTCCACCACGTGAATCTAATCAGAAGTAAGTCCTATTGTGGTCAATGGGGCTTACTCTCAGGAAAGCGTGGGTAAGATTGCAGCCTGTGAGCTCAAGCCTATGCATGTCTACTCTGAAGTAAGTCCCATAGCCGTCAATGGGGCTTACTCTGTAGTCTGCCTGTAATAACAATCCCCCAAAAAGAATCAGGGAGATTTTCAGCCCTCCCCAGTGCCCAGTTTAAAGTTCTTCTATTTCAGGCATATCAAGATAAAGACCCACCTGGTTTTGCAAGTGCAAAATAGAAAACTTTCCCCTTACCAGTTCAAGCCTCTTTTTTGGTCCTTTTTAGTTAGATAGAGAGGCTGCCTTCTGGAACATATGTTGAGCTTCAGTTCCATCAGATCGGGACCATTCTGGTCTCCTCACATTCCCCTTTGCCTGGCCTGACCACCAGCCAAAGCTCGTCTGCCTACTCGCGAGACCGTAAGGCCGCTTTGCTTTCCATAGGGCTCAATAGACTCGCAGCTGGGAGGGAGGGACCTCCTTCCTTTTGTGTTTTTGGGGGCTTCATTCATTGGATCAGGACCATTCTGATGTCCTTGGAGTCCTCTCAGTCCTTGCCTGGACTAGGGCAAGTTCGCCTACTAGTGAGTAAATGCAACTATGTGGCTTCGTTTCGGGCTCAATAGATGCAGCTGGGAGGGAGGCAGGGACCTCCTCATGTTTTGGGGGCTGCATTCATTGGATTGGGACCATTGTGGTGTCGTTGGATTCCTCTCAGTCTGCCCTTTCCAATGCACTAAGGCAAGTATGCCTACTTGTGAGTAAACACACGATATAGCTCACTTTCACTTTCCATAGTGATCCATTCATTTTTTCTTTCTGGTTTTTTGGCCATAACTTTTGAAGGAAAGGAGCTATTTCATTTTGCGTTGCACTCCACTGGACATTCCGCATCCAATGGTGTATGGCATGCCGGGGTAGCTCCAAAAGCTGCGAAGTTAGTGCGTCCTCCCCCAGGGCACGTCACCCCCCCAGTGCGTCACCCAGTACGGCCCGTACCCCCTGCACCTCCCTAGCGATGCCGGTGTTGTTAGCCACCTTAAGTCCACTTTGGTGTGGAAGAAAGGTGGGATAAAAATATGACAGACAGACAGACAGACAGACAGACAGACAGACAGACAGACAGATGTGCTACTCTCTTGTCAGGGCAGGAAACCATTTTTTCTATTTTTCCCAGCTCTTCCACCTTTCTTGTCACTTAACTCTGAACTCAGCTTCTTGCTCCATTTCTGTTTTTGACACTCTCCATATCAGTTGTAGAATCAGAAGAAATGTTAATTTTCTCATGTGGTGCTGATGCTTTCATGTGGTTTGCATGGTCATCTGAATGCAGTTTGTTCCACATGGATATTTTCATCTGCGGTTTGTTCTTCCACAGAGCTGACAGGATTCCTTTTCTCCACTCTAAACCGCTATTGTGTTCCTTTTTACTTTGTTCAAATTATGTTTGACAGAGAATTTTTCTGGTAATATGTTCAGCATATCTGAATAGTTTCACAAGATACCTGACACACAGACAGGGACAGAACCTGAGTGAAATGTCCCATGGTTGAACAACTATGAGCATTTGAGTGCATTTTCCCAGTTGAGTAAACTCCCACACCCCAAATGAATGCTTGTTTTGGCTCTACGCCTTAGGTATCTGAGCTGCCAAAATGCCTTTATGCAAGCAGAGATTCTAGCATTTTATCATCACATTCCAACCACTTAAGCTTACTATTTATCTCTGGTGATACTTGGCTTGGTTTAATCATCCATCTCTTGAACTTACACTCACCCTGTGCTGCTGGTTGATCCTTGGTTTGTGCAGTTTGACTCCTGGCACAGTCTACCATCTACAACTTACAACATTACAGAGCTCCATAATGGGCACTAAAGACATGGTTTTTTTTACCCAGGATTAATGCCAGGAGAGCATGAAGCTCAGGCATAGTTAAAGCCCTTTTAAATTTTTTTCCCCTCTTCCTCTTTATCCCAAGAAAAACCACACAGAACATGGAATTTTCCAAAGTTGATTGATGGTTATGTTAAAGCCCTGCTTGGGTGAAATAGGTACGGCACAAAAGTTGTGACATCTTGCCATCAATGTCTGTTTAGAACAGGGTGATCCAACACATGGCTTGTGGGCCACATGGGGCCACAAGGCCTTTTTTTGGCAACCCTCAGAAAGCCCCACCGCATCCACAGTCTGCAGCAGCTTTTCAATCTCCCTCCTGAGCCATTCCGGCTTCTCCATGCAGGAGAGGTTGTGCCATTTCCACATCATTCTGGCTTGGCAGAGAGATTGAAAAGCCTCGCCACACCCACCACCTCTACCTGCTTCTCCTGCTGCCTGCTTCTCCTGCCATCTCCTCCTGACACAGCTCAGAGGCCAGGGGTAATTGGCAGTGACATCATCACATCACCACCAATCCCAAATGGACTCACAACAAGATGCAGACCAGAAAAGCCATTGGAAAAGACACTGTGCTGGGGTGAAGAGGGGCAGTTGGCTGGCTATCCCCTGGCTAAATAAAAGACAAGCACCAGTTGAAAAGGTGCCTCTTTACCCAATTAGCAGGGGGTAACTTCTTGTCATCCACATATCTCCTTTTTAAATCCCATTGTCCTCTTTTGCCTTAAAAAGTTACTCAGCAGGTAAAGATGATCAGGAAATAGGGAGACAGAAGAGTTCCAGAAAATTTTGGAGGGATAGATGACCTTTGAGCACCTGGAACTCACTCACTTCACCTACAAAAAGGCAATCATTACTCTGATTTGGATATCCCAATTCAAATTCTTGTCTCACTCTGTGCAGAGGTGTGTGAGATTCCTGCTGCCTTGTGTTTATTTATCCATGTATTTATAACCCAACTTCCTGACTCTGAAGAGACCCCCCAAGATGGCTTACAACTTTTTAAAAGTACAATACAGTAGTTAAACTCTCAGGTAACTGCTGGTTTCTATAGGGAGCTCCCTCTAGCCTGGCCCCCACTCTTCTCCCTTTCCCTGGGAGGAAATCAGGGTCCCTTTAGGAAGAAGGGCTGGATATAAATAAAGTTTATTATTTTATTTTATTATTATTATTCCCTCAGGACGCACAAATCTTAGACCCTGGGGAGATGGGTGGACCAGCTACCCCTCAATGCTCTCAGGCCAGTGCTTGTGTCTATAGAGTTGGTGTTGCAAGCACCTTCTGAATGGACACTTCTTAATGCACCTCCTCTCACTCAGACTTCTCAGTGATTGCACTGAACAGCTGCCACAAGGAAAAGTATGCAGCATGCCTCTAGTATCTTTACTCTTACAAGGCTGGTCTATACCTCTGTGCCTCTTCTGCCTGTTCAGCTGAAAATGTATTGAGTTCCATTGCACCTGCTTGCCCCATCGCTAATATAGTAATTGATCCTTCAATAACTCAGTATTGGTTTGTTGCAGTTAGGAATCTGAGGGTCCAATCCTATCCAACTTTCCAGCAACAGTACAATGCCAATGCAGCCCTGAAATAAGGGAACAAATGTTTCCACGCCTGGAGGAGGCCTCTGTCACTGCCCCACCACAATAGGATGCAGTGCATGCCCCATTGGCGTGGCTGCACCGGCACTGGAAAATTGGATAGAATTGGGCCCTAATTCTTCTATCCCATCAAGTACACAACAGTATGGCTGTGCCACGAGACAAAGATCTGACCACATGTATTTGGGGAAGCTTGTGCATGCTAATATACATGTCCCAGAACACGTGTGGGTTACTGACCCACACCTACCACTTGGAAGTACTACTCATATCCTGATTACTGAGACATAATACACTGAATTTAACTGGAAACTTTTGTTTAGAAATGTACTGTTAGAAGAGATGAAAGTATTGTATACTGTGTACAGTTGACAGATTAAATACTTGTCTTTAGACATGACAAGTACAAAAGTAATTGAGGGAAAATCTTTTCTTCTGTTGCTTTCATGCATCTAAACAATGACAGTCTCCCACAGATTACTCTGATTTATTTTGATTGGCATCAAATTGAGTTTATCTCCTCAGAAGTAAATTAAAAACAGGTATGAGAAAATATAGCTGCCAAACTATACTGACAATTCAGTTTGTTCTTTAAAACAAAATGCGTAGCACCAGTATTGTAATCTGTAATCGTAGTTCAGATTGCATTTAATTCACAAGCTGTAATAGGCACTACAAAATTGTCAGAGTAAGAAACCGAGCACTTGTTAACATACTGAATTGGTTGCTCTCCATGATACCAAGTTAATCAGCCAAACAGGCCTCTGAAACTCAGTGACTGTGATCCAGTGACCCCAATTGCATGTGTTAAGACCCATATTTTCAAGGATTTTTTTTCATCTTTTATGAGAAGGATTTCCTCAAGTAACGAGAAGTGCCTTGAAATACAAAGGATTTTTTTTTTTTTTAGTATTTATTCATAGGAATCATCTGGTGGACATAATGCAAAGCAGCAAAATGGTACAAGTCTTGGTTCATGCACTTTCTGCCTTGCATGGACTGACCGTACCAGGCCCCCTCCAATCTCATGAAGCTGTTATACAAACTCTAGGAAGCCATGTTATCTTGGTCCTGTGGGTGAATGGCTGCCTTTGGTTGGTATTCTCAACACTTCCCCTTAGTCCAGCTCAGTTGTGTAGCTAGGGCGTCTGGCAACTGGGGTCCATAAATTTTTAACACTCCCATACCCACCCACCATACTCCCCACCCAGACCTCAGAAGAGCTCCAGGAGCCCATGTGAGATTCAGGGAAGCCTCCAAAAGGGACCCCCTTGACACCCTCTCAAGGCATCGTGCTTGGGGTAATGAACTCCCTCAGTCTCCCCTTAGCTATGCTACTGGTCTGACTCTGGATTCTGGTTGGTTGGCAAGCTTCAGTCTCGGAAGACTATGGTATAAGCCTACAGCACACGGTATTCCCAGGCGGTCTCCCATCCAAGTACTAACCAGGCCTGACCCTGCTTAGCTTCTGAGATCAGAAGAAATCATCTGCATGGGCAGGGTCACAATTGCTGCTCAGACCAAAGCAGTAATTACCTGTGCTCCTAGTTTTTGACCTTGTGGCCTTCCTTGTCAGCAGCTTCATCAGTCTCATGGCCTTCCTCTCAGTGGGGGCAGCTTTGGGAACCCTGTCACTGGCAGAGGTATATTCCAGGTTCTCTTTCATGATGGCTGTAGCATGAGAGGTGTCATGAGAAGCACTTGAAAATGTGCCACTGCAAGTTTGGCCCTGTACCTGAGATCCTCATTAAGAAAGATGCCATTGATTGAAGCTGAAGCATGTTTTTTTGCCATGGTGTTATGCGTTCTCTTAACTATTTTATAAGCAATATTTTATAGCCATTGATAGTTCTAGAGACACAGCTGCTTAGGGAAGGGGAAAAAAAGCCCAATGCACACTATATATTTGGGACCTGAGCGTAACAGGAGCTGGCTGTATCCCAGAATTGCAGCAGCATTAGAATCTCATTGCTCAATGACATTTTGACATAAAAACTGCTTGCAGGCCTCAAAATATATGTATGTCTAGAAGAACACATTGGTTAAGAATGGTGGAGCAAAAAGAAAAGTCTTTATTTACTGCTTCAAATGTTTTCCTCACATACTTTAGGAACCCAGAGGTCATTTATTGTGGTTGTAACTAACACAGTCATATCTACTGAGAATAATAAACATTGCAAATTAAGTTGAATAATGACTCTACTATCTGTTTCATTTCCACAGGAGAAGTGCACTTGGGACTCAATGTAAGACACTATTTATAATGCAATATATAAGTTTCATTCAAAGATGGAATTGCAGGGAATGTCACTAACATATATTTATTGTTATGGCTGCTGGAAACAGAAAAACTTGCACAGACCGCTGTGGGCAGAGCGGATACTAAAAAATGAACAATTTTTCTAGTCATTTATATCTTTTCTGAAGGAGAGTCTAGAGATTTCTGAAGAGCAAAAATGGGGGGGGGGGATGAACCACAGGCAGCACAGACAGATCAAAAATGCTGGTTGACTTGGATTTAACTAGACCAGAAATGAATTACTTCAATTTACATGCAGCTTTAAAATATTCCTAACAAGAATAATGGCAGAGTTGAGAACAAAATCACATCTAGTTTTGGCAGCAGAGAATGAATGGGAAAACAGTCTGTCATTGCCATAAATAAGCATCTGCAATGCCAACTCTCTGGTGTGTTCTAGGCTGACATGTAACTCGGTGTTCTCTGTTCAGTTTCCAAGATTTGTGATGACATAAATGGAGTGCACAAAAGCTATAGACCCACTCTTCAAAGTATTTAGGTATGTTAAGCAGGCCTGTGATGAATGACTTTCCGTTTGTGCCGGGGCTATAGATCAGAAAGAGAAAATGTAGATTATATTACAGGAGGTTCAACTAAACTTCTGAATGAGGTAAATTGAGAAAAGGCATTCGACTAGCACTGGAGGAAGAGAAGGACTTGGCATAAAGAAGAAAGAAAAAGATAAGGCTGTCATGCATAACAGAATTATATTGCTGAACACCCAAGAGAGCGTCATGCCTTTATTGGGATCATGGGAAGAAGCAAGACGTCAAACAGCAAGCTTTCAAATTCCATCGGTTTCTTTATTAAGTTAGGTGGGCAGAAGAATTGGGCAGAAATAAAAACAGTAGAAATGTGTTCCAGCTTCCCCAACAATTTATAAAACCAAAAGATAGAATTTAGGAAGTTTATGTGTAACTTTGAATTAGCCTCTGAAGGGTACAAGACCATTTTATTACAGTCACCTGCAATGTTGTAAATTCACGAGCAGCCCAACCCTATCCAGCCCAGGAGCGGCGGCTCCAAGTGCCTACCACTGGATCCTGTGCTGGATCCAAGCAGGCTGAAGGTCTCCTCAAGGGAAGGGGACATTCATCCCCTTTCCCTGAGTAAAGCTCCACACTGCTCAATGGGGCTTCTCGAGTCTATGCCAGCAATTTCACTGGCGCAGACTCAAGAAGCCCTGTGTGAGTCTTCCAAGCCCAACACACGGCAGTTAGGATTCAGCAGAGAAGGCCTCTGCTGGTTCCACCACCCTCCCAGGCCTGTCACTCTCCCCATTCCACCCTCACCCCGCCCTCCTCCACCCATAAATGCCTCCCCATGCCCTCCTGCCACCCTCCCCACACCTGAACACCACGTGGCACTTGCCTCATCTCTGCTGGTGGCTGGGGCTCCCATGCAGCATCGATGGGGTGGTGCAGGTCTCTCCACCTCCAGGGTGGGGGCTGGGGCTGCAGCACTAGCACTGAGGCCCCGAAGGACTGAGCTGCCCACTTGCATCAAGTACACACTTACCTGTAAGCCCTTTTCAACTCAATAGGACTTCAGTTAAGCCGCAAGTTTTCTACATACGCTTTCCTCTTTTGAGGTTGCATTGGAAAGAGATCTTGCACTATCTTTGCCATCTGACATCAGGTGGATGCTGTGAATTTGGCTTTTAATTCCTAAAATATTTGACAGTACTCTTGCTTGTGTTTGGTGTGTGTGTGTGTGTGTGTGTGTGTGTGTGTGTGTGAGAGAGAGAGAGAGAGAGAGAGAGAGAGAGAGAGAGAGAGAGAGATGTTCATCCTTAATTTACAGTAGCCAATGGGTGACAGTGGTGGTCAACATTTTTGGCAAACATGCCACAAGTTCAATTATTAAATATCTTTCTGGTGCACATAGTTCATATACAGCCCAACCATTCCTTAGGGTAGTGTTGCCTACAATATACTGACCAATGACCAGGCAAGGTTGCAGACAGACAAGAGTATGGGCCTGTAAGTATTATGCCATAGACAGACTCCCAGTTCCTATACAGATATGTCCCAATCTGCCACTTCTTATACCAGTTATGGCCACCATTCCACAAACTGACTACCCATATATCAAAGGTTCATTATTGAATACCCACCAGAGATCTGTGGGGGGTTCTATCTCCCTTAACTAACAACTCACCACCCCAGTCCTGTGGGTTTGCCTTAACGCTAGGATGATGTCATCCCAATTGCCAGTCTACTCAGGTGAATCCACTCTGGCTCAGTGCAATGGACCTGCCTTCTGCAGTCTCACCTTTACAGTTAAGGACATCCCATAGCCACGTTATCTTCCCCAAGTCAGTCAGCCTTTTGAATTACAATGCTGGCCAGACCTGAATGAAGCCCATATCCCTTCCTTGTACCATAGAATCTTGGGAACCCCATGTATACTACCCTGAGTTCCAGGATGGAAGAAAGGAGGGTTACCAATATAACAAATACTGCAAATCACATTGGTATAATTCATCAGTGGAAAACTACATATCAAATTTGGGCTGGAAAATATATTTTAAATGCAAACTAATTTTATGTTGGAAAAAATGGAAAAATCTGGTTTCTGAATATACATTTAGCAATAAGGGTTCACACATTGTTGCCAAAAGGCAGTGAAGTGTTTGCCCTGCTCTTCCTCTTTGCCTTCCCTCAGCTCACTGCTTTCTGTGCTTCCCAGCATCAGTCTCCTAAGATGAAAAATAGAAACACTAAAGGAATTTCCTTGTTTGGTCGCTGTCTGTTTCTGCCGTGAGCAGGCGGGAGAGCTGGGAAAGTAGTTTCATAACATTGTCTCCTGGGAGATGGCGCTTCAGCAGTGGGAAAGAGTTCACAGTGCCCCTCACCCTTCCTTCGAAGCACCTCCTAATTTTCATTCCTTCAGTGCTCAGAATGAAACTTGAAGAAGCTAAAGGCTGTTAAGGTGTCATTGACCTTCAGCTCAAGTGTGTTCCCTTCTCCCAGTGTAGTGCTGATGCAGAGCCAGGGCCTTTTATTATACAACCAGGGATAAACTTGGCAGCACTCATAGTTCAGAGTGCTGTTTCTGCAAGAATATACCTTCCTCTTGCTCACACACATAACCCCAAAATGTCAGACCCAGCCATGTGCATAAGGTGATAAATATGCTGCAAATGCCATTGAGTGTTGATGTGCGTTTTTAGGATCTATTTGTGCTATGACTTTAGTGCCAAGAGAAATTCGGGATGGGAGAAGGGTCACATTTTGCTGATGCTTAAAGACACCGTGCACCTGTCATGGAAGGCAGTCTTTATGTGCAGTAAGGCTTTTAGAGACTCACATATCTCTCAGCACATCAAAATTGGCCATCATTAGCACACCATGGGATCACACCATAGGGAAGTGGCAATTATTCCACCTCACTAATGGGCCCACAGCTACTCTTGAAAGAGTGACTTTCACCATGTCATCTCATATTTACCACAGATAGATCACTCAGGGATTATTCAAATGACATTTTAACTGGGATGGAGGGGTAAGAATTGGATGATGTGATTGGATTCATACAAGGATTCATCCACTTCATTTACCCATGTTCCCCTCCCCCATATAGGGATGTACAGTGTTGGTGTGGCAGGTGGGGCAGAACCACCCCACTGTAGTCCATGGAAAAGCACCACAGCTGCCCTGCCTGCTTACACATGAGGAGGCTATCCTTACACCTGAGAAAGGGAATGTAAGGAGAGCCTCCTTGGGTTAAGGAGAGCCTCCTTGGGTGTAAGCAGACTGGGCAGGTGTGGTGCGTTTCCATGTACTGCAATGGGGTGGGACCTCATTGCAAGTCCCTGCTCCATATATCTGGGATTGACCATGGCTAAAATCTCTATCTTAGGCCCAAATCCTAACCAACTTTCCAGCACTGGCATAGTGGTGCCAATGGGACGTGTGCTGCATCCTGCAGTTGGGTGGAACTCACAGAGGCCTCCTCAAAGAAAGGGAATATTTATTCCCTTACCTTGGAGTTGCATTGTTCTTATGTCGGTGCTGGAAAGTGGATTAGGATTGTGCCCTTAGAACCTGTGGCCTGCTCCTAACCCCTTAAACTGTGAGCCTTTACCAACTTTAGAATTGAACTCTTCTAGTTGTTAGTCTTTCTCCTTTTTCTGTAAGCCTTTGTGTTTCCATGGAAAAGTGACAATGACACCTCATAACTATGCCACTTGCAGAACAAGCAATTTTGTGCAAGAAGGGAGGAATCTCTGTTTTGTCACAACTGAGGATTGAGAGTGCAGGATTTGCCCTGGTGCTTACAGATGGTTAGATATTCCTAGATTTATTTTGGAAAGTGTGCCAGCACGTCATCAGCCTCTTTAACATGTTTTGATTTTAACATGAGAACCATTGGGGAAAGCAGAGCATGTCCTCAAATAGCTTATTTAGAGGGAGGTTGCTTGAAATTCTGGTTTTTATTTGGTGAATGACAAAGCTTTGCTAATACCAGTCTTCATTTCTTCTCATGGGAGCTAACTGTGTAATAAGATGATTATGGATTTCTAACACATTACAAGATAGTTGGGAATTCATTTGGTATTTTGAGTCCATAAAGAATTTGCATATGTTTTAAGTATCCATTTCTTTTGGTCTGGAAACAAAGAGATCTCTGGAGGCACAAATCTCACAGATGCTTAATGAATATGTGAAGGGTCAGTGTGCATACTAATACAGACTTATCACAGCTTGTCACAAGAGAAGACAATCGTTTAAGCTAAGCAATTTTGGCTGGGTGTTAGATATTGCACAAAAGTTTTCATTTTTAAACAGCTGTAGAAGAATACCTAGCAAGCTCTTTTTTTCTCGGTTCAGTTATGATGCCGATTAAAAAAAATGGATCAGTTACATTTTCAAAAAAATCCAGCACAATGTTTGACAGGCTGGATCCTGTGTACTGTGTTGAATAGTCCATGATTAACTAGCTTGAGATCTTCACAGTACCACACAGCATAGGAGCAACTTTTTCACTCTGCAGTCCAGGGCTAGCTCAGGTGCCCTTGCAGATTGCCCACCCTGGGATCCACCCTATCTGGCTTCCCCTAAGGTTCGTGGAAGGATAGACTTCTGGGGGCACCAGCAGAACCTCAGCCCATGCCAAATTATGTTGTCCCTGAGGTGGCCCCTGCTTCAATCCCACACAGCTAGGGAGTCTGTAGAAATAAACAGCCATTCATTGTTTGGGTTTTTCTTACATGATCATAACCCTGTCAGGATAAAGGGTGATGAATGGTTGAGAAAGCACGATGCAATTGGTTTTGGCATTTGCACACTCTGCCCAGTGGGTTTGCACATTGCAGAAGTGACTGCCTGTGTATGAGTAAGTCAACTCACACCTTACACATATTTTACTTATGCAAATTCATGCGTACATGCTCTGCAAGGAAACAAAAGAGAGAAACAGTCATTTAAACAGCACAGGCGATTCCTCCTGCCATTCTAGTCACTGAGTATGGCTCCCAGAGTAAGCCTGAGCTAGGAGGATGAATCTGCTGTTCCCTCACTTGCCTCAGTTTTTTCATGTCTCTTGTAGTGTGAGTTCAGTTTTTAAAGAGACACTACAGTTTTTTTTGAAGTTCTGACTAAATGCAGTTTTTGACTTGCATAAGATGTGGGCTGACTGTAGATGCATGGCCCAAGAAGGCCCTACCCTTTTTAAAAGTTCTCTGAGCATTTGTATGCCACTACTTCATCTCCTAGGAGGTCCTCAAGGTAGCTCACATTCAGTTAAAAACACAGTTTAGGAAGTGCAATAGGTAGAAGTGGTGATTCTTGCCTTGTTGGCTTTCCTCTCTTCCTCCTCCTCCTCACTGGGCAGTTGCTGTTTCTCTGTCTGAAGGGAGTGTCGCCTTGTCCCTACGGCACCACTTTCAACACCTGAAACTTCCTCACCCTCTTGTACCAGGCAGCAGTGGTGTAGCTAAGGGGGTGCAGAGGGTAGCAGCTGCACTGGGCATCAAGCTTTAGGGGGACAACAAGCTGAGCTTGACACTAGTGACAAAAATTGTGAAAATCTTGGTATGTATGAATCATGTTATATCATGTTATATATCATTGGAAAGGTAATTTAATGCAGAATGCAATGAAATAAACGACACTGGAATATCTGTTTTCTATCAAACGTTATGGCCAATTAACCAGAAAATGAAAACACAACTGACTTATGGAACAAAAAGTGGATTTGCTTAACTCCAAACTAGCCTATGAGACTGTATGTTCTGAGTGCCAATGAGATGTTATTATGATTCAGCATGGAACCAATAACTTTTTATTTATTTACTTAATTAAATTTGATTTTGTCATGCAGGGGGGCTACAAGATCTTCTTTGACAGATAGTTGCAGATAGATGCCTTAGTTATGCCACTAACTGGGTAGGAGGCAGCAGAGCAAGTGGGTGGTGAGCTGCTGTGGGGAGGAGGTGGGTTCCTCCCAATTTTCACTTTTTAAAAAGCCTGGGTGTGATGTCACTTCCGGTTGTGACACCGGGTCCCTTTTTGGGAGAAGGGCGGGATAAAAATAAAGTTTTATTATTATTATATTATTGTGACATCACTTCTGAGGCAACATTTTGAGCTTGGCACTGGGCTACATGATCATTAGCTACGCCACTGCCAGGCAGAGTTCTTACTTTCCTGAAACCTGTCTGTGGTATATCTACTGTGGTATTGATTCTCTCTCTCTCTCTCTCTCTCTCTCTCTCTCTCTCTCTCTCTCTCTCTGTTTTGCTTCTATCTCTATCCACTTTTCAACCACAGAAAGTTCACAAAATGGTTCACCTAGCGAAAGGAATGAGAAGATGATGGTCTAAAAAGACACAAGACACAAAAGGAAGATTCCAGTGAACAGTCACTGAGAGGGATGGTGTGTGGGCACAAATAGAAGGAGTTGTTCTCTCTCTCTCTCTCTCTCTCTCTCTCTCTCTCTCTCTCTCTCTCTCTCTCTCTCTGCTATATGTAAGAAACTTTAAAGGTGCCTCTGCAAAGGTCCCTCACTCTTTAGCTCTGTGATCTTGATAGGTATGGTCTTATTGTTTCCTGTTGTTTTATGCTGGGGTTCAAGTATTTTTATTCCTCCTTATTTCTAGTCAGAAGTAAATCCAGTCCAGTGAGGCTTGTTGAGAGAGAGAGAGAGAGAGAGAGAGAGAGAGAGAGAGAGAGAGAGAGAGAGAGAGAGAGAGATGTTCTTTATGTTCTTATTGAGAGATATTGTTGAGAGAGAGATGTTCTGGCAGGAGGTCTGGCCTAGAGGGTAGAGCCTCCATTTGACTGAAGATAACATCCACAGGTTGCCAGTTCGAGGCCACCGGCACCTTGAATGGTGAGACCTTGAAGCAGCTGACAAGCTGAGCAGAGTTACTCCACCTGCTCTTCGGTGTGAGCGAAGAAGCGTCTTGGCTGCCCTCCATGTGAGAGATGAAGGAGCTGCTTGTCAGCTTGCGTGGGAGGAAATTGGAGGCCAGAATGTGATACCAGATCAAAAAGATCCATCTGAAATGTTGTGGTTCTTGAAAGATAGAACCTTTCTTTGATTGTAAAAATCCCTACAAGGATTTAGAACAGCCTGTCCATGTAAACCGCCTTGAATAAAGTCTGAGGAGAAATCTGACGACCGAGAAAGGTGGTATATAAATACCTGTATTATTATTATTATTATTATTATTATTATTATTATTATTATTATTATTATTATTAATGGATCAGCTGTTTGAGCTCCATAGTCTGATGTGCCCCAGTATTAACTAGTTGCACTGAAAGTGCCTTAGATGTGAACCTGCTGCTTTTCTGTATGCAAGGACTCTTACTGTTCTTGTGTTTACACCTTTGCCATCGTTAGAGCTGAGCTAATGTAATTCTTCAGTGAGACCAGAGAGCCTCCATTTAGCTGACGATCAGAAACGGCAATCCTTGCTTTCTCAATGAGGTTTTCTTTCTCACTGATGCCTATAAATGAAATGGAGGAAGAGCCTTTTTTCCCCATGACTGGCTAAAGGATCCATGGAAAGATGCCCATGCAGAGCAAATGTTGCGATAAAAGGCTCACTGAGTTTGCACATCCCTCCTCAATTTTCTAAATGGGCAGGCTGGCATGTCTTAGAAAGCACCAGCTGTGAGAGTGTTATGGGAAATGGAGATGGTGCTGAGTGGATGCCCACCCAGGGAGTGTCCATATGCTTTATAAAATAGACATTTAGTTATTTTAATACAGAAATTTCTGAATTAATGTAAGAAGCTTAAGGCAGCTGAAATGCCGGCTTTGTTTTCATTCTCTTTTACTGCCTTGCAATTACAGCGTGCAGTCACAGTTTCCTGGGATTATTCAGAAGCAGAAAATGGCAGCTTTCTTATTCTTTCTGTGCTTGTTGTTCAGACTCTGTGCAGTGTAGCTCATCTCATCATTGACAATGAGAGGTGCCAATGATAAAGGCACATGAAAGGAAGTTGAAATTGCTGTCACGGAGAAGCAGAACTTCACATTTGTGTGCACCCAAATAAAATTTGATATTCATATTGCATTATTGAGTGCTTTGGATATGTGGCCATAGAAACACCAGTCACCCTGTGAGAAGGAGGAGGAGGAGGAGGAGGAAAAGTGACCCACCACCATCACTTCCAGTTGCAACTGCCTCCTTGAGCATGGGTTGTTCCCTCCCCTCTTTCAGTGGCCTCAGAAATAGCCCTGTGGGGACAATGATTTTATAGGGATTAGTTAGACTTTTATTTTGATAATAACTTGACTTTCATCTACCGTACTTAACTTTTGTCACTTTGCTCTTTCAGCTGTTTTCAATTGTAAACACATTTCAAATTTCATCTACCTGCTCTCCTCATTCATCCAATTTCATCCAACCTTCCAGGACATTCACCAATGTTCCTATGTTTATTTTTCTTTTATTTCGGCTTCCTTAGGTTTTGCATGCATTCACATGTGTATATGGTTAGTTATTTGCATATATACTGGTAACACACTGTTCCCTTGTGAGGCTGAAAACAGACTGTGGAGTTTTCAGCCATGCTCAGAGTTTTACCTCCTTCCCCCATCCCATCTTGTTGCACATCCAGCCTGATGAAGGACTCAAGAAAAAGTGAAAGCTTGCTCAAGACTTTAAGACATACTTTATTGGGTTCTTAAAAAAATTATTCTCATCTTCATCAAGCTTGCTTTAGAGTAAAACTCCCAATGAAATCAAAGGACTGACTTTAGATTCAGCAAGGGTAGGACTGAGTTGTACTGAGTCCTGTAGAGGTCTGCCTTACTGGTGCCTCTATCTGTAGGTCAGTTAGTAGTGAAACGATTTGTCAAAAGCCCAAATCACTATCCATCTATACATTTCACTCTCAGCTCCATTAGCACCCTGACCTGGTTTCTGAAAGTCTGCAATGATGCTGTGAATTTCCCAGCATGTCATTCATGAGCAATTACAGCCCCAGTGGCCTAAACCTAAGGGAGGTACAAGAATAGGATGAAATGCCATTTAGCCAGTGACTGCTTCAGCACCTTTGAAGTCAGAAGTAAAAGGCACTCTCCTTCAGGAGTGTTTGCATGATCAGATTCTGAGAGATTAGAACTTAATCCTTGTGCTGGTGTTTACCCTTATGCACTGTGAATGGACCTGTTGAAAATCAATAGATTTACTATGACTGTTAAGCGCCCAAGGAAGTCTGCAAAATGAAGGACTGCTATTCAAGAGTCAAATTCGAACCATTCTGCATTCCTTCAGAACACATTCTCTATGCCAATGCAAGAAAAGAATAAATATTAATTTCCTGATGTAGAATTTTGGCAGTGAATGAAGCAAGATGAATAGGCCAAAAAATTCTAGAAATGAAAAGAAATCAGTAACACACATGCTAATGAACTAATTAATGGAACTGGCCACATGGCGCCAACCTCTCTTGAGACCCTACCACTGGTAAGTCGGAGGTGGCGATGGGTTGTAGGCAGTGAAGGCAAAGGAGTAGAAGGATTGGGGATGTGAGCAGGAGGGAGGCCAGAAGTAATGGCACAAACCAGATCTTATTCCTGCCTTTTAAAACTTCCCTGCCCCCTTTCCCTCCTTGGACTTAAGCCACCAATATAGGTGTATGTCTGAGGAGACCCATTGGTGATCAGGCAGCCTACCAGGAGGTAAGTGCAAAATGTTTCCACTTACCTCCAGTAGGCTGCCGCCACCACCGTAGGATGCAGTGTGTGTGTCTTTTTGATGTGGCTGCATTGCCACCAGTGGTGGGGCATACGATCGGACTGAAAGACGCATAAAGAGCTACTAATTTTATTGTAGAAGAGTTGTAGAGAACTGCAAATATAATAAACAAAAAGTAGCTGACAACCTGCAGGGACAGCTTAGTAGGATATAAGAACTTGATGAGACTTTAACTTGTATTTTCCAGGGTCAGTCCAAAACAAAATGAAACCCCTCAAAAGAAATGACTTTGTACTCTCATGTGTGCTGTAATGTTAGCTGGCAAGAAGGGGGGGGGCACTGATTTTAAAAGAGTTCGCTTTAGCTTGACAAACAAGTGAACTACTCCGAGGACATCTTTAATCGAGCTTCTACAATGGATAGAAAACATCTTCCAATCATTTATTTTTTGTGGATATTCATGCCTTCCAAAACACTGACATCGCATGTTTAGGTCAATGTTTATGGATATGTGATTTTCAGCATTCTCCAATAGCAGCTTTGCTTTGTTATTCATAATATGTGTGCAGCAGAGCACTAGTGTAGCTAGAGGGAGGGGCGGAGCACTAAGTTTTGCAGGGATCCTCCCTGCAAGTGGCTCCTCCCCTCCCCTTTGGAGCCATGGGGGGGGAGCAAAATGGAGGCAAATGGCTCCCAAGGGGAGGGGCCGCTTGCATGCTGCAGGGAGGCTCTCTGCAAAACTTAGTGCCCTGCCCCCCTCTAGCTACGACAGTGCAGTACAGTTTTTCAAGTGTCATTCCATGGAGAGCAGCTGGTTTTTGCGCATCCACCTACTTCTAACATACATCATCATCACCTTTCAAATCAAAGACCTGCTTGCTACCACATAAGTGTAATTGTGGCTTAAGCCCACCATGACAAGAAGTGACAACTGCCTTGATACATCTTGTTTCCTAAGAAATGGGGGGGGGGGGAGAGAATGATTTGCCCAATGTCTGAGCTGTTTTCATGCTTGGACTGTTGACCTTTTGATTTATGTCGCTGCAACCTTTGGCAGAGAGACAGTATTTAGCTGTTTGCATGGAAACCAACAGGAAAGAATGTTGTTAAGGTTACCAGATTCAAAGCTTGCTTAATTTAATTACATATAAATATACAGTGGCAGCTTTGACTAGAATTTATAGGTCACCTGAATATGGTAGAACTCCACTGGCACTGAAATAAATAAAGGTCTGGTGTCACACACACCCGTAGAAGGACATACAGCCCAGTCCTGTACTCACTGGTCGCTACCAGCACTCCTCTTCCACTGTCGTTGATTGCCATAATGCACTCAGAGCCAGTCATAAAAGCTGCTCTGGCAACGCCCAAAACTATGTGCTGTTGGAGTGCCAGTGGGAAGCATGTAATGGAAATGCGCAAGATACCTCAAGGAGATAGGATGTTGTGTCAGCAGTGGCCCCTTTAAGGGTTAAGGCCTGGGCATTCAGCAGAGGGTGTGCTGCACAGCTCAGCCAAAAGAGGCAATGAGGTCTCTAGGGATATAAGGAGCACCTGATGCAGGAAGGGTTTGTAGGTAGTAGGAGGAGGAAAGCAGGACAGAGGAATGAATGGGTGATGGACTAACTGACTGAAGGACAGGTGGGTGAATAGACTTTGGAGACCACTGGAGATTGATGTGTGGCTGCCATGCCCAAGACCTACTGAGGACCAAGGTGCTGCTGTAGTGGTGGGAGGAGCTGCTGGCAGAAGAGAGGAGGACCTCTGCAGGTTGAACAGGTGAGCTACCCTGGTGGTGGGGTCCAGCAGTGCTGCAGGGCAGAACTAAGGCCATTGTTGGAGAACACAGGGGAGCTAATTAGCTTAAAGTAGGCATGAGTTTTCTAAGTGAAGTCTGGAATGGGGATCTGGTAAAACACAGCATGAGGATGATGTAAGTTGGGGGGAGGCAGGGAAGGGTAGAATGGGTTGGGGATGGGAGGACAGAATGGGGCAGCAACAGGAGCAATGGATGAGCAGATTGGATCTGGGAAAGGGGGTGGTTTTTGCAGCATTGGCAGCCCCTGAATCCTAACCCCCTTACTGGAATCCCATCCCATGGCACTGGATGCTGCAATAACCATGACCAAATTTACTGGCATGAGATCATGACACATAAACTCCCCATAGCCAAATTCAGTTTGGTATGGCTCTGTGTTTACAAGCTTTCTTAGCAAGCATTCAGAAAATGCTCATGTATTCCCAAGTGTTATGTCTTTATACTCTTATGTGCATGCCCAGAGTGAGTGCATGGATGTTTCTTATTATATGAACCTGCAACATCCACCCAATAATACCAGCTGAGGGCATCTTATCCAAAATCTGACGTCTTCTGTTGTCCTGAGATCTTGATCCTAAATACGTGGATGCACAAAATACTGCAAGGTTACCACACAATTTCTACATACTGTTTGGGATGTAACACTGTCGTATTTATTCACAAGCTTCATCTTACGTGTCTTATATTCTGTTACAACCAGAAAGAGAAATGAGCTAATAATACGTAAGTCTTTTGAGCCTACCCAGATACTGTGTGGCATTAATGGTTCAGTTCTATCCATGGGATATGCTGGTGAACCACATGGTTTGACATTGTATTCTATGAGCTGCCATTTGAGCAAGACCTCTGGGCCTCAGCAGTGCTCCACAGACCCACCACCAGCAGTTGTCAGCATCATTGGATTGGGGTGGTTCAGGAGCAGTTTGGGAGGGGGCAGGCTAGGGAGGATCTCAGCAGCACTAGCGCATGCTGGATCCTAATCCCCCCATCTCAACCCAGACCTCCTCCTAGAGGCTTCTCAGAGCTACACCGGAGCTGGCACATAACTGAGAACACCTGGCAGCCACAGGAGAGGGAAGTAAAAAAAGCTCTCTTAGCTGGCCTGGTCCTCCAGCTTGTACAGAGGATTCAGCAGATGCTACCTCACCAGCAGTGCACAATCTGGGCTGGCAGAGGATGGGATTAGGCTGCAACTGAGTCAAAACATGCTTTTGCATTCCAAATCTTTGCTTTAACTTCACCTGCACCAGCTAATCATTCTTTTTACAAAGAGATACTGTGAGCATGAATTTGGCCACGCAGAAACATTTTGCAAAACATTTTGAAATCATACGCCAGGGATTCCCTGTTAAGATGCCCATGAATTTACTAAGCCCTCTTGCCCCATATCCCTAAACTCCAGAAGCCTGTCATTACCATGCAGTGGATCATCTGCTAAACCTGTAATTGAAAGAACTTTTGGTGCATGGAAAATGAGATTCAGGTGTGTGAAGAAAATCTGATGGGACTTCACAGCTGAGTCCCTTTCAAATGTAGTAGGTTCCCTCTGTCTTCTTCCAGCTCTGTGTGACATTGCTGTAGAAAGAGTTAGACTGAGGGCAAGCGTATAGCAAATGATCCAATAACAATGATTGATTTAGTTGACAGTGCACTCAAAGGACCAGGTCCTAAGTGGGTAGAACTTGGCATAACACCATTACATTCTGCATCTCATCTTGGCGTTATAAATATATCAAAAGGCAACTACTCCTGTTGTAAGTAGGTCATATTTCAATGGACAGACCAGGATCCATCTTTTGCCTGAAATGTACAGAACTTCACTGAATTCCAAGGAAGCAGCTCATATGAAGCACCAATAACCTGTCCATTCTGAATATGAAGCAGTCAAAAATGCAAACAAAATAAGATACCTTCAGAAGTTAAATATGTAGTTATAATTTATCTTAGTGGACAATTGGGCTTAGTTTAAGTGAGGTTTCAACCCAGAATATGTTTTCAATGCCAGGGGTCATTTCTAAAACATTTGCAGAATAAATAGTATTTTTTTCAATACTGCAAACACTTTCTGGGATACTGTAGCTCCAGTTATGAAGCCAAAGTAATAACCTCTAAAACTGCAGATTATCAATAGTATATCTAAATAGTTCAAGTAAGTTTATTAGATAAACTTTATCCCAAGGTGAAAAAAATAAGGCCTTTGGGCTGGATATGGACCTCAGAAGCTTTTTATCTGGCCTCCATGATAATTGGGCTCCCGCAGCAACACAAACAGCTGCTCTCAACATCTGAGCTTCAAAGTGGCACTACTGAAAGGGCAGCAGTTGGAGGTCCCAATTATCATGCAGGTCACCCCTTCAGCAGTGCCACTTGTGCTGAGTGTCATTGCTGAAAGGGCAACCTGCATGATATTTGGACCCAACACTGCCCTTTTAGCAGCACCGCTTCTGCGAAGGTACTGGGAGGGAGGGACAGAAGGAGTCCTCAGAAGGTAAGGAAGAGTACTTGGGGGAGGCGCAGATCAAGAGAGGTGAGAGAGGGAGAAGGAAGGCAGGTGCTGGGAAAGCCTAATTAGCATGCAGGTCACGCTTACAGCAGTACTACTCCTGCCGTGGTATCACTTTGCACAGCACTTCTCAACTGCTGAGCTGCAAAGTAATGCCTCAGCGGAAGCAGCACTGCTGAAAGGGTGGAGGGCATAACTGACCTTTCCATATCTTGAAAATATGATCACAATTTGCATATTTTCTCTTCAGTCATTTGCAGCTAATGAGTTCCTAAGTGAGAACAAATTCTGGTCATCACTTGCTTAATGATGTCAGTTCCTGCTTAATGACATCACTTCTGGCCCTCAGCAGGCATCATGAATGCTATGAAATGAGTTTGACATCCCTGGTTTTCTCCTAGCGATAAACACTAGCAGTTTCTATGAATTGATGAGCAATGAAGTTGTATATTTTACCAGCATTGGGGACAGCACGGCTGGTTCATTTTTTTCCCCCTTGTTATCTCTTTATTTTACTCTCATCTCTGCTCCCCATTTTATGTCTAGGTCTTCTTCTCCCGTAAACTTAGCCAGGAGTGAAATCACATTAAGAAAACATAACTAATGATGACAATAATATTCCATGAGGGTCAGATCAAAACTGCAAATAGAACGGCTCCAAGGTTTCTATGGGGCATTGTAGTATTTCAATTACTCTTGCTTTTCATGAAATGAGAATCCATGCACATTTGTATTAGCTTTTCATTCCTGATTTCCCCAATGGGCCCAGGCTGTAGTATAAATACTTTGTCACAATATTTGCTGCTTGGAAGAAGAGTCACATTTGCATTTATTTTGGTTCAATCAATGAAATTAATCAAAAGTTGCTTTTGAATGATTTTCAAACTCTGGAGGACAAAAAAGAAATTTCCACTTATTTAGAGCCCTGTGTTTACAGCCTTGAGCAAAGAGATTCGAGATGGAGTGATTTTCCCATTCATTTCTATGGAGTTGGCAGCCTTATTAATGCATTTTTTCTACATGCACAGAACTGCTTGAACTATGGGTGTGAGTGTGGACATCCTTATGGATGGGAAAACGCTATAAACTCCTGGAAACAACCCCTTGAAGGAATCATTTGTCTATGCTCTGTTACTTTGTACTTTCTTCTTCAGAAATGAAATGTGGCTACATCATTTGTTTTGCAAACAGAAACCTCTAAGCATCTACTCTCTGCACATATTCATTTCACTACTAACCACAGTACATTCCAGAGGCAGAATATAGCTGTCTTCCTGCACTATTGGGACAGTCCTTGCTTGTTTCCCTACTTTCAAAAATCAAATACGTAAAATCGACTTCTTTCAGCAGACTGTTTTCAGTGACATGCAGGAAGCCTGCTTAATGATTTGCAGGCATAAATGTGACAGATATGTCAGTAAACTAATTCTGGCATTAGAAGGAATGCTCAGCCCCATCTCTTATCAGAACGCTCACAAGATGCCATCTCAAGAGATTTTCATATTGATATTTCTACATTCCCTCCCTCTGTGATTCATTTGCCAGCCATATGCCCAAACAATCATCCTTGGGAGGCAATGCCCTTTGCAGGATACCCAAAAGAAATTGGAGTTTTTAGAACGTAGTACAACAGAATATTCCTGATTTCAAAACATCTGCCTGACTGAAAGGTAAAAAGTTGAGATGTTGGACACCTAGTTTTGACCCTTCTTGAGCACTGTTGAATCATAGTTTCATGTTCAATGTATTCCCTTCAGAACACTGTCCATCCTACTGGAGGTCTGCAGTGCTTCGCACAGGACCTTTAACTGAAGCAAGAGGCAGACGGAAAGTGATGGGATGCTTGATGGTTTATCCTTGCAATTGTATGTGTGTTCTTGGATGCTATTAAGCTCACTGAAACAATATTAAATATGCAATCCAAGTATAGCTGTTATAACTTGTTTGGAAGGACGACTTTCTTCTACCAAAGCACGTGCAAAACCATGTCTTTTTAGGTTACCTAGTTCTGCTCCCTTACCCTGAAAATCCAGCCTTCCAGATGACATAAAAATCCTCTGTAGTGATAGTAAGAAGATATCCATTCTCACATTCATAGCGCCTTTCTATTCTTAAAAGGGGTGGGATGAGTTGTGCGCTCCTGCGCAGGTGACAGGGAGTGCAGACCCTCTAAATATTTATGGTAAGTTTTAAAAAGATTAAAAATGGAAAATGTTTAGAGATTGCAGACAAGAGAACTAGAGAACCTTGCTGTTTATTTCAAATGCAACATTTTTGAACAAATTAAAAAGCATTGTGCCCATTGCAGAATCTTGGGGGACTCCACCTGACTCCTCTCCACTGTGAAAATTCGCCAGTTATTCATCCTCCTTGCTTCCTGTCTTTTAATGGTTACCAGTCCATCAAAGGACCAGTGATCATATTCCAAGAGTGCTAAGTTAACACCCTCAAAGAACTCTCAGTGGTTAATGAGGCAAAAATTACCTTGTAATGTGGGCTTCTGAGGGCCTACCTTGTAGTTTGACAGAATGCAAGATTATTGGTGTTTTTTCTTTTTTTAAACTGGGTTTCTTCATAAAATCCAAGGCAGTTACAACAGCTAGGTGGGGGGAAAAAATTGCATCTGCCAGAAGGCAGCCACTGGAGAGAACATCGGCACACCTCTGAAACAGTTCGGAAAAGGCAAAACAGTTTGCCAGTCTGCCATGCTACAAATTAAGCCTCCATTCTCCTCCCCTTTCCAACTAAAAATGAATGGTACCACAGCAATAGGAACTATTTGTCCAAAATGAATAAGAATTTAAGGGATGTTTGATGAAACAAATGGGGGCTTAAACAATCAAAGACATGGAAGACAATCCCCAAAATATATTGTACAATCCCAATGCTTTGCATTTCTCCATAGCAGAAACTGAGCATATGGTACGGTGCATAGAAATCACACTGCAGTGCCAATGAAAACAAGGGCAAATAAATAGCGTTCCTCATGCAAACAGAATCAAGGTATTCACTTTGATACATATGCACGAAGGCGACCGCAGAAGGCATATGCTGTTAGTTTCTCAAGTTCAGTCAAGAATGGCAAAGCATTGGGCAGCTCAGTCAGGTTGTAAATATGCCTTCAAGACTTGCCTTTCCTGCTTTTGATGTTCTTTTAAAGTTTGATGTATCTTCGCTACAAAGGCAGACACCTGCCATTGTGTTGATTTTTCACCCGCAGATAACAAGGAGGTTACCTGTAGGCACAACAGTTCAATTCATTAATGATTTTCTTTCATCTGCTAGGAAGCAGAGAAAACCAGAACTGTTAGCTGCTACAGTCGCTTGTCTGTTCTGATCAGCATTTACTGAAGCTTATATCCAAATGTGAAAGGGGGCCTCAATCAAATTCCCCATGTACCACCCTCTGGCATGCTGGCTTGGTACCAGCTACCCTGTTCAATTGGCAGCCAGGAAACCTGCTTAGGTTAAGTTCCACATTTGTTCTTGACATTGTCATTGTTTCTAAATGTACCTGCACACTTGCATGCCAGCTATGATCATATACCATGCAGAATTTCGTTTATCATTGGGAAAACAGTTCATCTTGCATACTGGCATTCATATATGAAGGCCTGTTAAATGTTTCTTTATCAAATTAGCATAACTAGAAATAACATAAAATGGGGGGGGGGGTTTACTTGCAACAAGTCTGTGCTGACATTCTTGTTTAATGGCAATTGGAGAAGAAATGTTTGCCTAGGGAAGTGACCAACACTATTGCCTTGTTTCTTGCTTTATTACTTGCATTTATTATTGTGTAAGCAATTCATATTTTTTTAGTGTAAATTGATTTGGGTTTCTTAGCTAGAAACTGAGAAACACATTTAAATAAGAAACATGCCATATGTCCATATTAAACCCACATGGTTTTGTAGACAATGTCATTATATGAGACACTGCACATTAACAGGAAAATGGAGACCATAAACACAAGAAATGAGCTTCCACTGTTGATTAGAAGATTGGAATGCAAGCATGAAGCCGGGGTCCAGTAGCATACTAAGGGGAGCAGGGGCAGTCTGCCCCAGGCACCAGCCATAAGAGGAGTACCAGCAACACGTGTCTATCACATTGCATGTCGCTGGCTGGCACAAAATTTGTAGCACATCATTGTGCTTTGACGTGCTGGCGTTAAGGGGGGGAGTGCCCACAACACCTGCATGTAAATAAAACCGATCCTCCTATTGGCTCAGTGCTGTTGCTTTCATCTGGCCCCTTCTCTTTCAGCCACAAAGTAGCTCAGGAGTAAAGGTGTTCCAGCTGGGTATGGATATTCAAACAGAGGGTAGACATGACTTCTACCAGAGGGAGGGAAATATCAAAGTAGAGGCCCCTCGGTAGACCTGACCACCCTGGGTGAGATAAGGTCTACCTGCAACTTTGAATGCTGGGTAGACCTGTACTCTACTGGGATAACTCAAAGTAGAGACCAGTTCTACCCAGGTCTTCCAGCAGCCAAGGGCAAGGCAGTGGGAGCAGTCTATCTTGGGTATGAGTGGTGCTAGCTACACCACTGCCAAAGATAGTGGGGACGAAGACAGGTGAAACTGGTACCAAATAAAACCAAATGCCTGGAGGAGAAAAGGGCATCAAATAGCATTGAAGCTAGTACAAATTTTGGAAAGGTGAATATTATGTGATTTGTTCAGTGATTTCAAATGTGCTAATTTTAAGCAAATACTGAAATTGGACAGTATTTGGTGCTCCTCTTATTTTGGGGCCTAATTTCCTCAGTCTGCCTGTTTGTATTTTCATTCAATGCATGCTATGGGGAATTGCCACATTGCATGGACTGCTGAGTTCAGATGTTAATTCCTCAGTTTCCTTCAGTGCAGAATAAAGAGTTTTTGTATTTAATTTTGAAGCTGGAATAAGACATTCTACCAAAGTGTGAAATGAATTCAGCCATCGCTAATGAGCACTTTAGCAAGACAAAAGCTAAACTTTTCACAACTCATTTGATTTGTGCTATTGCCTTTTGATTCTTGAATGCACAAGGGCACAAGCTTTTACCTGCTATCCAAAGAATTTAAATAGCATAAATGTTAATCATCAAAACAAACATCATTATCTGCTTGAGAGAATATCTGCTCTGGTAAAGAAAACATCCAAGCCAGCAGCTATTGAACTTGCAATTCCTTTGGAATTTCACTAGGGGCTTTTTGTACACATTCTGAATCTAATTTCCATATATCGCATATAAACATGCAGAAGGAAGGGAAAGAGGCTAAGTGAAGTACTCTGTTTGTCCTTTGCCCATCAGTCTCCAGGAAATAGATGCACAAATCTTTTCCTTATATTTTAGCAGGGGTGATAAAAGGATGAACAAGAGCCACAACATTATAAGATCTTATTTACTTAGAAATCATTGTTTAACTGTAATAATAGGTTGTGGATGCTGGTCGAGCAAATAACTTGGTTTTATTAGGCACTAATGACTATAGTGCGAAGGTGGGTGCAATCCTAACCCCTTATGTCAGTACTTTCCAGCACTGGCATAGCGGTGCCAATAGGACATGTGCTACATCCTGCAGCTGGGTGTCACTCACAGAGGCCTCCTCAAAGTAAGGGAATGTTTGTTCCCTTACCTCAGAGCTGCATTGCCCTTATGTCAGTGCTGGAAAGCACTAACATAAGGGGTTAGGATTGCGCCCACCTTTGCACTATAGTCATTAGTGCCTAATAAAACCAAACCTTCTGGGAGTTAACACTGCTGTGGAGTCAGGAACTTTTGCTCATGATGAACTTCGAATAGAACTAGAGATCTTGCCAAGCTTCGGAGATCTGGTTCAAAAATAAACTCACCCAACTAAAAAATGTTTCTGACAATTTTGGTTCATCTCATAATTAGTTCAGCTTCTCACCAGACATTTCCAGCTTTGTTACCAGTTCCCTTCCCTTTTCATTCTGATGATCAATGACATTTCTCCTGTACCAGCAGTAGCATGGACCAATGGGTGAGAGGGAAAGCAGGCTTCTTAAATCCCCTTCTTGCTCCTCCCCTTCCATAGACTTCCCTGCTGCTACCAAGGAAACCATTTTGCTTAAAATCCAGTCACTGGACCAGTCCTGAGTAGTAAGTACTTGACTATGAGTAGAAATGTTTGAAAATGGTGTCCTTTACTTTACTCAGAAGTAAGCCTATTGTGTTCGGTAAGACTTAGGCTGCAATCCTAACCACACTTTCCTGAGAGTAAGCTCCATTGAACAAACTAGGACTTACTTCTGAGTAGACCTGGTTAGGATTGTGCCCTTAGGTCAGTGGTATTCAAACTAGGGCGTTGCAATGCCCCAGCCTGAGGGTCCTGGTCCCTTTCCCCTTAAGGGGTGGGGGCAACCAAGAGGCAGGGAGGAGGCTTCCTCTGCAAAATGGGAAGCGGAGCACGATCACCCCACACTCACTTTCCCTGACCCGAGGAGCCCTGCAGGCACTCATACCTGGCTCCCCACAGCCAGGGACGGCTGCTGCAGGGACTGGAGGGTGCACCCCAGTCCCTGCAGCCCGGTCAAAAGTGGAAGAAGAGCTATCGCACACCACTTCCAGTTTAGTGGAGCAGGGCGCGATCACTCCGCTGTCACCTTTCCTGACCCGGGGAGCCCTGCCGATGGTTGCACAGGTCTCCCCGCACCCCGGGGGGCTGCAGGGGGCTTGGGCAAGTGCACCAAGCCCCTGCAGCCCCCCTGAGCAGCACGATCCCCAGCCTAAGGGTAAGTTGTTTTTAAGGGTAAAACAACTTCAGGAGGCCAGAGTGACAGGATGCAAGGCTAAGAGTTCTGCTTCTTCAGCCACAGAGAGGCAGAAACTCAGCAAAAGAGTCATGTGGAGCACTGTATAACCTCCTCCTTGCTCATACCAGCATGGAGGCAACAGGAAAGGTCAGTGTGAAGCTCCATATGAGGTCAATGGGCCTTCCCACAGTCAGCAGTGGCAGTTCTGTGAGTTCAATGGGAGGGAGAAATGCCACTTTCAACCTGGACTTAGGGACATGAGGAAACCCACACCCATTAAAAATATATGTGTGCATCAATCCAACTAGGGACACTGCATTTGTGGAAGTAAGCATCCAAATGTTTCAAGGGGGATGGGGAACTGCATGTTGTTACTACCTCCCATCAAACTGCATAGGGAACATGTGTAGAGGCCCATTCTGAGAGGTTTAAATGATGCCATCCAGATGTTCATGGAAAAAACTGGATGGATGCAGTGTCCTGCTATCCATGTCGCCTTCCTTGCCAAATACTGGATCAACTGGATTTTAAGGAGTTTGAAAGGGTTCCACACACACAGTTCCAATTGTCCACAAACACTATTTGTTGGTTTTGAAACTGTATGAAATAATTTTCAGAGATGACGTTTACAGGAAACCCATAAATCTGGGTGGTGTTAAGGGTAGAGAGAAAAGAAAGTCACAATGTAGAAAAATTAAGGTGTGGGATGAACATTTTGAAGGATGATATAAGTTATCAGTAATGTTATGTATGCAAGTTATACAGGATTGAAATCCTGCATAACCGATTGGCCCAGTCTTATGGCTGGCCAATCCGGTGATAGATTGAAATCCTACCATCCTATTGGCTTTCTAGTTAATGTTTCAATTGCACCAATCATGGGGAGTTTGGGTGGAGCTAAAGGATATAAAAGCCAGGGGTGTTTGCCTTGTGTCAGATTCATTGCCATGTTCTGTTCTGCAGATGGAAGAAATGTATTGAGCTGTTATCTCTATAACTTCCTTTATTCACATGGACCCGCTACATAACAAGTGACCATCCAAGGCCAGAGGACTATAAGGAGAGGACCAGGGATGAGAGAGGGCTGGCAGAGGGCTGGAGACAAAGTGGAAAGGACTAGTCTCGCAGAACCTTGTGAGGCTGGAGATGTCCTTGAGACTGAGGGGGTGTAGAAACTGTAAACTACCTTCCTAATTCTGCTCTGGGGCCCCAGGTGAAGAAGAAGAAGAAGAAAAGCCAGGTGGGTGTGGCCCTGGAGGACCAATATGGGCTGCTGCCCTGATCTGCCCCAAATGATGAACAGGAGCCCAATACCCCCGTTTCTCTGCACCCCAGACAGTATGTGATATGTGTTTATATTTTATTGCTTAATATCTGCGTTTATGTGTATATATCTATAATAGGCTCACTGGGGCTATTCGTTTGTGACCGAGGCAAGGGGGCAGGAGTGACTGGCTGGCTATGGCTCCTTTGCAGAAGTGGGTGGCTTCACTCCCTCCTCCATCGTGGAAGGAGAAGCAAGAGCCCGGAGGCCCCTTTTGCACCTTTGCTCAGTGCTGTCTTGACCTGTGGAGGATGGCAGGGCGGCTCCTGGCCTGCATGCTGGACTGTGGCTCTGGGTATACCAAACTGGGATATGCTGGAAATACAGAGCCACAGTTCATCATTCCTTCATGTATTGCCATTAAGGAATCCACCAAAGTTGGTGATCAACCACAAAGAAGGGTCATGAAAGGTGTGGATGACCTAGACTGCTTAACTGATGATGAAGCAATAGAAAAACCAACATATGCAACAAAGTGGCCCATTCGTCATGATATAGTTGAAGACTGGGACCTGATGGAAAGGTTTATGAAATATCTTTAAATATTTAAGGGCAGAACCTGAAGATCATTTTTTTCTGTTGACTGAACCTCCTGAATACTGGACTCCTGAATACTGAATATTGGACTGAATACTTTAGAAAACAGGAAATATACTGCTGAAATCATGTTTCAATCCTTCAATGTTCCTGGGCTTTACATTACTGTTCAGGCCATCCTTGCCTTAGCTGCTTTTTGGGCCTCAAGACAAGTAGGAGAGCGGACGTTGACTGGAACAGTTATAGAGAGTGGGGATGGTGTCACTCATGTCTTTCCTGTGGCTGAAGGTTATGTGATTGGTAGCTGTATCAAACATATTCCAATTGCAGGAGGAGATATAACATACTTTATTCAACAGTTGCTCAGAGCACAGGAAGTAGGAATCTCGCCTGAGCAGTCATTGGAAACTGCTAAAGCGGTGAAGGAATGCTTTAGTTATGCCTGCCCTGATTTAGTAAAAGACTTTAACAAATATGATACAGATGATATCAAGTGGATTAAACAATATACTGAAATCAACGCAATCTCAAAGAGAGAATTTACCATTGATGTTGGTTATGAGAGATTCTTGGGGCCAGAAATCTTTTTCCATCCTGAGTTTGCTAATCCAGATTTCACACAGCCTATCTCAGAAGTAGTAGATGAAATTATTCAGAACTGTCCCATTGATGTTAGTTGTCCACTATTTAAGAATATTGTCCTCTCTGGAGGCTCAATGTTCACGGACTTTGATCGTCATCTACAATGAGACTTGAAAAGGACTGTTGAGGACTGTTGAAACTCAGCAAAGGACTGAGCGGTGGCAGACTGAAGCCCAAGCCAATTGATGTACAAGTTATCACACACCATATGCAAAGATACACAGTCTGGTTTGGAGGATCAATCCTGGCTTCCACACCTGAATTCTACCAAGTATGCCACACCAAAAAAGATTATGAAGAAATTGGTTCAAGCATCTGTCATCACAACCCCATTTTTGGAGTTATGTCTTAAATCTGACCTTTTGAGGAGTGAGATCTAGGGAGTCAGGGAGATGGGGAGTCTTTCTCAATACTTGTTTGTCTGGATGGCCGGTATAAGATAACAAAACATGACTTGAAAATAAGAAAAAAAAGACCAAACACAATTAAACAGGAATATTTTAATAAGTGTCTCAACATGCAGGTGTAGTGGGAAGCCAAACTGATTCAAAGTGTTCTTTCTTTTCTTTCAATGGAATATTTGAACCTGTGTGTAACAAAAAAAGAAGTGGATTTTTGTTCTTTCCGTGCCCTGATATTTTGTATATTAATGGAATATCCAAGATTTGATGGGACTTGATGGTGTGTAAATCGTCAGCTCTATAATTCTTCAATTGTACTCTTACATGTATACAGTGCCAGAGCTTGTTTATATTTCATACTTTTTATACGTTGAGAAAAAAATCAGTGAAAGTTGTGTAATATTTGACAAGACAAATAGTGACCAATTTGACGTAAATTAAAAGCAAAAAAATTGCCCATTTGAATCATGTGCAGTAACTTCAAATTATGACCAATCTTCCACTTGGGTTCCACATAATGTAACTTGGCAAGTGCTTTTGGAACTAAGGAGCTAGTATCTTGGATTAACCAATGCCTGCTATAATATTGATTGTTTCTATAGATACTCCCTTGATAAGGATTTTATTGAGGCTTTAGTTGCACTCAACATCACCCAGTATGTCTTCTCCAGTTTAGAACAGTTCTTATAGTTTTAAATTGATATTGATTCTAGTTCATCTTCCACCAAAGGCATCAAAGAGAAATGATAATGGGCACTACATGAACAGTGACCATTTCATCCTTTAATTTTAGTTAACATGTCAAAACATTATAAAATTGAGTTGCCAGCCACTTCTGCTGTTTCTAGAAGGGTGTACCAGTATCATGTTGGAGTGAAGGCTAATAATTACACAGTAAGGGCACTGAAAGTGATAAGTGGCAACATTTGCACATGGCAAAGATAAAGGGAACCGCTTGACTCATCTGCAGTGCAACCTCCAGAAAGGATATTGATTCATCTGCCAATTGGATGCCTTTGATCTTCAGGTGAATGCCTGACTTTTGCATCTGTAGGTGTTATTTTACAAGCACTTTGATGAGCATGTTCAGGCCTGGGAGATATCACAGCTAGAATTTGCTCCACTTCCCTTCTTCTCTCTCTCACTGTAAAAATAAGTTACAGGGTGAGGAGGTGGTGGATCCCAGCACGTGCTAGGAGCCTATCCCCCTTTTCAAACCTGCCCTGCCCCTTTTCTCTTGGACATGCCAGCTGTGTAGCTGATGTAGTTCCAAGGAGGCCCATAGGCCACTAGGAGGCCTGGGCAGAGGTAAGTAGAAAATACCTTTACTTACCTCTACCTTCTAATTGCTCCCCTATCATTGGATGCAGCTTGTAGCTGCATAATCATTAATGGTGAGGGAATTGGATTAGGCAAGAGTGGCTGTATGTTTAACCATTGTATAGAAAAGGGAATCTTGGCAGGTGCAACTCAACATGAACGGGTTTAAAAAGCTGCACCTGCCAAGATGCCCTCTGCTATACAATGGTTAAAGGTATAGGCACTCTATTTTGTCTGGTCACCCTGGCTGTAATACACTACCAAGCCACCAAAATGGTGCTATTCAAATGAGACCAGAGTCTAATATCACGGTAGTCAAACTTCTTTGAGATGGCCCATGGTAGAAAGTAAATCTAATGGAAGGAAAAAGCCAATGTTCCAGATCAAAGTTAAGGCTATATAAAAGATAGGCTGTTGTTGAAAGAGAAAATCTCATTGCTAATTCTTTATTGCTCTCCCTGTGACATCTTAGAGATGTTTACTCAGTCCCTACCCATGTTCAGGGAAGGGAAATGAACAAGGGCTGTACTGAAACCCACTAAGTGATATGATGTGATCACACTGTCAGATGTCCTATCTACAAGCAGCCAAGGAAGAGGGAACTCATACAGCCCAATCCGAACTAGCAGTTATGACAGTGGAACAGAGGTTCTGTTGTCATAAATGGTCATACAGGAGCACACACACTCGTGAACTGCTGGTGGCCATTTTAGTGCTGCCAGCAAAATAGCTGGCATTGATCTGAGGAAACCCACTAGGGAAGTGGAGGGATACCTTGAGGAAGCTTTTGTGGCTGCACCCCTCCCCCCACTGCAAGATGAGGTGCATGTCCTGTTTGCATGGCTGCATCTGTGTTGGAGGAGTTAGTAATGGGCTCACAGTGTGGTAATTGTATCAAATCAGGAGGTGACTTTATTTTAGAACATTCTGACTCATCTTTGTTGCTTGTGGGAACCCAAGGCAGCTAATGAACGAAAGATAAAAACATCCCCACACAGTTTCTCCAAATCGTTACTGGAAAAATGTGAAGAAATAAACACAGGACTGCCATTTTTACTAGCAGTCACCATGTCAACTGTTTCATCTGCATTTAATGATATTGAACATCAGTTTTCACTTCAACAAGTTAGCCCCATTTCAAACATCTATAATTTTCAAATATTTCCACACACAGGGAAACAGGAAAACAATTTCCTACCGCCTTATGACTAAAAATATTCAGGCTATTTTTGACACCCAAGCTGATTCCAAAACAACAGAACAACTTGCAGGAAATGCCACTTTTTTTTATTCTTGTAGCAAAAGGGCTTCAGCTCTCCTGACATCAAAAGGGACAGATCCAATTAAATATGTTGAAAATGCACTGACACTCTTAATGTTCCTTATTCTGTTAAGGCTTGGGGTACAAAGAATTATTTGCAGAGATCACATTTTACTCTCTTAAATTACAGACTTCTACTTTCTTAAGGTGCTATTCTCTTGTTGCATATCACACCAGAACACATTTGCATGCTCTCAGTAATGTGTTGAAAACATCAACATTTTTGCTCCGATAACATAGTAACACACAGTAGCGGCATGATGGAAGACCCACTTTGTCACAGGCTCCAGCATTCTTGTGCCCTATTTTTTATGGAATGAGCAACATTTCCAATTATTTAATGTTATATTAACTTCCAGTTTGCCTCATCCAACTCTGATTTATTGTACAGCACCTTGCCAGAATAGCTGATTCCCTATAAATCATTGCATGCAAATCAATAAAGTGAAATCAAACAAATCAAGGGACCCAACAATATTTCATTACATCAATTTTTACTGTTTCATATAAACTTAATTAAGGTTTCAGATTAATTAAGTTTAGTTGTCATTGATGCTGCTGCATATAAATGGCTTTGCTTCCAGTTCTTCAGCAGAACTCCGCACATATTTTATCATGAGCTATTATTCCTCAAAAGAAACAAGGCTGAGAATGTTAGAAGCAAGTTCTATTTTGGTCTCAGGGTAGACTGCATAGAAGCCTAGCACATGCATTCTACACTGGGACAACAAGTCTCAGTGTCACGCATACCTCCCACAGCAAAGTCTGATGCAGTGTATGTCGGGTCATGTGCAGATATGGCAGTATGAGCTGTCTGCTGCAAGAAAAGGCGTGTACACATTGTTGGGACTGGGAATATGCAAGGCAGATCATTTAAGAAGTTCTATGCTCAAAATTAATCCCCATCCCCAATAACATGCAGACTCTATATAGCTGGACATGTGTGACTGACAGCCCAATCTTATCCAACCTCCCCCCCCCCTCCACCACCAATGCAGCTGTGTCAATGAAGTGCAGGGGGGCAGCTGGGATTGGAAGACCACCTTAGGGTAAGTGAACTATTGTGGAAAGCCTCCACCACCAGCATGGGACTCTTCAGATCTACTCCTGTTATTTTGCAGGCATAAGCAAGGCATGTAACAGTGGCAGAAAGGGAGAAGGAAGGACGGGGCTAAGATATGGAGGTACATGTGTGTTGCTTGTTCTGCACTGGGTCCCTTCTCTCCCACCCCCATCCTGCCTGGGAACTCCCCTATTCCAACCTCCCACCCTGTTCTGCCTCCATCACTGTCAGTCTTACCTTTTCCGGGTCAGTGGCAGGCCTCCTACGCTGCCACTTGAGGCAGCACATGCAAAATGGCTGCTGGTGGCATTCTGTGCACACTCCAGAAACCATTTTATGACTGTGGAACTCTGTCCTGCTTTCATAAACCCCTTCACACACTGGCTCAGTCCTGGATAGGATTGTCCTGTCAACCTTGTTATACAGTTCACTGAGGTCCAAAAGAGAATTTCTCCATATTATTTTTAGCATTCTTTTGTCCCAGACAGCAAAAACAGCAGCCAGTGTATATGAGACATTACAGTATGTAGAGTATGTATGTAGAGACAGACCGAACATTTGACTTTTAAGAAATACAGTTTGGATCATGGTGAAAGTCCCTCTGCCAACTGTCATATTTCATCAATAAAGAATGTGTCCTATATATGACTGACTCTTGTTCTGACTTTCCTTATTGAGTTGAATACTCACTTAATTTCATGACACTTTACTGCATTGTCGCTGTTCTCTCAACTGTGGCTCCCTGTTAGGTACGTTGTTTACACTGATCTGTGTGCCTGAAGAGTACTGCCTTTTTCCGTCTTGAACTAAAGGCTGTGTTTTACATTCTAGATTTGCGGTAATTTCTTGGGAGATATGGAAGTGGTTTAGAATACCAGCTGGACTCCCAACATGTTCAGCAAGAGTGAAATGCCCTCTTTTCTGTTGCTGCTGTTGTTATTAGATGGCCCTCTCAGCATGAACGTTTCAGTCATCACATTCAGTCATCAGATAATCATCCTCATGAAAGTAAGTGATTATTTCCATTTTACACAATGTTGAAAAGATTCTCAACAAGAATTGCCTAGGAAGGCTATCTAGTGCTTTGACTGACAATTAGCTTGTCTTGCAGAGCAACACAGAGCCCTGGGCTGGCAACTGGCTGAACCTCTCCTAACAAAAATGTTGTCTGAACTCTAAAAAAGCCTCTCTTGTATTCACAAGGTTGCTGCTCCAATGACTGTTTTAACTGTATATGTACAATACTCGGGGCCGGCTTTAGCCTGATTGCACCAGTTCCGCACAATTAGGCCCCACGCACAGGGGCTTACACACTGTGGCAGAGAGTGGGTCATCCACAGCTGCCGCCAGGACTTTAAATAGAGATAAGTCTTTAAATGGGGCCTAACCATACCTGGGTCTGACTGAACCAAAATCAGTCCCCTGGAAGCAGTTGGCTGTGATGTCATCGCGCCACCACCATCTACTTCTAGGTGCTTCACTTTGAGTGGGGTGCTATTGGCCCTGGTTCACAAGGAGGGCCTGCAGGGGTATGGACCTGCAAAAATGTTTGGCATTTATGTAGGCATGTGTGATTATTTAGAATGAGCTTGTAATTTTGTTGTCATTAAAACTTCAGCTGCAACCCTCAGCCTGATTCAGTTACTGAAATCACATTGCCCTGCACCCTAAATACAACCTATTGTTGGGAGGTAGAGATAATGGCTACGAAGCCTGCAGTACTGAATCATCTGTGATGAATCTCTGAACTTAAATCTTTCCCTAGACCTTCTCTTAGCCTTTAATAGCCTAGCCTTCACTGTAACAACGAAATAGAAGTTCCTCACACAAGAGTCAGTTCAACAGGATCAAGTTAAGCTGCCTGGGGAGGTCTGTGGAAATAAATGCACTGAGAGAGCAGTCAGATATTCCCTCCGTTTTCCAGGAACTGTACATTTGCTATACTTAGTTGTGTTAGTGGATTTAATTTGGTCCTGCAAATGTTAGAAAGCTGTGCAAATACTACCACCATTTGCTGACAGTTCTTCTCATTTAGTGCTATTTGTTTTATCACCAAGTTCTTCTAGCTTTAAAATTGCCCTATATGTACATGCAAATACAGACCAGGAAGCAAACACAGCAACTGTCCATCAATATGAATTTGAAAAACTGGGTGTTGGGGAGCGTTTTGAGGAAATTTTTTGTGTGTGTGCTCCAGAAATGAGATGGGTTTTAAATATCAGAGTTCAACACTTTTTAAATGTTGACAAGATGATTGCAATTTCATCTCCTCTTCCAGCTCCATACTTGCAATTAAAAAAAAAGTTCATAATGCTGGATAATTCTGTCCTTCATGTTTCTCTGCTTTTCTTCATCCTTACTTCCCATCTTTCCAAAACACCAACGGTTGGTTACTGACCTTCAAGAGAGAGCAAATGACTCAACTACATCTTATACACTCAGTTAACACTTATACACTGCTTATACACTTATAACCCCTGCTAATTGGGTAAGAGGCACTCTTTCAAGTGGGTGCTCCTCTTTTTAGCAGGGGGAGAGTAACTGGCCCACCTCACCCCAGCCGTGTCTTTTCTAGTGGCTGCCTGCTGGTGTTGCATCTTTTTAGATTGTGAGCCCTTTTGGGACAGGGAGCCATTAGTCATTTGATTTTTTTCTGTAAACCGCTTTGTGAACTTCTAGTTGAAAAGCGGTATATAAATACTGTAAATAATAATAATAATAATACACTGGCATGTTCCAGGTATCCTGGTCCCTGCTTTTACTGGAGAGTAAGGCTGCAATCCTATCCACACCTACCTGGGAGCAAGCCCCACTGACTAGAATGGGACTTACTTTTGAGTAGACTGCATTGGATTGGGCTCTGAGTACTGTATGCCTGTTACCAATGGAGCTGGTTGTAGGGGAATTCGCACAGCACCATTAGAACAGGGATCTAAGACTGGGCAACAAATCAACATATAGCAGAAAATCCCTCTTCCTTAAGAAAGGGGACAGTCCTGTCCAACTTTCCAGTACAGATGCAGCCATGCCAATGGGGCATGTCACTGGCATAGCTAGAGAGGGGGTGGCGCACTAAATTTTGCAGGGAGCCTCCCTGCAGTGTGCAAGCAGCCCCTCCCCCATGGAGCCATATGGGGGGGCAAAATGGATGCGAATGGCTCCCAAGGGAAGGGGGAGGGGCTGCTTGCACACTTTAGGGATAGGTTTCTTTGCCCTAAAATTATGGTGGTGGTTGCATGTAATGCAGAGTGTATTTGGTGCATCCAAAGAAATCAGGAAGAAGGGCCACTTGAAGGGAAAGGATTTTTAGGAGTCCCTGTTCTTCTATCCCAGGTGCTAGCCACTAGAGACAGGGAGAGAAGAGGGAAAGGGGCCAGTGGCAAAGAAGGAAAATAAAAGGATCCCAAGTGCAATATAGCTATCTGATTCCTGAAGGGGATTTTGGAGGAAGTTTCCTTGCAGGGATTCAATGGTTCTGAGCAGCATGGAGATCCTGTCCAGGTGCAACACACACAGGGGATGGTTGCACACAGGAAAAATAACAGTTTGCTTTTCAAGTAACTTCTATATTTAAGGAGTTTTAGAATTGCTGCTATGTGCAACTCTGGGGATAAGCCAGTTAAGTCCACTATCAGGATGGAAGAATAGGGTCTGTCTGAAATAGCCTGATTTAGCGTGCAGATGTGTGACTTGGTAGCTAAATGGGTTTGAGATAAGGGCTAATGTGCCTGTTCCTGGCCCACAATTAAGTGGAATCAGAATGTGGAAGGGGATATTGGCAAAGGCTGGATACTGGGAATTACTGGCATTCCATGACAGGGACAAAACACTAAGTTGTGCAGGCTCCCGAACAGTGGTGTAAAGCTGCTTCTCCTCACCTTCAGAGCCAATTGCAGCTGCAGAAACCACAGGGTATATGGAAAGAGATGGACATCTGCCCACTTGCTTAAGTGACATGGAGACACTTCCCCCGCTCCCACCTTGGACAGAGGATGTCCGCCTTCAGTTCTTCTTAAGTTACAACAGAAGGGAATGAAACCTCATAGTCAGTGAAAGAAACTGTGAAAACACAGAAGTTACATAATTTTGGAACCCTAATTGTTCCAGGAGTCACATTAGAGAACAAGAATGGGTTATTTACAGGAATTGCATCTTCTTGGTCTATCTTCTTTGCTGTCACTGGAAGAAGCCTTGATTTTGTTTGTAGTCATTATTAAAAATTGAAATGGCAGGGAGTCCCATATGTGTCTGAAGTGGGCACCTAGACTGGATGGATACTTGTAGTGTTAATGATGCAATTGAGAGAGATCTTTTTTTGCACTAGAAAAAAAAACCAGACTTGCAATATGATTGAGTCTGTGTAATATTTTGTGTCCAAGAGAGGAGAAAACAGAGCTGAAAACATCAGCAGGAGATGTTTACCAGAGATTGTCCTGGCACCGTCCAATGAACACTCGAGACAACACACATGGGAGAAAGGGCCACTTTATTAGTATTTAATACAGAAAAAGGAGGCTGAGTCCTGCAGTTGCAGGGGCAGCGAAAACCCCTTTGTGGTGCGGAGGCGGGACCACTGGGCGGCCCCAGAACCAAATCTGTCCCCCAGGCTGGATGTGCACCCGACTCCAAGCTGCGCCCCGTTCTTGGGCGACGCAGCTCATCCAGGTCTGTCCCATAAGGGGAAGGCAGCCGGGCTGTGCCGCCGCTGAGCCTCTGAGGAGGACCCCCGCGGTCCCGGCCAGGGCCCCAGTCAATGCCCTTGTGCCGCTGAGCCACTGAGGTTGGCTATTGGGTTCTGCCCTGCCTATGCCGCCTGAAGGTGCACTCCAAAGTCCCAAGCACGCCTCTACCGCACCACCTGCCAGCATAAAGTGACCAATTATATTTATAGGGGCGCAGCCCCGTACCCATGGCAGTCTGGGGTAGGCAAAAAAAACTGCCTGTTGTCGTCCAATCTTGACAAGCAGCAAAAAATTCCTACCCGGCCCCAAACAGCAACCAGTAAAACTCAGACTGCGTAACTCAGTCCGCTTGGTGCCCATGAGAAAAGAAGGAAGGGGGGCTGTTGCTGTGTCCTTAAAATACCTCTGCGCCCCCCCCCCCCCAGTCACAGCCCTCCACCAATTCCCTCGCAGGGGAAGGGGCTCGCGTGTTCCGGCCAGACCATACAAACTCTGATCTCCCTGCTTGTAATTGGGTGATCGGGATAATGGGGCTGAAACTGACAAAAGCTTAAGGATGAGCACTTATTTTAAAAGTTTACCTGTTTCATCTTCCTGTGATCCCTCTGTGTGAGTGAAAGTCCTTCAAAGGCATTCTAATCCCTTAAGCAGGTGAGTTTTTGCACTTAAAATTTGGGATAGTTGTTTTTAGAAGCTGCAGCAAGGATGGTATGTTCAGGGATGTGCGGAAAAATCCTACACAAAGTAGCATATTTGGCCAGTACCTTATGCAAAGTGATTTGATGGAAATCATTGAGAGTAGATTTAGGACCTAATGTTAATTTCCTTAACTGACTAGGCCAATTTTGAGTCACAGTAAAATTAAGTGGTGGACGGAGAAAAGCTCATTTCTCAAGATCCTTCTCTGATTAAGTAGGAACATTAATTTCAGTCCTAAAAGGTTTGGCCCATGTGGAATCTATTGATAGAAGTGTGCCAAATTTATTGAAAATTGATTAGGTCAAAGAAGAAAAGAAGCTACAAATGAAACTCCTTCCATTTTGTTATTTTCAAGCGAATCACCTGGAAGGTCAAACTAAGATTCAAATTTATCTTGACAGCATCAATCTGTGGGCCCATACCAACAAGATGAGGTTCAATGGAGGCAAACAAGTTCTCCATGTAGGAATAAAAGGATAAAAGGGCACAAGTACGGGATGAGGGAAACCTGGCTTGGAAGCACCATATGTGAATAAGAACTAGGTGTCTTATGGCCCAATCCTATACTTACTATAAAGTAGTTAGCACTTGTAAAAGGTGCTCAGCCAGCATGCTGCTCAACACATTGCTGGAGATGCCAGCACCAGTGGATCTGGAGCTGATCTGATTCTAATGGCACCCCACAAGAGGGAGGGAGGGGTAGAAAAAGGTTGCTTGCTTTCATTGCTTCTGTGGCCTCTGCTCTGCTACCAGAGAAGTGTAAGAGGATGTAGAGGGGAGAAAGGAAGATGGAAGAAGATTAAGGAGGCCATGTTTTTGGAGATGGATAAGGACAATAAGCTGTTACAAGCCTACAGCTAGTTTGTATAGCAATATTGTGCCATATGTTGTCATCCCCCCCCCAGTAAACATGTGAGAGAAATCATTTGGTATGGAAGTGGTAGTGCACCACCTTCCCCAAAAGCATTTGGGGTTGACTTTGCAATCCAAGCCCGAGGGATTGCCAGCCAACCTCCCAGAGCCAGGGCTTGGTACTCTGGTCCTGTTACATTGGCATGTAGTCCAAAAATCCCTTCTCCTACCTCTCATGCCCTGGTGGGGCAAAAAAAGCATACAAGTGGCAGGAGAAAGTGTACCTCCTAATGGCTCTGAAGCCATGCCCCCAAAAAGCTCAATAGGGCACCTCTGTTTCCCTCCCTTGCCTCATTTCATGGCTCAGCAAGGCAAGAATACCCCCACTCCCCTAAGTGGAGGTGGAAGATGGCATTCTCATTGCAGCAGTACATTGTCACAGCGATGCCACTGCTACACTGTAAAACTACAGTGTAGTTGGGGGAGTCCTGCCCCCAAGCAAGGCTAGAGCAATGTGCTGGCAGTCAGTTGGTGCTTTTGAGGCTCCAGGGGAAGTACAAACCGATTCCCTGAGTGCTGGGCTTGCACTGGTCACTCTGGAGCTGACTGCATCACAAACTTGTATCATAGGGATTAGGGATTTTGTATAAAACCTGAGTCACCGAGGAAACAGGACTGGTCTCAAGAGGCTCTCTGGGTCTGCCATGCAGACTGAGGCCTCATGGGCTTGCACTGGGGAGTTTATCAAAAAGGCTGCCTGGCTTGGGAGGGGTTGAACAACTCGGGTGCCAACTCCTTTTCCTGGAGTTGGCATGGACAAGTTGTGGTGGCATTTGGTAACCCCAGGTTTGAGTCAGGGTACTAACATCCAAGGCAGAAACAACAGAACTTCTGTTTCTTCCTCCACACTTTGGAGGGTGGAGTCCTCAGTAGCATAGCGGGAGGGGGGCAGAGGACTACAGGCACTGCAATGCACCATTCAAGCTGTACTTCCTACTCACCATTGGGGCCATTTCAGGCAGTGATAGCAATGAGCAGGAGACACCGTTTGGTTTGGCAAGGGCTTGTGCATTGACGTTGCTGCCCAGAATGGCCCTGGTGTCAGTGAGTGGGAGGGGCTGCTTACATGGCATGTTGTAGTGCCCCCTCTATATACACTATTGGGAGCCCCTTATTTAGAACCTACTGCTCAATCATTGATGTTAATGAATACAGTGGCCAACCTGAGCAATGAAAGTGACCGGGATTCAAGAAGGAACAAGTACTCAATGAGCAGGCATGAAAGCTGTCAAGCGTGTGCCCCAGAGGCTTTGACATCTTTGTCAGGCATATCATTGGCTTCTAAGAAATAGAAAAGTTCTTCAGCAGAAACTACCAAAGCCATGCTAATATAAGAAAGCAAAAGCCAAGTCCTAACCCTCAATCACGACTGGTTCTTTTGTCAATCAGAGGGAGTGGCTGGGGGGCCCTGGAATTGTTCTCCAGTTCAAAGCTTCTGCTTTCATGGGACCTTAGCCTGAGCTTATATTTTCAGGTGCTATTTTAAAAGAACAGTTTTAAATTGCACAGATATCAACTGAAACACATCAATTCCTATCCAGTTAGAACCTTTATGGCTTTAAAGACCTTGAAGTCTGGACTTTGTTTTCTGATTTCTGAAACAGGGATGTTCAATAAGCAAGTGAACGATTGTAGTGTACCATTAACAGCTTTGATACAAAACTACCCATTTCAAAGCACTAGCAACAGCAGCAGGAATCTAAATTCTTGACTGTGTTAATTCTTCTCGACTGGATCGAGGCTTTTGCCCGAAACCTTTCAATTCACCCACAGCTTTTCCTGCTAAATTTTCTTTGAATAATAATGAAAGCGGAATGAGATGACAGATCCTCTTCTACCATCTTCATTTTTCTCACCTTAATTATATTTATAATGGCCCAATCCTATGCATGCCACCCACTGGAGGCACTCCCTCTGCACGAGTCTTAAAGGGTGCTCCTACAGTGTGCTAATCACCGCACTGGGGGGAATGCTGGTGGGAAGGCCTGTACCTTTCCGCCCACACCATCACTTCCCCCCCGCCACTTCAAGAGCAAGTAAGTCAGCAGGAGGAGTGGGGGAGGAGGTAGGGAGGGAGGGGAGCAGATCAGGCCAGGAAGGGGGCAGTTTCAGTGCCAGCAATGATGACCAAATCCTAACCTCATTTCTGGGCTGAATCCCACTGCGAGGATCCATTCGGTCCAGTACCAGCTATTTAGCTAGTGCAGCTCTGAGCAGACACCCCCATGCTGCAGAGGCTTATGCCTGGGTAAAAGAATGATTGTTCCCTTACTCAGAAGAGAACTCTTCAACTGTCCCCCCACACACACATAGGATGCAGTGGTAGCCATTTTGCTGCCACTGAATCAACGATGGAGGGGAAGGATAGGACTGGGCCTTGAGTAATACATCCACACATACATAATTACATGCATGCACCAAGATGGCCCTAAGAACTGCACAGGAAACAGTCACCACCCTGGCAGTGGCATACATGATGAGCCTTGCTCCTCCTGTACTACACCTTCCGTAAATGGAGGTCTTGAACTGAGGAGGAGAATAAAAAGGAACATAAACTGTGGCAAAAGAAATGTAAGAAGGTGATACGGGAGGCCAAGAGAGACTATGAGGAACGCATGGCCAGCAGCATTAAGGGGAATAATAAAAGCTTCTTCAAATATGTCAGAAGCAGGAAACCCGCCAGAGAAGCGGTTGGCCCTCTGGATGGTGAGGGAGGGAAAGGGGAGATAAAAGGAGACTTAGAGATGGCAGAGAAATTAAATGAGTTCTTTGCATCTGTCTTCACGGCAGAAGACCTCGGGCAGATACCGCTGCCCGAACGGCCCCTCCTGACTGAGGAGTTAAGTCAGATAGAGGTTAAAAGAGAAGATGTTTCAGACCTCATTTATAAATTAAAGATCAATAAGTCACCGGGCCCTGATGGCATCCACCCAAGAGTTATTAAGCAATTGAAGAGTGAAGTTGCTGATCTCTTGACTAAAATATGCAACTTGTCCCTCAAAACGGCCACTGTGTCAGAGGATTGGAGGATAGCAAATGTCACACCGTTTTTTAAAAAGGAAAGGAGAGGGGATCCAGGTAATTATAGGCCGGTCAACCTAACATCCATACCGGGTAAGATGGTGGAATGCCTCATCAAAGATAGAATTTCAAAACACATAGACGAACAGGCCTTGCTGAGGGAGAATCAGTATGGCTTCTGTAAGGGTAAGTCTTGCTTCACGAACCTTATAGAATTCTTTGAAAAGGTCAACAGGCATGTGTATGTGGGAGAACCCGTGGACATTATATGTCTGGACTTTCAGAAGGCATTTGACACGGTCCCTCACCAAAGGCTACTGAAAAAACTCTACAGTCAGGGAATTAGAGGACAGGTCCTCTCATGGATTAAGAACTGGTTGAAGACCAGGAAACAGCGAGTGGGTGGCAATGGGCAATTTTCACAATGGAGAGAGGTGAAAAGCGGTGTGCCCAAGGATCTGTCCTAGGACCGGTGCTTTTCAACCTCTTCATAAATGACCTGGAGACAGTGTTGAGCAGTGAGGTGGCTAAGTTTGCAGATGACACCAAACGTTTCTGAGTGGTGAAGACCAGAAGTGATTGTGAGGAGCTCCAGAAGGATCTCTCCAAACTGGCAGAATGGGCAGCAAAATGGCAGATGCGCTTCAATGTCAGTAAGTGTAAAGTCATGCACATTGGGGCAAAAAATCAAAACTTCACATATAGGCTGATGGGTTCTGAGCTGTCTGTGACAGATCAGGAGAGAGATCTTGGGGTGGTGGTGGACAAGTCAATGAAAGTGTCGACCCAATGTGCGGCAGCAGTTAAGAAAGCCAATTCTGCTTGGGAGCATTAGGAAAGGTATTGAGAACAAAACGGCTAATATTATAATGCCGTTGTACAAATCTATGGTAAGGCCACACCTGGAGTATTGTGTCCAGTTCTGGTCGCCGCATCTCAAAAAAGACATAGTGGAAATGGAAAAGGTGCAAAAGAGAGCAACTAAGATGATTACTGGGCTGGGGCACCTTCCTTATGAGGAAAGGCTATGGCATTTGGGCCTCTTCAGCCTAGAAAAGAGACGCCTGAGGGGAGGACATGATTGAGACATACAAAATTATGCATGGGAAGGATAAAGTGGATAGAGAGATGCTCTTTACTCTCACACAACACCAGAACCTGGGGACATTCACTAAAACTGAGTGTTGGAAGGGTTAGGACAGACAAAAGAAAATATTTCTTTACTCAGCATGTGGTTGGTCTGTGGAATTCCTTGCCACAGGATGTGGTGATGGCATCTTGCCTATATGCCTTTAAAAGGGGATTGGACAAGTTTCTGGAGGAAAAATCCATTACAGGTTACAAGCCATGATGTGTATGCGCAACCTCCTGATTTTAGAAATGGGCTATGTCAGATGCAAGGAAGGGCACCAGGATGCAGGTCTCTTGTTATTAGGTGTGCTCCCTGGGGCATTTGGTGGGCCGCTGTGAGATACAGGAAGCTGGGCTAGATGGGCCTATGGCCTGATCCAGTGGGGCTGTTCTTATGTTCACCTTTAGTTACTCTGCTATGTCTAACACTCCTATTGAGAGTGAAAGTCATGCTGCCATTGTGTTCTTCAAAGCCACTGGCACAAATGGTCAGAGGTCCTGCATGCACACAAGTGGCTTTCAGAAGTTCCATTGAAACAGGTAAGGCGGCAGTGGTGGTAGTATGGGGGAGAATTGGGAAAGGGACCAGGTTGAACCAGGGGCAGTTTGGAGACAGAATAGAAGGGATCTTATCAACAGCAATGAATGCCAAGCTCCCATCCCCCTTTCCTAGGCTCAACATGCACCCTGAGGCATAGGTCTGAGGAGACCCATTAGTGTCCAAGTAGCTTTAAGGGAGGTAAGTAAAAATCTTACTTATCTCTCCCAGGCCATCTGTGATATTTTCATTTGGTTCATTTAGTGTGTGTGTAAGTGTAATAAAAGCAATCATGGAAGTTTTTATAGTGTGGTGTGTAGTTTTCTATATGGTGTCAGGTCTTGACCAGGTGAGGCACTCACCAAGGACTAAAACCAGCCTCTGAACTCAGCACCAGTGGTAGCAGTAGTACTCAATTTGACCTTGGAGCACAGGTGGGGGGGCATTATGGGGACCAAGTTCATATCTTTGTCGCAGGGCACCCAGCGCCCTGGCGCTGTGTTGGAGGAGGTCACTAGATATAGCCACCTTGCAGAAGTGGAGATCTGGAAGTTTTTTATTTTAGCAAAACTGAAAAGTGAAGCAGGAGGCTTTTTCATCTACATGGATTTGAATTTGTAAGTCAGGAGGGATCTCATAAAAATGTCCTCATTAGAAAGTGAAGGTCATCGGGGGAGGGGTTTCAAATTGAACCCCTTGCTCTTCAGGGGCAAGAGCACCTGCAACATCCTTCACAGATGTCTGTTTCACAGTCAGCCTGCAAATGTTATAAGGGCATCGTTGTTCCATCTGTTTCAATCAACCAGCAAAATAGTGACAGTAACTGGCTGCTAAGTGTAGGTTGTGATGTACACCTAGTTGGAAAACTGAACAATTGAGAATTTTGTGAGCATTTTTTTTTCCTATGAGCATAAGAATTTTGTTCTTCCCCTGGGACAGTGTTCCTTTTCTGGGTACCAACATAATGTAGAGAGATTTGAAAAACAATGGACACATTGCATGCATGCCTTTAATCTGTGTTACTCTTGTATTCTATTGGGACACATTAGATAAAGAATTGTTCTCAGTTTCTAGTGAGAATTACTTGCTAATATTCAGAGAAGAGCTAATTGCTTTTCACACACTGTGGCAATGGATGATCTTTGTTTAGGAGAGGCTATTAAAAGAAAGTGATTCTTGACCAAGAAAACATATTTCTTGCTGCAGTTTATCTTCTGGGTCTTACAGCAGAGACATTTCCTCTTCCAGATACATGTAATGGGCCTCCAAAGTTTGAATTTATGTAAACAAGTATTTTTCAGTGCAGTCGGGTCTAGCAAAATGGAAACAAATTTACACAGATTCAAGCTTTGGAAAATAACTTATTAACACGGAAAAAAAACTTCACGTTGTAATATGCACAAGCCTGCATCAATTGGAACCAAATAAATTATTGTTACCTTTCATCTGATTCATTCTAGCCTGGGAATGTGTTCAGAAATTGTCAACTAAATATATGCTTTTTCTTGGGGTCATAGCAATTCACCTCCTTGATTGACTTTGTCTAGATAACAATGGCAGCAGATCTAAGCCATGTGTTCTAACCTCCAGAGTTAACCCCTATTTGGCACACAGTTTTTCTGTGAGTATTTTTCATGGTCACTATACTTAATCCCCTCACTGAAGTTTTCATTATTTATAGCCTCTTACTTATCTTTGCAATTTCATGCTCTAAGCACTTAAAAAATAATTTTCTATCACAAGTGTCACTTTACTCACCTGAATGCACCCAAGAAAATTAGATGCTACAACCTCCACCTTAAAACACGACGAAGATAACATTTCAGACATTAAATAAATTAGCTGCTTATTACTCCAAGTTACCTGTATTTTCTTAGAATCATTTGAAACCCACTTTGGCATTTTTAAAGAGACAAGTGTCCGGATTCATTTGAATGGCAAACCACCTGCACAAGCTGGTCTTGCGTACATTCTTCCCTAGCCTAGTCCCATAGCAAGGCTTATAAGAATTTAAGAAGAGCCCTGCTGCATCTAGCCAAAAGCCCATCTAGTCCAGCTTCCTGGATCTCACATTGGCCCACCAGATGCCTCAGGGAGCTCTCAAGACAACAACATACCTGCCTTCTTGTGCCGTTCCCTTGCACCTGGCATTCTGAAGGACTGATTTCTAAAACCAGGAGCCACATACCCATCACAGCTTGTAACCTGCGGTGGACTTCTAGAAATCTGTCCAATCCTTTTAAAGGCATTCAGGCCAGAGGAGTACAGAGCCCTTTCAATAAGATTAAAATTGCACCAATCGGCTATCCAAGAGGCAAAATGGGAGGTTGGATTCAGTCCTCTTCCTTGCAAACAACTGATTGGTGGGTTTTTACCTTTTGGAAAAGGCGTGATGCATGCAGCCCCAGCAGGTCCACATACTGCCTTTGGTATGGAACATGGCATCTCTAGTTAAAGGACTTCAGATACATCTGAAGAAACATCTTCATGATAAGAAAGATTTATCATGGGATGTTTGTGAATGACTACAAGCCAGAAAAGGCAATAGTGGGCTAGGCGCCAAAGTTCCTTAAACTATGGCTTAAGGGTGCAATCCTATCCTACAGTCCAGAGTATGCAGCACATGCTCTGGCAGGGGCACTGTGTACTATGGACTATAGGCCCAGGAGAGGTAAATAAAACTTTACTTACCGTACATCCTGGAAGGCTGCCGGGCCTCTAATGGGTCTCGTCAGATCTATCTATGCCACTATTTAGCTGGTCCGGAGAAACTCAGGGAGAGGGTCTGAGCAGGAAAAGGGAAATAGGGTCTTGGTGCGCATGGCTGCTGCTGGGAGCCTTACCCTCCTAACCCTGAACTGTCCCCACTGCTTCTCACTGCTCTTGCACTGACCTACATCTCCAGCAGAGAAGAAGGGAGATTCTACAGGCCCACGGCATCCATGCCATATATGCTGGTGTGCCCAGTCCACAAACCTAAAGAAATCTATGGTCTGTGTGCATTCTCTTCTCTGTGGGCATCATAAGAACATAAGAACAGCCCCACTGGAACAGGCCATAGGCCCATCTAGTCCAGCTTCCTGTATCTCACAGCGGCCCACCAAATGCCCCAGGGAGCACACCAGATAGCAAGAGACCTCATCCTGGTGCCCTCCCTTGCATCTGGCATTCTGACATAACCCACTTCTAAAATCAGGAGGTTGCGCATATACATCATCTGAAGTGTACTGAAACCAAGTCTAGAGCAAACCATTGATCTATATGGAGAGGTGAAACAACCTTAAGTAGATTTTCTGGATATTAAACAAGGTGTACATCTTCAAATAGTCATGAGAATGCACTAATATAGAGTGATTTTTTGAAACAGACACTTAAAGAGGGAACTGATAATTTGAACGGTCAGTCAATCCATCCAGAGAGCCTTCTGAGGGCACAGTCAATTGTCTGCACCTCCATTTTAAACGGAGTGTGGCCTTTTGGAGTTGATGGAAGCCTTCTAATTGCTCAAGGCACTTTGTTGGGATATTTTTCAACCCTAATTGTCCTGTCATTTACAATTAGGGATGTTAATGCAGCTGTTAAATGTCACAAAATAGCTTGCAGCTTTGGCTCCCTGCTTGGCAAATTGGAATGTCCGGCTGCTCATTTGATTTGGAAAGATTTTGATGTGTTTTAAAAGTTCAATGACAAGTTAATCAATGTTCTGCTATAATAAAGAGTACATTACGGAGGGTTTTTTTTTTTTTCCCCTGTTGAATACATTCAGCGGCTTTTACCTTTGGTGTTCATCCCTGATAATGTGCAGGGAAACTTCATTTCGTTAAGATGGCAGGTAAATTGGGTGGGACAAAAATGAAAAAGAAGAGCATCTTATATACTTTGTGCCAAAACTGAAAATATGGCTAATAGTTACTTCTCCAAGAAGACCACATCTTCTTGTGATGTGGTCACCAACCAGTATTCAAATGTATCCACTTAAATCCCTCAGAGGGAACATTTTCTGATTGTTTCTGGACAGCTGTAATTTTGTTCCACCAGAATAAATACTTATGTTCTCTCTAAGAGCAATTAAATCTGCAATTCAAAGTAAATTTACTCAGAAATAAGTCCTGTTTAGCTCAATGGAGCTTATTCTTCCGTCGGTGTGCTTAAGATTGCTGCCCAAGTTTTGGTAAATTTGAAAATTATATATTTGATTGCAAAGTCAGAAGTGAGAACCAAGAAGAAATGCACTTCCTATAGAGTGAATGCTGTCTGTATACACCTCCCTGATGTGAATTCCAGATTGCAAATCTGACACTGAGGAATGGAGTATACACTTTGGCTGTTTAAGACAGGGACCTATGGTATCGGGGTAGCAGGTGAGGCAGAACTGCCTCGTCCTTGTCCATGAAAAAGCTATGGGTTACGATGGGGCAGTCTGCACGTCCCTGGTTTAAAATATTCAAAATCTTCAATGACAGAAGCTGAAGTCTTTAAAAATCAAGCAAATCCAGCCCAACATTCCAGTGTAAGAAATATAGAGAGAACAAAGGAGAGCTTTCTCTACAGCTGCTCTAATGCTGTTGAATTTTCACACCACAGAGAAGCCTGCTGGAGTTGATTTCAAATCCCAGCTCAGCATGAAGCTTACTGGGTGCTCTTGCACTAATCACTATCTAACCTACAGCATAACCTACCTCACAGGGTTGTTGTGAGGATAAGCATATTGGGACTGTGCACCACCTGAGCTCCGAAGCGGAAGGGTGGGGTAAAAGTGTAACAAGCACATCTGAAAATATAGTGTATGACTGTTTCAAACAAGAATTTCACAGGTTTATGTCTCCAATTCCACTTTTCCAATAGAAATTAATTTGGCCTACCTTGGGAAGAACTTGTACTTTGGTTTGAACGTCACCTTTTAAAAACTGCAATAATTTCTAATTTTAATAATTAGCCAATTCAAATTTTTTGCAAATCTCTAAAAAGCACACTGTGCATCACCAAAATATAATGTATGTCGTGGTCCTTTTTAAAGCAGTAAAGTTTTCAGTGTTTGCATTTTCATTTATATAGTTTGTGTGCTTTTATTTTCATACCTATTTTCAAGCTTCAGGGATGATTCACACATGTACATCTCAAACACATAACTCAACGTCTCACAGGTTGAAACCACTTCCCCTGAAAAGTGCTGTGGCTGAGTTTCTGTTAGGTTCTATGAAAAGTGTGTTTATTGTTTGGTCTGCGGTGGTAATTTAGCGCATGGATGTAATAATACAAGTGATGTATAGCATGTATATAGCATAGCATTTCAAGTGCTCAAAATGCATCATGAACTCTATCATAGCAGTGCCTCCAGCAATCTTGTATTATTTGCCTTACATTAGAAATGGGGTTGAGATGGGCTGAAGCCTTGAGACAATGACTTGCCTGGCAGCCCAGTCCTAAGAGTTATGACAATGGAACAGAGGTTCTACTGTTGTAAATGCCTATATGGTGGCATGCACAGCGTTCTACTGGTGGCCATTTTGGAACTACCCCCACAAATAGGAGCGGTATTGGTAACCTGATGCTGCTGCTACTGACTACCCCGGGAGTGCAGATAATCTGGTGCAGGGAGTGGATGGTGGGAGGAATGGGGAATCTGGGTGGGGAAGGAGGGGTGAGAGGCAGAAAGGGGAAGGGACAAAGTGGACATTCCCTCTCATTTTCCTTCTCCCTCACTTTCCTTGGGTTTGTACCAGCTGGTGCAGATATGAGGATACCCACTTAGGCAGCAGAAGCTTTCTCCAAGATGAGAGAACAAATGTTCCCTTACCATGAGGACACGTCTGTGACTGCCCCCCACCATGAAATGCAGTGTGTGCTCCTCCATTGGCATGGTTGCATCAGTTGGGAGATTGGTTGTTGGGTAAGAAATGGGCTGTAAGACTATCTATTGAGTTCATGTCTATGGTCAAGATAAGATTTTCACCCAGAACGTCCTAGCACATTGCTCATGCTCATGTTCTCATGCTGGAAATGACCTGGTGTTACAGTCAAAGAATGACAAATGTGATCACACCTCCACCCTATCTATAATCTATCTTCTTGGCTCTGCTTCATTTAGCAATTGATGGGCTTTATTACACATGGAAACTCATGGTCAGAGGAACGACCTCCACTGATATCTTTTGTGCTTGTTATCTGAGGTTAGCTGAAAGTCTGTGTTGTGTATAACAGCAAGATTTAGATTTCAGATAATTCAGCATTTGTCTTGGAAATTCCAAGTCCCAGGAGCTATCCAGGAAATTCCCAGGAGCTATCTTAGTATCATGTCCTTACTACATTGTATTCAATGCATAGAAAACAAAAACATATTGAATATATGCAATATATGTATGTTAAATGGCATATATGTGTGCTACGCATGGGAGTTTTTCTAATCTACAAACAGGAAGAAAGAGGAAAGGGCTTGTGGGATTATACTCTTTTTGAGAGCTCCTACAATGAATGTAGCTCTCACAAAGATGATAAATCCCACAAGCCCTTTTACCTTTCTTGCTTCCTGTTTGGATAGAAAAAAATAACCTTGTGTAGCGCACATTAGACTTGCTATACTGTCGCCACAACAGTACGGCAGAGAGTAATGAACTCCCCAATACCTATGGGGTAGGTTAAGGGTGTTTTTAAGGAGTTAAGTGTGGTGGGAAGGGCTGGTGAAATGGAACTAAGATGCTTTAAGATCTGGCTCAGAAGTTACATTTGGGAATGCATGTGCCCTTTGGGCATATGTTGAGCAGAAATTTAGAACTTCATTTTAAACTTCATTTCTGAACACAAATTTGGAGGATGTTGGTGCTAGCTCTATTAAGAACCATTAACAAATGGATTCAATGAGCACCAGACAGTACACCAAACTATGTCTTGGGGAATCGTAAAGACTACAAATGCAAATTTAAAGTCTTGTGGTTGTTTTTGCTGCAATTGTTTAATGTGGCTACTACTCTAATAAAATAGCTCTCCAAGCAGTATGCTCACCATTCCTGATAGACTATGCTAGAAAATAACAGAAGCGATTCACAAAGTAGCTGATACAAAGAAATCAGAGTATTTATCTCTTCAGGATGGTAGGATGAGTCATGGCTAAGCCACCCCCCTCCCCCTTGTTCCAAAAGATGGACCAATATTAACAACCAAATCCAATTTGGACCTTGCGTAGCCAGAGCTCAAGGCCCTTGCGGCAACACAAAGCCCAGGTCACCATTATGAATTTTTGAATTGCTGCATCAGTATTGCCTCTGGGAGGCACCACTGGTGTCAGTAAGTTGGCTGTGGGGGGTGGAAAGTTTGAGGTTCAGGAACATTCTGGAGGCGGGGAGGAGAGAGGGCAGAGTGAGGGGAGCAGCCTGGAGATGGAGGATATTAATGGCAAAGACACATGCCAGATCCTATCCCCCATTTTTCAGCCTTCCTCACCCCCGTTCTCTCCTCAAAAGAGCTAAATATCTGGCTTATGCTAGCTAAATAGGTGGCTTGGGTCTGTTTACTGTTTGTTGGGCTTCTGGTCACCTGCCCCTACCTGTTGGATGCAGCACATGCTTCATCACTACAGCTGCATCATCAACAATGGTGGATTGGACTGTAAAGATCACAGCTCGGTGAGGAAGTGAGAAACATCTTTAGAATAAGTTGCTTTAGAATAAGTGCTTGCCCTATTGTCTCCACTTGTCCATTTGCTCAGATTTTGTGAACATCAATCTCATCTCAAAACTTCTTCAAATATGTTATTTAAGTAGGAAGAACAAAGGTTACCTTTCTTGTGAACTGCAGTGCAAGCAAACCAGATTACAAAGAAGACTGTCTCTGGTTCTCTGGGAAGCAGAATGATTAATATATTCTTTTAGGCTGCAATCCTATTCACACTTTCCTGAGAGTAAGACCCATTGAATACAATAGGACTTACTTCTGAGAAGACATGCATAGGATTGTGTCCTTAGTTGAAGAAAAGGTCACTGTAGGTTATGCTGATGCCTCCTTTGGACACAATAGGCATTACATGAATACTGAAGCATCCAGCCATTAAAGGTCAATGTGCCTGCTTGAACAGAGACCCTGGGCCCAGGGCTGCTCCCACCAATTTGAAACCTGGTATTGCCGTATAATTGTCTTTGGTCTAGTGACTGCAGCAACAAAGGGCACAATCCAGAGGTGTGCAAGCCCCTTGCGGTGGTCCAGGAGGGCCAGGTCCTCCTCGGGAGGCAGCCAGGCCAGTGCACAGAGGTGTGCTGGCCTGCAGAGGATGACACAAGCCTCCGCACTGGCTTCCCCGGTGAGGCTTGTGTCGGCCCAACTGGATTTATGCAAACCTCAGGGGTGGGCAGGGAGGAGGCGGGAGGGAGGTGTTCCTGGGTGGGGGGAGGGTGGGCAAAGGGCGGCCACAGGGGTGGCAGGGCTGGGATCTAGCACTTATACTGGATCCCTACCCTCGTTCTCAGGGAGTTCGGAGGGGCTTGAATCTGCTTCGCTCTCCTTGGACTTGTGTCACCTCAGGAGGTGGCACAAGCCCAAGGAGACCCATAGGGGCAAGGGCACTTACCCAGAGGTAAGAGGAAAGGTTTTCCCTTGCCTCTGGCTGAATTGCCTTGTGCCCCTATCCTGCGCTGGATACAGCGCAAGTCTCTTGGCTTGCCTGTTCCAGTGCAGGGTAGGATTGTGCCCTAAGACACATACACACTGCTCCATATATCTGCCACTTCCACAACTTAGGTTGAAATCCTAACCAACTTTCCAGCAATGGCAGAGCGGTGCCAATGGGGCATGTGCTGCATTCTGCAGTTGGGGGGCACTCACAGAGGCCTCTTCAAGGTAACGGAATGTTTGTTCCCTTACCTCAGAGCTGCATTGCCCTTATCTCAGTGCTAGAAAGTTGCTTAGGATTGTGCCATTACATTCCTTTGTCCCTTCTCAATCAAATATTGCTGCAGTTTTCAAACTCTCAGGGAGTTTGAAGACCGCAATAAGTCCTTGCAGGGGAGGGGTTGGAGAGCGTAGGGGCAGGGGGAAGGCAGCGATGCGATCCCCAGAATCGTGTTGCTAAGGGGGAGCTGCAGGGACTAGGATGCACTCACCAGTCCCTGCAGAAGCCCGTCGGAGGTGTGGGGTGCCCTGCGTGGCTCCCCAGCCTTCCAAAAGTGAAAGTGGAGTGATCGCGCTCCACTTCTGGTTTTGCAGAGGTGGAGCGCAATTGTTCCACTTTCACTTTTGGAAGGCTGGGGAGCCACGCAGGGCACCCCACACCCGCGACGGGCTGCTGCAGGAACTGGTGAGTACACCCCAGTCCCTCCTTGACCACCCGCTCCCCACCCACCCCTATTGCCTACCCACTGACATCAGTAGATGCAGTTGGCTCAGCTGGTCAACATGCTGGGCCATCACCAATTGCACTGGTGGCCTCACAGTGCTCAAGGGTGGAAGTAACATATGCAGGCATCCTCCTCCTTCTGTCAGCAGAATGCCCTATTCCATTGGTGGAGCAGCCCAAGAGGATCGGGTTGAAGATCTGAGAGTTCAGACTCCCAGTTTGCTCAGTAGTCAGATGTTTGCTCAACATCTTTGGTGACAACCAAATCAGTGGGTGCAAGGAAAAGTAATCTTGCTTATTCTTCTTGGATTTCTGGGCAGCTGCATCAGAGTCACTTCGAAAAGTCTTGAGTCACAAAGATTGCAAGGCAAAAACAGCTAAGAGCATAATCCCAGATTGTGCTTAAGCCAGTGTAAGGGTCCTTTGCTCTGGTTTCTGGGTGTTGTGAACATGTATGCATAAGCATGTTGTGAACATGTATGCAAGTATGAACATGCATAAGCATGTATGTGCCATCACAGGAGTTGGGGAGGCTAGCACAAGGACACGTGCCAGCCTCCCTACACCAGATCAAGCCCCAGCAAAGGTAAGTCTGCACTGGCAATGAGCTGCTGGTGTGAGAGTTTGGGGAGGGTAGAGGGAAGGCATTCTGAGGCAGGGGAGGGTGGGCTGGGCCCAGGAGAGGGGTGGGTCCAGCCTCCAGCACTTAGGCCAGATCCTAATCCCCCTCCTGAGTAATCCAGCCTAACATCAGGCTGCTCGGATCTGCACCATTCAGCTGGCACAGATCTGAGTAGCCACATTACAGTGGCTAGGGCAGTGCTTGAGGTAAGGGGAATAATATCCTCTTGCCTTGAGTTGTGCCACAGCCACCAGTTGGCCTGCCTGTTCCAGTGCTGGCCAGGACTGGGCTGTAAGTTACCAAAGCAACTTCAGGCACACAGAGGCAGTGTGGTCACCCTGTGCTTCACAGATGCAGCCTGTTCCCTACTCATTGGAAGGAGGAGCAAGAAGACCAGCTCTCCTCCTCCTCACATATCATGGAAACCGAGCTGTCACGTTCACCAGTACCAGAGCTCTAACAGGTTGCTTATGTTGCATACAAACAGATGAGGCATGACATACGGGGAAGAGGAGTCACAGATGAGGAAACAAGATAAGTCCCTAGATGGTCACTGAGCCAAGCCAAAGCTGATCAGCCATAGCTGATCAGTTACAGCCTCTAGATACTGCAACTGTTTGAATGGCACCGTTCTGGCAGACGTATCCCTCAATGAATGGGGTGGACTTAGTCCAACTCAATCAGCTATGAATTGGCTGAGGAGAGACATCTGTTCCGGAACTAGCTATAATTGCCAAAGAACTCACCCACGAATGCTCATAGATGACTAGATGCTGATTCCGGACATGAGCATAAAGGGCTTGCCATCCTGAGCAATGAAGTTGTCATGATCCAGATAGGCAATTTGGATGTAAATGTTATGATAATCAGGACTTCATGCAGAATGTGAGCATGAGCTTCATTACACAAACTAAAACAGCACTAGTAATGTTGTTGTGGGCACATTTATACAGGAATGATGAAAAGGAGTATCAGAACCAGGATCGCAGAGCATAAGAAGCATTGCAGATTAGGACAAGGGAATCAGTGTTAGCAGAGCATACCGTGAAAACAGAAACCACTGAAATATTTAAACATAAACAACATATAAATAGGAAGGCGGTTTCCTATAAATAGGAAGGAGTTCTCCAGCGCTCTGCTGCTCAGTGCTTGTGTGGACCTCCAGGCAGCAGACCCTATGCTGACCCTCAGGTAAACATAGAATTGAGTAGCCCAATTGCAGGGCTACTCAGCTTACATGGGGGAAGGGGACAAAAGTCCCCTAGCACCTTTTCTTCTTTCATGGAAACAGATGCTCTCCCACACTTTGCCCTTTGAAAACTCTTCAGTGCTTCAAAACTGTTGTAATTACCTTTTAAAAGTTAGCAGGACTTTTGATCTGTTTCTTGAAACTCCCGCACTGATGCAACTGCATCAGGTGTGCGCTGTATCCTATGGTGGGGAGAGCAATTGAAGATGGTGACCAAACATCCTCTTTTTCCAGGACATGTCCTCTTTTTTAGTCTCGTGTCCTGGCAAAGAACTTAAACATCCTTCTTTTCCCTGGGAGTGGCCCCTGCGGGCAGCACATAGCCTTCTTTGAATTAAGAAATTATATGTAATAAATTATATGTAATATTGTTTTAAATTTAATAATAACTAAAACAGTGTTTAAATTAACCACATCAAATCAGTATATGTTTTTATATCCTACATTTTTCTTGGATGTCCTACATTTTGGGGTGCCTTGTTCTCTTTTGTGGTTATGACATCTGGTCACCCTGTTAGGATGTTTGGGAATTTTTTAAAAAACAGATCAGCAATGTTTGGTAGGCTTAGGAGGGCTTTTCTTTATTTTAAATACATTTTCAAACTTATACTTATGGTAAACTTTTCATTTACTTAATTGATTTTTGTTGTATGGGGGGGGTGTTAAAAATTTTCCTTCTTGATGATGTCACTTCTGGCCATGACATCACTTCCAGGTTAATGACATCACTTCCAGTGGGTCCTGACAGATTTTCATTCTAAAAAGAAAGTGGGTCCCGGCCCTAAAATGTTTGAGAGCCACTGCCCTATGGGATGCCTTGGTCATGTACCAGCCATTCTGCCTGGTGTAGGACCAAGGTGTGTGACTGAGAGAGAGGGAAAGGATTTGGCCATGTGCTCCAGCTACTGGACCCGTTCTCTCCCTTCCTGCATCCCTCCCAGCCCTCCTCCCCACCCAGAAATTCCCCTGTTCCACCTCTCCCACTCCTGCTGCTCCCACTGCTATGTTGAATTGTGCTGGTGATGGTAGCCTAGTCACCAGGCCATGTGCACAACCGCCAGTGATTGCGCTGGTGGTCTTGCTGTGCTGGCCTGCGGTGTCAGAGCACATTGCAATGTTGCTAAAATTCCAGAGGAATCCAAGCATTTCTGCTTGGATCCTGCCAGTTCCGCTGGCGGAATGTTGAACATTGAACATTCCACCGCATGTTCAAATACAGGCATATGGTGGGTGGAGATTGATTATGAGAACCAGATCATGATGCTTTATTAGACAGGTGGAGGGTGAACAATTATTACCCCATGTCCCAATATCTGAAATTATATTTGTACCTTTCTCATATAAATTTGTCCATGACTTTTTATTGTCACTGCTGAAGAAAGTCATCCCTTTTCATCTTTGTGACTACCTGTGTATGTGTGTCATCCAGCATAAATTGTCAAACTATTCAAATATTCAAAATTCAAGTTTTAAATATTTTCCATTCCGAACACAAATGTGTGCCAAAAAGCTTTGGTTGTTGCAGAAAAAATGAACTAAGAAGAAAATATGAATCCAAAAAGTACACATGAAGATCAGTTCTCTGACTGCATTCCACTGGGAAAAAAATCAAGCAAAAAAGGAAAATAACTCAATGGCTGAGCTATGCCCTTGAATTTGCTTACAAATAATATTGTTGTTATTAAAAATATAATAAATTATGAATTTTCAATAAAATATATCTGAAGTTGCTTTTTAAAAGATGGTAATATAATATTACCCTTGGGAAAACAACAAGGTTTCATTCAATCGGGAAAGTGTTAATTGAAGACTGTTGGAAACAGAAACAAAAATTATCTTGAAATTGCACAACAGTGGTGAGCATCTTGCAGCCTTTTTTTTTTTTTTTTACAGTATCTAAAACTGAATACCACGCTTGTCTTCTATCATGGAAGGTAACATTCTCATAGCCAAAGTTGACTGGGTTGTTTATTTCATAGTGTCACTGTCTAGGACTATAATTCACCTTGACAATACACGGATGCACTTCAAGTCTTCACCTGAATAAAATAATAAAATTTAATTTATCATGAGACTTCCTTGGCAACTAAATGAAAAAAGTCATTTCCCAGTTACTCTACTAAATTTAAATCTTCCCTGTAACAGGCTTAATGGGCATCTGTGAAAAACCAAATAAAACCTGACAGACTGTTCTGTGATGTGCTACTGCAGTACACATTAGAAGTTCAGAATGGAATCTCAGTCCATTCTGGGAAAAGAGAAAAGGCAAGAACCACCTTCACAAAAGGTTTCATTATTAGAGGAGTAGAGTATTACTCAATAGCATTACATTGTTAATAAAATTTCTTTATCTGAAACTATAATTTAATATTCATGTATCTAATTTACATGTGACAAAGTAGCATATTCTAAAATTAAGAGTGTAACCGGCAAACTATCAACTACTGTAAACAATACGAAAAACACAACCAAAACATTTCTTAGTAAATCAAAGGATACAAGTTTTTACCGGAATTATTTTAGTTGCTGATACTGGTTTAAACGTAGCTGTAATTATGGCTTGAAAAAATTGTTCAAGCACACAAACATCTTCTGTGGAAGGAGTCTTGTGTATATACATAAAGTCCAAGAGTATAGTACCCAAATCCTGCTTAATGATTTACAGTAGATACAGTGTCAATAGTGAATGCCTGAAATTTGGGGGATCAAAATCAAACAAATACTAATTCTTGTTATCTGACCCACCTGATATTATTTTTCCCATGTAAATCAAAAGAAAATGCTATTTCCTTTATTAACCCAATATTTTGATGCTTAACAGTGAAAGAATTGCACTTATTGTAAACTTACAATAGAGTGTTAGATTGCAGCTCCCCTGCTCAAAGATTAGTGGATTTAATACTTGTGACAGATTGTGCATTATGCTGAAATTGAGAAATGATATGCATTTTAAATAAAAACAGAGCAACTATGTACAGAACAAACAGTGAATCTTAACAGAATCAACATGCACTAACCCTACTCTTATGCAAAATTAATTTCTTCCAGAAAACTGCAACCAACCATTGGCCTTCCACATAGGTCTAAGTTTTGTCCCTTGGTAATACATTTGGACTTTTGTATTCAAATTCCAGTTTATTAGCTCATTGTCACAAAATGTGCTGTTCCACTGGTATATCCTTTAGCTGCCCTTGGGCTTCCGTAGAATCTGCCATCTTATAGTCACTTCCATTAATGCTTTCAGTGAACCTCACTGTAAGTCTCCTCAGTTCTGTACAAATAGCCTTCCTTATTCATCTTCTTCTGGTTCCTGTGATAAAATAGGTGCTTCCTGCTTTAAACAAGCACTGAAGAAGCCAAGGATTGTGCTATAAAGGTGATATTTACTCTTCTCTGATGTGATGTAATGACCTTCATCTGGATAGATCTGAGAAGAAAAAAATAAATATGCTGTAAAAATCAGATGGCAAAGGATCTCGTTTTGTCTCTTTGATTTTGAAGCACAAATCCTTTTGCATCAACACAGAATATGAGAATATGAAACAATGTTACAGCTTCAGTGAAAGGTCAGAACCAAAATTCATACCAACCATTTTCAACCACTGTGCCATGGCACACTGCTACTGCAGGTGTGCCACAGGAATTTGGGAGAAGGTCATTTATTAATAGGGCCAATGGGAGATGTGAGCCCCCACTGCCAGCACGGTGTGCCTTGTCAATTGTCAAAAACCTGGTGGTGTGCCTTGACCATTTTAGTGCCTTGTCAGTGTGCCATGAGATGAAAAAGGTTGAAAATCACTGATTCATACAGTTAAACAAGCATTTCATAACTACATCACAAGCTTTAGTACTATTTAAGGCTATTTTTACATTTTCATTAAAATGGCCTTTCTGATTAGGATTTTCAAGATGGTTGAGAAAATACATTCCTAGCCTGCAATCTTGTACACACTTACTGAGACTAAGCCCCATTGAACTCAGAGGGACTTACTTCTGAGTAGACATGAGCAGAATTGTGCTGTTAGTTCTATCAAATATTATCAGAAACAACTACAAGTCTTGGTTCCGACTGATATACAATATGATATGGATATCATATGAATTGTAAACTGATCCAGAGGTTTTCAGTGTTTCATTACCTGTCACAAAATTGTGTAGCTATTTCTTTCTCAGAATCTCATCCTATCACCATCTGACCTTCCAGCAAGGACAGGAATAATTCATTGAACAGCTATGCGTATAGAATCTTACTTCTGTTTCTGACAAAGGTATGGAGAGTTAGCAGACCGTGCAGGAAAGGTGAGGCCATGTTGCTTCAGATCTGCAATTCCAGTTTTCTAGCACTAGATTTTCTACCCACAGAGTTGATATCAGTGTTATGATAGCAATAAAAACATGGTCAAACCAGCTACATCTACAACTTACAGAATATGCAACAGGATTGAAAAACATAATAAAAACAATCCCAGGCCAGCAAAACCAAGACTAAAATGTACCATGTTGACTTTCCCCAACAACCATCTTATTTCTTTCACAATTAAATAATTTTCCTCAAAGTGCATACAAGTGTAGCTTTATTGCCATTTTAAACAACAACTTGCTTATGCCTTGAGTAAAATCTGTGGGCCCAATCCTATCCAACTTTCCAGCACTGATGCAGTCATGCCGGTGGGGCGTCTGCTTCATCCTGCAGCAAGGGGCAGTCATGGAGGCCTCCTCAAGGGAAGGAAACATTTGTTCCCTTACCTCAGGGCTGCATTGCAGCTGTATCGGCACTGGAAAGTTGGATAGGATTGGGCCCTGTGTTATACAAATTATTTGCCTTCCATTCAATGTCTTCTGCCCCATTTCACTCACTAGTAATATTTCCGTTTACTTCAAATCAGATGAATCATCACTTGGGATATTTATGACCTTGAATAAGTGCTTAATAAATAAAATGAGAGCTTCCAAAGTTCAGATCTACCTCCATTCCAAAGTATACATTATGGAGAGATGTGGACATCACCAAACTGCAACTTATCCTGCATTCTCCTGGAAATGCATGGTTAAAAAATATTTGAAGTCACATTCCTTGCTCCAGTTCATTCTGCTACATGTATTGTGAGTCTTTTAGATTGTGAGCCCTTTTGGGACAGCGAGCCATTAGTTATTTGATTTTTCTCTGTAAACCGCTTTGTGAACTTTTAGTTGAAAAGCGGTTTATAAATACTGTTAATAATTAAAAATAATGTATGTTCCTGAGTATTGGCTAAATGCATATAAGAATTTATGTGTATAAGGAAATGCTAATATGATGTCATGTTATATCATGGTTTTTAAACACATGTTATTAAAGAGATATGGTGCTGTCTACTGGTTCCAAACATCTCTCTGTGATAATTTGGGTTCCAATCTTAAATGGGTCTCTGTAACTTGTAACATATGGAGCAATGTAAGTTCATCAGAAAAGTATCTGGTCTTAATAGCTCAGAAACATGGTTCGATCATCTCAGATGCATGGATGCTTCCACCAGTCACTCAACAAACCCAGAAACACTATGCTTAGGATTTTTCTCAGATTCAAAACAACTAATTGAGAGCCCAATTCTATCCCCCCCCCCCCGATGCAACTGTGACAAACTGGAAAGCACTGTATCCGGGGGGGGGGGGGATGGGAGGCTTCTGGAGGGGGAAGGGGGAAATAAGGCACCCCATTATTACATACCTGCATAGTATAATTCACTCCGGCTTTTATTAGATGTTTAATTAGTTCTGCAGAATGCTGGAAATGGACTTTAGCTATGAGACAACAACATCTGAGTGTTAGTGAAAGGCATTATGAACATGGATCAGAGACTACAAACTAGCTACTAGACACAGTCTAGTCTTCAATGCAAACATTCTGTCTGTTAAGCAACTGTTCTAAAATTCAGGCATACCATGTCAGATATGCATGATATAATATTGTTTCCTAGCACTGTAGAGAGTATCTTTCTCCTTCTTCATAAAAACTACTGCATAGTGGCCAAGTGTTTGGGCTGTGATCTTTAAAGTCACTGGCTCAAATCACACCTAGGCTGTGAATGCATTAGGTGGTTAGGAAAGCAAGGGTTCCTCATTCCTGTCCTAAGAACATAAAAAGAGCCCTGCTAGATCAGTCAAAGTCCAGCTTCCTGTATCTCACAGTGGCCCACCAGATGCCTCAGGGAACCCACAAGATACCTACATCTGGTTGCCACTCCCTTGCACCTGGCATTCAGAGATAGCATCTGGCATTCAGAGAGGACCGTGCTCCATGGAGACTGACTGACCTTACTGCGTTGCTGTAAAGTTTACTGAGATAATCTGTGTGAAGCATTTTGAACACTCAAAAAAAAAAAAAAAACCTGTATAAACACAGTTACTATTCCTTTAACGTGCTCTTTGCAGAGATTCAATAGAATGTACAATAAATGTCAGTAAGCTAAAGTATGGAACAGTTATAATACATTTCTTCCATGATCCCACAGACATGAGACCTTCATCTCCTGCATATTATCTTTTGCCTTGCTTTTCATGGAATGCAATTAAACTTTAATTCTATTATGATATGTAGGAAAGGGTAGTTTAACAGGAAAGACATTTCAACAGCTGTTTATATGGTAATGTGAAATGTACACATTTTGCTTGAAGCACACAAGTTTTAGACTGTTATTTTGATCAAAGAAATCTTAGTGGGGTTGCTTAATGTACTCCCCAAAAAGTCAAGCATGTACATGTAGTTCTATCTATTACATAAATGTTCAGGACTGTCACTAACACCCACATTGAGAAAAAGGAAGAAGTTTGAAAAGGTTCATGAAAGATAACATATTTGTGCCCAAGCATAATGAATTTCTACATCCTGTGATAGAAGATCATCAGGCTATGACACAAGAGACCCTCTTGTTTTTCATTTAAAAATAAGGTATTTGTTGTGCTATGTTGGATTAGGATGTTATATGTTGGGCTCCTCTTTATCTCAGATATAGCCATCAGCAATAGCTGCACTGACACATCTTCAGTCTATATATTAGATGGGGATTTCCAAAGACAATCTTTAAAACTTATTAGATAAATCCTTCTGAGAAGCTTCAGTACTTTTCTTGTTTGCTCAGATGAATAATATCTCCCATGCTGGACAAGATTAGAATAAAGGGATTTATTTGGATCTCTCTTCCTAAAGTGGCCTTGCTAAGCCAAACTCTAACATACCTTGTTCATTTACCCATTGAGCTTACCTTAGAAGTCAGAAAGAGGTACAGTTCTGTTACTGGTCAGACTTTATTCAACTAATCAACTGAAGGGCAAACTTGTAGGTTTGGCTAATCCCCCAGAAACACACATTTTTTTCTGACCCTTGTAGCTTTATCTATAAATTTGCCTTAGTTGCTGTAATCAGACAGCCCAATCCTGAGCTGCCAGAGGCATGCAATGGGGCTACTCACCAAAAGGTCGGCGGTAAAGTAAAACGTTCATGTAGGGCACCAAGCCCTACATGAACGGACAGCATTCAGTGCAGCTGAGCTCCACCAGACCTGCCTCCTGCCTCCCCACTCCCTCCCCCGGCATGCCTCCCGCCCGCCTTCTCTCCGCCCGCACCATGCCTCTCCCCTCTCTGGAACGCATCCTCTCTGCCCCCACTTACTGTGCCGCGGCTCGGCTCAGCAATCTGTGAGACCGCCGAGCAGTGGAGGATGGGCACCCGCCCAGCACTAGCCCAGTGCCGCCCAGCGCTGGGCTAGCATGGGCACTGGCCTGGCGGTAACCCTCGCAGGCATGCCTTATGGCACGTTTGCGACAGTGCGCTGTTGGAAAGCCAGAGCACTGAGCTCAGGATTGGGCTCTGCGTCTTCCCCTGAAATTGACATTTTATGATGTCCAATGACAATATTGCAAGTGATATACAGGAGAGGGGAGAAAAAAAATAATGAAGGCAGTAATTCCCATTGAACGCAGTAGCACTTACTTTTGAGTAGACATTGATAGGCTGTCTATAGGGCTTTGATCCTATATGCCTTTACCTGGGAGAAAGACCCACTGAACTCAAAGAAGCTTACTTCTGAGTAGATATGCATAGAATTGCGTTGCTAGTTATTTAGTACCATGACACTTAAAGGGGGGGACCTGCAGGGACAGCCACAATGACAGCACGAAAAAAAAAATAGCTCATCATAGTTGTAAGTTTGTATCAAAGTAAATATTAATCTTAAAGGGTTAATTTCCTATAAATGATTATATGCCATTGTTTTTGCTGACACCAAATTTTTTTTGCCAGTGGTGGAATGTGGATTAATTTCAAAAGTGATTAAAAATTAATGTTGTCAATTATTAATATGCATTGCCCCCTGCAAATGATGATGTTTCATAAGATTAAACAAATTGGAAGCTGCAGCTGGTAGGAGTTACAAGTATTCAGTTAAGAAGAGTGTCATCTGTTCAGATCTAAAACTGTCAATTGAGTCTGACAATGAGATCTCTAGGGGCAGACAAAGCTCAGTATTATCAAAAAATGCACCGACTTGCTCTCAGCCTGTGTTTCACTGAACTTCTTTTGTGTGACAAGCTGCAACAGAAAATTGAACTGTTTTTGTAAATACTTACTATCTGCTGTCCCGTGAACGATTAACAAATTTTCTTCCTTGAAGCCGTGAATGTTGTGCAGTACACTGGATGCCTTCAGGAAAGAAATGCACACATCTGTGACTGATTTACATTTCAACCTTTACAAGCATATCCCCTTACATTCAAGCTCTTCGGTACAGCTAGCTTACCTGATAAGCGTTTTCTTCTTTCAACGGAATGCCCAAGTACCTTTCTGAAAAAGCAGATGCTGTACATGGAACACAGGAATCACATTACTACATTTCTTTAAAATCTTATTTCAAATTGTTTCCAAATTAGGTGTGTTGACATTTATGGGCTTACGTTATATGTGACTAAGAACTGAAGCTAAAAGGGTTCAGAAGCTACCAAATCCTCTATTTCCAGTGGCAAAGACTCCCCCAGCTAGAGGCATTGTAAATATAATGTCTAAACAATTCCATAGAGCAGCAGTTCCCAAAATTGCCATGGTCACAGTACCATTCTTTCACGATAGGCTGCAGGACGACTTTGGCACTCCCCTGTGATCTTGCAAAATTGAGCAAGATCTCACTAGAATAGCTTGATCTTGGTCCAACTGAGATGGTGGCACTCAGCTGGGAAGAAGAGGCCTTCACGGACATCCCACGGTGTCCCAGTGAGTTTACTGCAGCTCCCCAGGGTGTTGTGGCACGCAGCTTCAGAACATTGCCATAGGGATATGGAAAACTATGCAAGCCAATGTGGTGTAGTGGTTAAACTGGGTTTGGGGAGATCTGAGTTCAAATCCTCTCCACCTAAGAAGCTTCCTAGTTAACTCACTTGCAGACAGTCACTAAAGGCAACACAACATGTGATTTTAACCATGTCATTGAACCTGGAATGCTTGAGTTTTTGTCTTCTATGACAAGCATTCCTGGAGAAGGGGAATCCACTTAGTGACCACGGGTAGACAAGGGGCTTTAACCCAACATTCCATCACAGTCCCAGTCAAGATCAGGACCTCATGCTGTTGGTGTCCCCCTCACACAATGGAACATCCCCTTCCCAGTGCATATTATTTCCAGAGACAAAAAAAAGCAGTGATTAAAATCACATCTAGTTTGACCCCAGTTCCAGCACAATTTATTTCACAGAGTTGCTTTATGAGCACAATGGGGTCAAGTGGGAGAACTATGAGCCCACTCCTGGGCTCGGCGTGCCGGTTCACTGCCGGCACGCACTGTCGCAAACGTGCCATAAGGCACATTTGCAGGCCCTACCACTGGTGGTAGCCTAGTGCTGGCCAGCACTGGGCTACTGCTGGGTGGGCACCTGACCTCCACTGCTCTATGGTTGCGTGGACCGCCGAGCAGCAGAGGGGTAAGTGGATGCATGGGGGGAGGTGGGAAGGAAGCGTTACGGGGAGGTGGGGAGTGGGTGGGAGGGAGGTGTGCTGGGGGAGGGAGCGGGTAGAGAGGGAGGTGGAACTGGATCCAGAGCCTCCGTGTTGGGCTCGCCGCCCTACAGAGGCTCTTGATTCAAATAGCCCTATTGTGGAGCTATTCTTTTTACCTGGGGGAAGGAGACAGAAGTCCCCTTCTCCCTAGGAGCCGCCAGTGGCTGCCTGAAGCGTGCAGGATGCAGCGGCAGCCATTTTCTGTGCTGCCGCAGCTGTGTCCCCTGGGCTCAGGATTGGGCTGCCCGCCACTACCCTGACATGGCTGCTCTGGAAAAAGGGTGGCATATAAAATGCAACAAATACATTAATACCTTTCTGTGAATACCCTGGGTAAAGCAAAATACTCACCATACAGTCTCATGTCTGTAATTGGTGCAACCACAGCTCCACACCTGAAAAGTCTTTCATTGGACTTCAGAATCATTGATGCAATGTATCCTCCATAGCCCTACAAAACAAGTTTATGTAAGTTAAATTGTGCCTATACTTAATGAAACACTGTTCCATAACACTATCATCTAGTTTTGATGACTTTCTGACCTTCTATGAACCATAAATGCACAATTAAGAGAGAACCAAGTGTTTTTACGTTGGTTTGACTCTAAAGGTACAGTTTTGAATGAATGTATACAGGTCGTCCCTCATTAACCACTAGGGCTCCGTTCTGGAAACCCTCAAGGATAAAAAAATCTGTGCATAAAAAAGTCGTGAATAAAAAAGGTGGAAAAATAGATTTAATGACCCACTTCCAGGTTTCTTACCCCTCCATTGCTCCTACTGGAATAAGGTTGTGCCTCAACATCCTCAGGGGTTTGATTCTGGAACTCCCTGCTGATACCATAAAATGCGTTAAATAAAAGCTGTTTAAAAAAAATTAAAAAGTGTATCCCTTTACAACTGTGGTTTAAAACGGCTTTTCTTTCTGTTGTAGAGAGGCAGTCAGAAATGCATAGGACCACCTGTCTTTGCCTGCTCAGCTGAAGGTTGGAATGATTGTTTGCACGACTGTCACTCTACAACAGTATGAAAAGCAGTTTTTTAAACTATGATTTTAAAGGGATGGATTTTTCCCCTTCTCCAGGGATCAGCACATTCCTTCTCATTTGCAGGGGCTATTCATGTTAAGTCAAATCTGTGTATAAAACAATCCGTGTATAACAAGGTTGAACCTATAATAGTGTGAGAAGAGTATGAGCACTGAAATTGTTCTCAGCTCGTTTCAAGGAGTAAATATGACTTTCCAGTGTTGCAGCCTTACTCAGTACTATTGTACAAGTTGAGCCTCATTATTCACGTGGGTTCCGTTCCCAGAACTCATGTGGATGGCAAAAAACGAACTATAGCAAATCAATTTAAAAAACAAAGTGTCTTTGCTCCGTTCCCAGAACTCATGTGGATGGCAAAAAACGAACTATAGCAAATCAATTTAAAAAACAAAGTGTCTTTGCTCCAGTGATTTAAAAACAGCCCTGCTGACCTTTGTGATGTAAGATAAGAGTCCTTAAGAAGACAATCCATCAATCAGTTGTCCTCCAAGTGCTTAGAAATGTGCTTCACTCACCGGTGAACAGTGCAACGGACTTGCGACAGCCCAAGTGCAGTTTAGGAATGCGCTGCACAGCAATTTTTATCACTAACATAAGAACATAAGAACATAAGAACAGCCCCACTGGATCAGGCCATAGGCCCATCTAGTCCAGCTTCCTGTATCTCACAGCGGCCCACCAAATGCCCCAGGGAGCACACCAGATAACAAGAGACCTCATCCTGGTGCTCTCCCCTACATCTGGCATTCTGACTTAACCCATTCCTAAAATCAGGAGGTTGCGCATACACATCATGGCTTGTACCCCATAATGGATTTTTCCTCCAGAAACTCGTCCAATCCCCTTTTAAAGGCGTCTAGGCTAGACGCCAGCACCACATCCTGTGGCAAGGAGTTCCACAGACCGACCACGCGCTGAGTAAAGAAATATTTTCTTTTGTCTGTCCTAACCCGCCCAACACTCAATTTTAGTGGATGTCCCCTGGTTCTGGTATTATGTGAGAGTGTAAAGAGCATCTCCCTATCCACTCTGTCCATCCCCTGCATAATTTTGTATGTCTCAATCATGTCCCCCCTCAAGCGTCTCTTTTCTAGGCTGAAGAGGCCCAAACGCCGTAGCCTTTCCTCATAAGGAAGGTGCCCCAGCCCCGTAATCATCTTAGTCGCTCTCTTTTGCACCTTTTCCATTTCCACTATGTCTTTTTTGAGATGCGGCGACCAGAACTGGACACAATACTCCAGGTGTGGCCTTACCATCGATTTGTACAACGGCATTATAATACTAACCGTTTTGTTCTCAATACCCTTCCTAATGATCCCAAGCATAGAATTGGCCTTCTTCACTGCCGCCGCACATTGTGTCGACACTTTCATCGACCTGTCCACCACCACCCCAAGATCTCTCTCCTGATCTGTCACAGACAGCTCAGAACCCATCAGCCTATATCTAAAGTTTTGATTTTTTGCCCCAATGTGCATGACTTTACACTTACTGACATTGAAGCGCATCTGCCATTTTGCTGCCCATTCTGCCAGTCTGGAGAGATCCTTCTGGAGCTCCTCACAATCACTTCTGGTCTTTACCACTCGGAAAAGTTTGGTGTCGTCTGCAAACTTAGCCACTTCACTGCTCAACCCTGTCTCCAGGTCATTTATGAAGAGGTTGAAAAGCACCGGTCCCAGGACAGATCCTTGGGGCACACCGCTTTTCACCTCTCTCCATTGTGAAAATTGCCCATTGACACCCACTCTCTGCTTCCTGGCCTCCAACCAGTTCTCAATCCACGAGAGGACCTGTCCTCTAATTCCCTGACTGTGGAGTTTTTTCAGTAGCCTTTGGTGAGGGACCGTGTCAAACGCCTTCTGAAAGTCCAGATATATAATGTCCACGGGTTCTCCCGCATCCACATGCCTGTTGACCTTTTCAAAGAATTCTATAAGGTTTGTGAGGCAAGACTTACCCTTACAGAAGCCATGCTGACTCTCCCTCAGCAAGGCCTGTTCGTCTATGTGTTTTGAGATCCTATCTTTGATGAGGCATTCCACCATCTTACCCGGTATGGATGTTAGGCTGACCGGCCTATAGTTTCCCGGGTCCCCCCTCTTTCCCTTTTTAAAAATAGGCGTGACATTTGCTATCCTCCAATCTTCTGGCACCGTGGCCGTTTTGAGGGACAAGTTGCATACCTTAGTCAAGAGATCTGCAACTTCATTCTTCAATTCCTTAATAACCCTTGGGTGTATGCCATCAGGGCCCGGTGACTTATTGATCTTTAATTTATCAATGAGGTCTGAAACATCTTCTCTTTTAACCTCTATCTGACTTAACTCCTCGGTCAGGAGGGGCCGTTCGGGCAGCGGTATCTGCCCGAGGTCTTCTGCCGTGAAGACAGATGCAAAGAACTCATTTAATTTCTCTGCCATCTCTAAGTCTCCTTTTATCTCCCCTTTCCCTCCCTCACCATCCAGAGGGCCAACCGCTTCTCTGGCGGGTTTCCTGCTTCTAACATATTTGAAGAAGCTTTTATTATTCCCCTTAATGTTGCTGGCCATGCGTTCCTCATAGTCTCGCTTGGCCTCCCCTATCACCTTCTTACATTTCTTTTGCCACAGTTTATGTTCCTTTTTATTCTCTACATCAGGGCAAGACTTCCATTTACGGAAGGAAGCTTCCTTGCCCTTCACAGCCTCTCTAACTTGGCTGGTTAGCCATGCGGGCACTCTCCTGGATTTAGTGGAACCCTTCTTTCTTTGCGGTATACACCTCTGCTGGGCCTCTATTACTGTTGTTTTAAGCAGCCTCCATGCATTCTGGAGAGACTGGACTCTTTTTACCCTCCCTTTCAACCTCCTTCTAACCAGCCTCCTCATTTGAGGGAAGTCCGCCCGTCGGAAGTCAAGGGTTTTTGTTAGAGATTTGCCTGGTATTCTTCCCCCAACGTGCACGTCAAAACGGATCGCAGCATGATCACTGTTCCCCAATGGCTCAGTAACGTTTACATCTCTAACCAGGTCCTGCGTACCGCACAAAATTAAATCCAGAGTCACCTGTCCTCTGGTGGGCTCCGTGACTAGCTGATCTAAGCCACAGTCATTCAGCACGTCAAGAAATCCGGTTTCCTTATCGTGACCAGAACACAAATTGACCCAGTCAATATGAGGATAATTGAAGTCCCCCATGATTACAACCCTGTCCTTCCTTGTCACCTCCCTGATCTGTTTCCTCATTTCAAGGTCCCCATCAGATTTCTGGTCTGGAGGACGATAGCACGCCCCCAGTATTACATCGCTGCACAAGCCTGGTAATTTAACCCACAGAGATTCTACGGTGGAGTCGGACCCACCTTCAATCTCTACTTTGCTGGATTCTATCCCTTCCTTAACATAAAGGGCCACCCCACCTCCAACACGCCCCTGCCTGTCCCTCCTGTAGAGTTTATAGCCCGGGATTGCGGTATCCCACTGATTCTCCGCATTCCACCAGGTTTCCGTTATGCCCACTATGTCAATATTTTCCCTTGTCACCAGACATTCCAGTTCTCCCACCTTTGCTCGTAGACTTCGGGCATTCACATAAAAGCATTTATACACGGAATGCCCCAGGATGGGCTGCTTATTCGCTCCTTTGTCCCCGCATCCTCTCATTGTGCCAAACCGTCTATCACATCCCATCTCCCTAACTTTCCCAATTTCTTCTCCTACCCTGCCTTTGTCTTGTTGTTCTCTAACCTCCCCATCCTCGTCCCATAGGGATGAGGAGTCCCGAACCGGATGCCCCTCGGCTCCTGTCGGCCTTCCCCCAGGGATCAGTTTAAAAGCTGCTCTGCCACCTTTTTAATGTTACGCGCCAGCAGTCTGGTTCCATTCTGGTTCAAATGGAGCCCGTCCCTCTTGTACAGGCCCCGCTTGTCCCAAAACGTTCCCCAGTGCCTAACGAATCTAAACCCCTCCTCCCTACACCACCGTCTCATCCACGCATTGAGACCCCTGATCTCCGCCTGCCTAGCTGGCCCTGCGCGTGGAACAGGTAGCACTTCAGAGAACGCTACCTTTGAGGTCCTGGCTTTCAGCTTCCTGCCTAAAAGCCTAAATTTGGCCTCCAGGACCTCCCAGCTACACTTGCCCACATCGTTGGTGCCGACATGCACCACAGCCGCTACCTCTCCCCCAGCACTGTCTACCAGCCTGTCTAGACGAGAAGTGATGTCCGCAACCTTTGCACCAGGCAGGCAAGTCACCATGCGGTCCTCACATCCGTCGCAAACCCCCCTCTCTATGTTTCTAATAATCGAATCCCCCACTACAAGAAGCCCCTGACCCCCCTCCTGCCGAGGAGTATCCCGAGTGCGCTCGGATACGGGCCCATCCCCTGGAGAAGGGATCCCTCCTAGGGGATTGTTTCCCTCCTCTCCAGGATGACGTCCTCCAGTCCCAAGACTTCCCACCCGGGCAGCCGAGGAGCTGCACGCCTGAGGTTGGGACGAAGCCTGATCGTCCCCGGAAGTCTCCCCACGGTCCTCCTCTGGCTGCCTGCGCTTCTCCAGGTCGGCCACCAAGGCTTCAAGGGAGCGGACGCGTTCCCTGAGAGCCTGGAGCTCCTTGCAGCGAGGACACACCCATGACTTATGCCCCAGAGGCATATAATCATACATGTGGCACTCGATGCAGAACACTGGATAGCCCCCACCCTGCTGCTGGCTGTCTGAGTGCATAGCTTTTTTGTTGTTGTTGTTGTTTTATTTAGGGGTCCTTTAAAAAACCGTACACTGGATAGCAGCCCTCTTCTCAAGGGAAGAGGAAGGGCAGTGTATGGGGCCCTGGCCTCCTCGCCCTGCTGCTGAACTCGCCCAGATGCTAAACTCTTGTGCCTTACCTGGCACTTAGTTCCCAGAGGCCACACGCGTCTGCAGAGAGCCTCACGCGATGGCCTGCCTAGCTTTATACTCCTGGCTGGCTCCTCCCCCCTCCTTCCTTCCTGATTGAAAGGGGGCTGGCCTTCCCAGGTGAGTTTACAAAAGCTCAGGAAGGCAAATGGCTGCTGATGGGCGTGACCTACTCTGCAGGCTCCTGAATGGACTGCTTGGATTAGCCTACTGGGGCTCTTAATGGGTTGGGAATTGGCCCTTCCTAGGTCCTTTCCCTCCTAGTTCTGTTCTCTTAGGCTGGACTGTTTTTGTAACCTCAAGCTAGTTTTTATTTGGGTTTGTTTAATTATTTATTGCTCTCTAGATCCTGTGTCCCAATTTACTGACCTGTTTAGGTTATGTTCTAACTTAGATTAGGTTTAACCTGGGTTAAGTATAGGTTTAATTTAAACAAGTAGAAAACCTGCTTTTCACTTTATCCTCCTCCCTTCCTTCGATTAAGTGCTACCTTAGGTGCAGCTAACTTTCAATTTTGATTTAAATGCCTGACCCTTGGGCACTTACTCACGAGTAGGACGCTGCTCTTACTCACGAGTAGGACTCTGCTCTTACTCACGAGTAGCCCTATGTACCTCCCTTAGGTGCTAACTTTCAATTTTGATTTAAGGTTGCTTTAAAGGTAAGGTTAAGGTTAGAAGACAGGGAGTTAGAAAGACAAAGCGTTAGAATGAGTACACTTACCTCCTCCTCCTCCTGCTCCTCCTCCTCTCCTTCTCCAAAACTCAGAGATCTCCTTGCCTTCTCCTCGCCCAGATGCTAAACTCTTGTGCCTTACCTGGCACTTAGTTCCCAGAGGCACTTGGTGTCCCAGAGGCCACACGCGTCTGCAGAGAGCCTCACGCGATGGCCTGCCTAGCTTTATACTCCTGGCTGGCTCCTCCCCCCTCCTTCCTTCCTGATTGAAAGGGGGCTGGCCTTCCCAGGTGAGTTTACAAAAGCTCAGGAAGGCAAATGGCTGCTGATGGGCGTGACCTACTCTGCAGGCTCCTGAATGGACTGCTTGGATTAGCCTACTGGGGCTCTTAATGGGTTGGGAATTGGCCCTTCCTAGGTCCTTTCCCTCCTAGTTCTGTTCTCTTAGGCTGGACTGTTTTTGTAACCTCAAGCTAGTTTTTATTTGGGTTTGTTTAATTATTTATTGCTCTCTAGATCCTGTGTCCCAATTTACTGACCTGTTTAGGTTATGTTCTAACTTAGATTAGGTTTAACCTGGGTTAAGTATAGGTTTAATTTAAACAAGTAGAAAACCTGCTTTTCACTTTATCCTCCTCCCTTCCTTCGATTAAGTGCTACCTTAGGTGCAGCTAACTTTCAATTTTGATTTAAATGCCTGACCCTTGGGCACTTACTCACGAGTAGGACGCTGCTCTTACTCATGAGTAGGACTCTGCTCCTGCTCAGAGTAGCCCTATGTACCTCCCTTAGGTGCTAACTTTCAATTTTGATTTAAGGTTGCTTTAAAGGTAAGGTTAAGGTTAGAGGACAGGGAGTTAGAAAGACAAAGCGTTAGAATGAGTACACTTACCTCCTCCTCCTCCTGCTCCTCCTCCTCTCCTTCTCCAAAACTCAGAGATCTCCTTGCCTTCTCCTCGCCCAGATGCTAAACTCTTGTGCCTTACCTGGCACTTAGTTCCCAGAGGCACTTGGTGTCCCAGAGGCCACACGCGTCTGCAGAGAGCCTCACGCGATGGCCTGCCTAGCTTTATACTCCTGGCTGGCTCCTCCCCCCTCCTTCCTTCCTGATTGAAAGGGGGCTGGCCTTCCCAGGTGAGTTTACAAAAGCTCAGGAAGGCAAATGGCTGCTGATGGGCGTGACCTACTCTGCAGGCTCCTGAATGGACTGCTTGGATTAGCCTACTGGGGCTCTTAATGGGTTGGGAATTGGCCCTTCCTAGGTCCTTTCCCTCCTAGTTCTGTTCTCTTAGGCTGGACTGTTTTTGTAACCTCAAGCTAGTTTTTATTTGGGTTTGTTTAATTATTTATTGCTCTCTAGATCCTGTGTCCCAATTTACTGACCTGTTTAGGTTATGTTCTAACTTAGATTAGGTTTAACCTAACTAGATAACTCTGGGTTAATTTCCCAATAGTCAGAGTGGAACTAAGAATTGAACTATAGGTTTAGAAATATATATGGTACAGCCTTTTGCACTACCAGCTCAGACTGTACATGGGGTAACTTCATGTTGGAATAATCACTTGTGTAAAAAAAAAAAAGTACTTAGAAAATTAGTGCATCAGGAAGAGAATGCTTTTATCTGAGAGATGCTAGTTTTCCTTGGACACTGATTTTTTTATTTGAAGGCAATAATCAGATATTTGACCCTGTACCTGATTCTGAAGTCATATAATCTCAGGAATGCTGTACAACATGATATTTCTGGAGATATAATGAGGGTCTAAGAGAGTAACCATTGGATTGCTATGTGGAAATTACTTCCAATATCACAAATGCCATGATGACACATGTGCCTTTTGGACAGCACTCTGTTGCTGTCATTCTGTACCCTCAGAATATGTAATTAATTGGCAGTTTGATGAAGAAGAAAAATGTTGAGATAGCTCGTAAAAAAAAAAAATTCAAGATTTTTTTTAAGTGATCAGCTGATCAGACCAATCCATATAAAATATTTGCAGATTGATTCCACAGTTCTGACAAATTGAGTTCAAGGTCTAGCAATCCTAATTTAAAATGTATACTACAAACAATAGGTTTTTGTTTTCTTTAAAGCTATCATCTTCTTCTCTTTTTCCATCCTTGCTGGGAAAAATATCACCCCTTTTAAAGTGAATACGTAGAGATACACTCACAACCATGAAGTCACCTGATGGTGCTTGCATCAGATCACTGTGGATATGAGAGATTGGCAGATTCAGGTTACCCTTCATCCCTAGTCTGCCACCACCTCCCTTAAGCCTGCCATGGGTATGAGCTGCACTGATCTGTTTCCCACTCATTCAAGCAAGAAGTGGGTTTTCATTGCTCCATTCACACAATCCCTTTAAGTAAAACTGTAAGTCTTGCACTTCTGCATTTGTGAAAACCTTGTGATAGAGCATGGAAAGGGGACTGCTTTCCATCAGAGTACCGAAGCACTGGGCAATGCTCCAGGTCAAAACAATTCCTCCCTATGTATAAATATAAAAACTGGTAACTAAAAACCATAATTTTTTTTCATAGTCTTCACTTCCCTTGTGTGATCTAAGAATGTCTCTGTATACAAATACCTGTTGTTTAGTTCTAAATAAACTCATTTTTCAAGAATCATAGAATCTTCTAAAATCCATTAACTTTGTCTGAAAGGAATAGAAATTAAACAAAACAATTTCTATGCCTTTCAGACAAAGTTAATGGATTATAGAATTAAGACTGAAATCCTATGCACACTTATCCAGTGTCACCCAGCGTGCCAACCCCAGGCCAAGCCCCTTTCAGTCTCGCTCTGGTCTCATCCTCTTATGAGAACGGGGCCAGCTCTCCAGACCAGACACCTGCTGCAGCTCTCCTGGGTCTGCCTGCCGTAGTGCCTCCAGTGTCAGCCCCTCCAGTGGTGTCACCTGGTGCAGTTCACAACTGGCTAGTTATACCACTTCCTGGAAGTAAATCCCATTGAGTTAAATGAGACTTACTTTTGAGTAGATATGCATAGGATTGGGCTGTACGTTACAGAATTAATCATAAGCAAAGTAACTTTTTAAAACCTGGGCTTGGCATGGTTGTGGTCAGGCTTGTGTGATTTACCACAACTTAAAGTCAGCATCAATAATTATATTGCATTATGCAAAACATGGTCAATAGAACAAACTGTGCTACAGCCATTTTCTGTCCATAACATGGTGGGGGTGATGGTTGACCAACCCCTAGAACCATCTCCTACAGTGCTAGACACATAGGAGGACCTTAAATTCAAATTCTATACTTTCCACACAGACTTCAGGATCCTTCCTATCTCCCCACCACCTGTAGTAGCAATCTGGAAGAGCGTATAATTTATACTGCACAGGCTACAAAGGGAATGATGCCCCTGGATGATCCTGTATATGTATGTAATTCAAGGCTTACGTGACATTATGCGAATGGTACTTGCAGACATAGTGCTTTCTATGTATTCCTGGATATATCCAGGGAAAATGTGCTACTGCTGTCTGCATGACATGGACTGAGTTTTCATCAACAGCTCTATACCCTGGACAATTTGGTGTGGAGCACAAAAGAAAGGGAGAGTGGCAATGGGACAGAGAAAAGTAAGGAAAAGAGAAAGGAAGAAATAAAGGAAGGAGGAAAGAGTGTTCAGAGAATGGAGGAAAGAGACAAGGGAAAAGGCAATTGTCTGGTGAGAATGGAATAGATTGGTTTTCAGTCCAGTTCCAGCACCCAATGCAATTTCCCAATTTGCTTTACTGTTCTGTTTTCAGTTTAATTAATGAGGTACAGCTTAATTTCAAAAAAGTTTTCTAACAGCGGCAAATGATTAGTGATTAGAGGGAAATAGAAGTGGTTGCTAATAATCCTGTACAACTCAGCTCCTTTGCACCTCTATCAATTTTATTGATAGGGCAGGAGGTCTGGTCTAGAGGGTAGAGCCTCCGTTTGCCTGAAGATAACATCCGAAGGTCGCCAGTTCGAGGCCACCGGCACCGTGAATGACGAGACCTTGAAGCAGCTGACAAGCCTAGCCGAGTTATTCCACCTGCTCTTTGGCTGCTGTCAGCCTGTGTGGGAGGAATGTGATACCAGATCATAAAAGATCCATCTGTAATGTTGTGGTTCTTGAAAGACAGAACCTTCTTCAATTGTAAAAATCCCTATTGGAATTTAGTATAGCCTGCCTATGTAAACCGCCTTGAATTAAACCGCAAAGTCTGAGGCGAAATCTGATGACCAAGAAAGGCGGTATATAAATACCTGTATTTATTATTATTATTATTATTTACACAGAATCCTCATATTTTCCAACAGTTTTTTTAAAAAATTAAATTGCTGTATAGGGGGATATAAACTTCTGAATATAGGCATTTATGATTGTAGACAGGATGAAATTTTTTTTTTTTAAAAAAGGTCTCCTTTACAGGCAGGCTGTATAATGAATACTTTATCTATTTCTGTTGTGTAAGTAGAACCATCATTTGAAATGAATATGGTATGTCAGGAACTTGTGCTAGTCTTTCATAACATCAGCATCATGGGTAGAGAGTAAGGGTACTGACTGATCTGTACTTCAGATAATGTGTTTCATTTGATATGAAATGTGTAACATCTATTACTGTACTTGGGTATGTATATGCTCAAAAACTTCTGAACCATTAATTGAAAGCTTTGAATCTAGGAAAAGGACAAAAATGTTTCTCTCTTATATCTTTAAGAAGCAAAAATCACTGAAAACTATAACACTTTTCTTAGTTAAGTTCTAAAAGGTGTTTGAGAGAGAGAGAGAGAGAGAGAGAGAGAGAGAGAGAGAGAGAGAGAGAGAGCGAGCACTGTAAACATCTATTTAACTTTCCACTAAAGGTGAAACCATTTGTCTGGCTCTTCTATTTAATGCCAAAGGCAATAGCATCCAACAGCTGACAGACTAGGCAAAGGATACCTTGAACAGATGGCATAGAAAGGGATGTTACTCATAGCACAATAGACTGCAAACGGGTTTGCATGTTAAAAGGGACACTATGAAATTAATAGTAAACCACCTTTACAGTTCTGAAAGGATGGTTTTGGTTCAAAAAAGATCAAAACAAATGTATCTGCATAGTTAACTGGATAAATCCAAATTCAGGAAGGTATCCATAACCTTTAAACATGCTGTCACTAACACAGCACTTCTGTACCAAGCCTGAATATAAAAATTCCTGGAACATAAGATTAAAAAAAAAAGAATAAAAGGAAGAAAGTGAACTACATGATTCACTGGTAATTGTTCAGATAGTAATTAAAATGAACCTCAAATAATTATATAAAGACAGGATTCAGCCAAACATAGCAATTTAAAGTTCCTTCAATTTTCATGAGAGTATTGAGCATCTCTTTAAATCTGCCATTGAAATCAATGGGGCTTAAAGGGCTTGTTTTCAATTGGATCAGGTCCAACTGTTACAAACTTTAAAGGATATTCAATGATTTGGCTTCTTATTTTCCCTTTTCAGGGTCAGTCCTCAATCCAGCTGACTCTGGAAATTTTGATGGCAACAGTCAGAAATATGACTTGTTAACCTTGCCTAATACTGGCATATACATAACATTTATTTTTTAAAAAAAACAAAAACAAAAAAAAGATCAAGGGAGATTCAGAAATAGGAAGCACATCTATAACGGGGGCAGCCATGCATTTTATGATTCCAGAATGTTACCTTTCCAAATATGCTTAGTCTGTTAGAGTCAACAAATGGTTGTTTCAGCAAGGTTCTGCAAGAGAGAAGGCAACATCACATTACAAAAAGTCATATGTTTCATGAATGATATTTCCTGCAATAATGTTCGTAATTATTGTTACTATGCAGAAAAGTGTTAGAAACAGAATATTAAATAAAATATGTATTATTTGGCTTAAGGCATGGAAATGTCTCCTTGATCCCATTAATCATACCTGCTGGTAGCTGGAAGTCTTCTTCTAACAACTTTCAAAATATGCATTTATCTCCTACAGAAAAATTCATTAGCAATATGTATGGGATGATAAAACTTTAAAGAGATTTTGTAAGCCTAAAGCATAATTCTTGTTGCTCCTGCATGCCCCCCAAAGAAAAAGGGTATTGGAACAATCTTTTCCATATATTAGAACAAAACAGGATCAAAGCATGACACATATTGTATTGGCAACCTTCAGTCTCGAAAAACTATGGTATAAGCATGACACAATCACAGAACTTTTATGGAAGTCAAATACATCAGAAAATTTAAATAATCCCAAGGATAGGTGGCAAACTTTCCTGTTTTTCAAATTTTTCAACAGGCCAAATTTCACATTTGCATACTTAAATGACCATGTAGAGTTCATTCATTCCTCTTGTGATGGCTATTATCATGATAACCATCTTACAGGTAAAGTTGGAGACTGTACAATATTCCAGCTTCTTACATGTTACAGTACTGTATTGTGCAATCAAACCCCTGCTAATTGGGTAAGAGGCACTTTTTCAAGTGGGTGCTCCTTTTTTTTTAGCAGGGGGAGAGTAACTGGCCCACCTCACCCCAGCACTGTCTGTTCTAGTGGCTCTCATGCTGGTATTCATTTGCATCTTTTTAGATTGTGAGCCCTTTTGGGACAGGGAGCCATTTAGTTATTTGATTTTTCTCTGTAAACCGCTTTGTGAACTTTTAGTTGAAAAGCGGTATATAAATACTGTTAATAATAATAATAATAATAATAATAATAATAATAATAATAATAATAATAGGGAGGACTATGTGGAGTTTGTTAATCTTTTCTACCATGAGCCCATTCCAACTCCTAAGGTGGGTAAACTGGCAATAGGGCCAAGAAGTGATAGGAGCTTGTGTGTTTACCACTTAATGGAAATACATTTCACAGGGTGGCATGCTAGGCACCTTTGCCTATACCAGCACATCTGTGTTTGGTGTGGACTTTTGTCACCCAAGCAGCAACTACCTGTGTGATAAGGGGATCAGACACAGAGGCAGGGAACAAGGTGTTTGCAGGGTGAAGGCAGTCCAGTGTCTCAAATTGGATGAGGGATTTGGCCCAATTATGGTGAACCAGATGGTGAACCAGGTGGAATTTGTGGGCATTCCAGTGTTTTGGGCCCCCAAGAGAGTAAGCTGCCCAGGACTGGCAGCAGCTGGGCCTTGGAGAGGGGTCAGGGGAAGCTGCGTGTCCAGATGCAGCGGCATCCAGCCAATGTCTGCCATGATTCTAGAATGCCAAATGTAAAACCCTCTCTCCAGGTACCTCTGACCCATTTAACTGAGAATGACAGAGGACAGGTTTGGCCTTCAGGCAATGGGCATGTAGGTATCTCACCATCAACAACAATGGATTCCTAGAGTATTCCTAGAGTAGTTACTGGCCAGATCTTTTACAGAGTAGAGTCTGGCAGGGTATGACAGTAGTCTCAGGATCAACAGAGCTAGGGGGAAAAATTAATAGGGACATGGGAAGGGCAAAGTTGGCCAGGGATGGACAAGTCAGCCATTGTATTTTAAAGTGGACAATGGCAACTCTTTGGGTGATTTGCAGTGGGACCAATGACCCTTCATAGGCTCATGTGGGGTGGGGGATACTAAACTCCAACCTATGTGGATTGTATAGCGTGAAGAGGGAACACAATTATGGATTAGGTGTGCACCCTGAGGTAAGCAAGAGCTAGGAGAGAGCCAGGGGAGAATCTGAATTCCAAGAGGCTGTCTGGCTCTAGGATGCAGGCTGATGACCCCTCAGCCTTAAACTGTGGTCTATCTCAAGGCTGTCAGGCTTGTAATAGGTGAAAGAATTCTTCTGCCTTGATCCTCTTTCCAAAAGTTAGCATGGAGAAGCCGGGGACATCGGGAGCCAACCTCAGGTTGGAGCCAGGGTGGCAATGCTCCTTTAGGATAGGTACCCAAACTTAGAGAGGAGGAGTCTTGGTATAGATCAAGACCTACTACAAAGAATATTACATTGATTTTATTATTCAATAAACTTGGTCCATTTACCTAAAACTGATCTTGTCTCATGTGATGGGGGCTGGGTTTCCAGTCAGGGAAATATTACTTTTTTCTCATTTACTTAAGTCTTGTGAATTAGTTTTAGTTGCAAAAAGTGTTGTTAGTGACATATTATTCTGAAGGAACATTCTGTGGAAGTGGGGCACAGTAAGGGAAATATATTTTCATATCTTTCCATTCTTTAGTTGCTCAACGGACCTTATACATTGTAAGTATTTATGCACAGCACCTGGAATTTACTCTCTGTCATGCATGTTTCAGTTAAAATGATATAAAGGTCAATACATTCCTATCTGATGTATCAAACTAAGAATGAATTAATTTTTTAAAAAATACAATAAATGTTTTCACATACGTACTCTACAGCTGCTATCTGGTCCTTCACTTCTACAGAGCCTAAGGAACGGTGGACTTCCTGCAGAATCTTTAGACCTTGAAATCCACTCCCTCGTCCATCAAACCGAGCTACGATGACATTATCAGAGTTGACAAGCACAGAATCCCAGTCAATGTGAAACTTATCTGTAACCAACTGGCTGCCTGGAGCTTCATCGCTGTAAATACCAACACACCAGACACAAACGGAGGCTATTGACAATGTGATGCACTTTGCAGTTCTTCAATATTTTATTTAACCTAGACAGCAGAGTTCAGCCAGAGTTACGCAATCCAGCTGAATTATTGTCAGTTTAATCTATAATAGCACATTAACCACTGGTGTTATCCCTTATGGGAGCAGTAAGCAAAAATAACTTCTTGAACTGTACTGAAATATACTGTTGAGATTAACATGTTGTTTGCCAATGTAATAGCAAAAAAAAAAAAAAAAGACTTGCAGATGCAGTGGGGCTGATATATGAGTGTGTGTATAGAAAAATAAAGAGAAGTAATACGTTAATTTGAAATGGAAGTAAAAAGGTAGCAAACATCTTAAAATACAATCAATTAGAGAGCCTAGTGATCTGTGGTGATTTAAGAGAACTGAAACATTAATACTTAAAAAAAAAAATCTGAGCACTCTTTGCAAGCGGCTGGCCGTGCAAGGGGAAGAGAGGTAAAGGAAATTTGCTTGCTTTAAAACAATCCACATAAAACCTGTATTACAAGTAAGAATTGATACATCTTCCATTTCTGAGATAGTCAGGAATGGGGACCTCAGCACATGTACTTCTTCCAAGAATATGTTCCTAATATGTGTGCTCTCAGGTTCATGCATCTCTCCATGAAGAAAAAAAAATGCAAACTTCCCCTTTGCAGAGGACACCAGGTGTTTCGAAAGAAGATACATGAATTATGTCATGTGTTTTAATGCCAATAAAGGTTTTCAGACTTGTCATGTGTCCTTTGTCATCGCTCCTGTCTCACTTGCCAAACCACCCTTATTTTTGATGAGTTCTTTCGACTTAAGCACAATAATAGTGTGGAGGATTTGGAGCCAGAGAGGCTTATAACTGGGTTCTTTCATGCATCTCTGACTCTCAGTAGCTAAATGCTTGGAAGCTTAAAGACATACATAATTAAACTCTGGGGAAACCTTTCTTGATTTCAATATTTTAAGTTTCTAAAAAAAGTACCTGGATAAAGAAAAATTCTAAGTGAGACACATTTGTAGTAGACTGGCAAGTTTTTTTAAACCACTAGAGATAGTATTTTTTTCAGTGACAATGAAGTCGGCTAATAGAATTATTTGAGAATTATTTTTTTAACCATAAACACCAGCAAGAGAGTGAACTAGCAAGAGACAGATAGTGTAAAATATCTCAGTGAGAATTATATGCCAGTAGAATTACAATTTGTGCAAAATTGCTTGCACACTGTCTGGAAATTAGATTGGTCAGCATCTATAAGAAGAATGCCGGTTAAGGTTCATGAATGGTGGAGACAGCTATAACTTGCAAAGGAAGTCTAACTTTAACAGACATAGGGTGCAATCCTATCCTGCGCTGGAACAGGCAAGCCAGGAGGCTTGCACTGTATCCAGCGCAGGATAGTGGCAATAAGTGGCTCAGTCAGAGGCAAGGAGAAACTTCCCCTTGCCTCTCGGTTAGGGCCGATGGCCCCTATGGGTCTCCTTGGACTTGCGCCACGTTTTGAGGCGGCACAAGTCCAAGGAGAGCGGAGCAACGAAGCAGCTCCATCTCCCCAGGAACGGGGGTTGGGATTCGGCATAACTGTTCGATCCCAGCGCCGCCTCCCGCTCCCCACCTGCCCAACCCTGGGACCACTCCCCGCTTGCCCTCCCCGACCCAGGAATGCCTCCCTTCCGTCTTCTCCCTGCTTCCCCCCCCCCACACCTTTGGTCCTTGCGTTGGCACATCCAAGCTGACGCAAGGTGTTCGGAGGAAGCTGACACGGAGGCTTCCATCAAGCTCCAATTCTATGCTTGGGATCATTAGGAAGGGTATTGAGAACAAAATGGCTAGTATTATAATGCCGTTGTACAAATCGATGGTAAGGCCACACCTGGAGTATTGTGTCCAGTTCTGGACGCATCTCAAAAAAGACATAGTGGAAATGGAAAAGGTGCAAAAGAGAGTGACTAAGATGATTACGGGGCTGGGGCACCTTCCTTATGAGGAAAGGCTACGGCGTTTGGGCCTCTTCAGCCTAGAAAAGAGACGCTTGAGGGGGGACATGATTGAGACATACAAAATTATGCAGGGGATGGACAGAGTGGATAGGGAGATGCTCTTTACACTCTCACATAATACCAGAACCAGGGGACATCCACTAAAATTGAGTGTTGGGCGGGTTAGGACAGACAAAAGAAAATATTTCTTTACTCAGCGTGTGGTCGGTCTGTGGAACTCCTTGCCACAGGATGTGGTGCTGGCGTCTAGCCTAGACGCCTTTAAAAGGGGATTGGACAAGTTTCTGGAGGAAAAATCCATTATGGGGTACAAGCCATGATGAGTATGCGCAACCTCCTGATTTTAGGAATGGGTTAAGTCAGAATGCCAGATGTAGGGGAGGGCACCAGGATGAGGTCTCTTGTTATCTGGTGTGCTCCCTGGGGCATTTGGTGGGCCGCTGTGAGATACAGGAAGCTGGACTAGATGGGCCTATGGCCTGATCCAGTGGGGCTGTTCTTATGTTCTTATGTTCTCCACAGGCCAGCGCTTCTCTGAGTGCCGGCCTGGCTTCCTCCTGAGGAGGCGCGAGTCAAGGGCAGGATTGCGCCCATAGAGATAAAATAAACAAGAGTCTTCACTGTTGTATCTGGGAGGTTTTTAACTGCTGAACTAGGCAGAGATAATCTGACAGTGTTGCTTTGCTAATTTACAGCAAGACACGTTTCTGGCCTACCATGATGTTTTCATAGCAGATGACAGTCCCACTAGATCATAATCTTTTTAAACCACCTCCTAAGAATAATGGCAGCCCAACCCTAAATTACCCTGGAGCAGGTAGGCCAGCTGGCCTGCAATGCAACCAGAACAGGGCTGGGCCAGATTCCAGTGCAACTTGGAGTAAGGGGAGTTCATTCCCCTTACCCCATGCCACATGGCAGCTACTGCATGGGGCTACTTAAAACTGCGCCAGCTAAATTAGTGGCACAGATCCAAGCAGCCCAATGTATGGCCAGGCCACTCAGGAAGAAGGTTAGAATTCAGTCTAATGCTAGATCCTGATCCCGCCCCCCTCCAGGGCCCAGCCCTCCCACCGGCCCACCTATCACCTTCCCCTGGAACATACCTGAAATGCCCTCCACAGACCCCTGTGTTGGTGGCCCTCCATGGGTGCAGACTTATCTTGAGCCAGCTCACCAGAGGCCGTATTCTGCCTCCAGTGCATCTCTGTGCACCAGCCTGCTGACTCTCCTGGTGGCGCAGAGGTACTTTTGCAACACCTGGAGACTGGCGCAAGGGATTTGCACTGGTCCAACAGCGTCCTAGGCTCTCAGTTTCTGTTTATAAGCATAGGTTTGGAGCATAACCTTTCATTACCATAGTTTCATAATCCAGTCTGTGACAAAAATAGACTTTATGTGAGAGGAAACTACTTTTCAGTTTCATAATGTCTTGGTTGGTCCATTGCCTGTGCTTTTCATTTTTAGGGATCTCTGCATCTGATGATGTAATTCTCTGTATGTAGTATCTTGCACTAGAGCAGCCATTTTCAACCACTGTGCCATGGCACACTGGTGTGCTGCAAATGGTTTGCAAGTGTGCTATGGTTGTTTGGGGGAGGGTGATTTATTAGTAGGTCCATTGGGGGATGTGAGCTGTTGTCCCCACCAACAGCATGGTGTGCCTTGTCAATTGTCAAAAAACTGATGGTGTGCCTTGACAATTTTAGTACCTTGTCAGTGTCATAATATGAAAATGGTTGAAAATCACTGCACTAGAGATTTAGGGTATAACTAAACATATATGTAATTATGCAATGTGGGTGGATGGATGGGGGCGGCTTAGTTTTATTTATAAACAGCAAGAGGAGAGACCATGAAACATGATGAAAGTACAGTATTGTTGGTACTTTGCTCCCACCATGGTTCTGATCGCAATTGTGGCCTCCAAGTATTCTATTTTTAACATTTAAAGAAATGGTTGAAAGCCAATGGAACTAAAAATAGCTCACGGAGAGGGCACAGTCAGGATCAAAAGGTAGCAGGGCAAAGAGCTAAAGCCCCCACCCCCACCCCTGCTTTGCTACAGTTTTTCATTCTTGCATGGTCCCTCCCTTGCTATTTATAAACAAAACTAACTCCTCTATTGAATCACACTTAGCAACTAGGCACTCATGGAGTGTGATCCTTAGTGTGACAGAGCATATACAAATATAAGTATCGAAACCAGAAACCTACATCAAGCTAAAAATTAGGGAGACCATAGATCTCCGTCATTCACCCCCAAACTTATTGTGAAATTCTGAGTCCTAGCTTGGGTATTCACATGCATGTTTGCCTCTTGTTGATTTTAGTATATTCTACCATAAACAGAACTTTTCTATCATCCATTTCATTTCAAATGCAATACTATTTGAAATACCTAAATACCTAAATGCAAGCAGTATACACATTCAACAGCATTCACCAAATGCTGACTACCCAAAGGAATGAAAGGTCAATCAAAGTATATGTATAGCCCTTAGCTATACTAGAGAGCCACAAGTGGCTTCAATACCAGGAAACAGCCACAGTAATTCCAATTTCACTGATGATTTCACTTTCTAACAAATTCTAAACTTCTATGATGCATTCTAATAAATTTCAAAGTCGAACAAACTGAAGGGGGAAATACCAATCACACCACCTGTTTCCAATTTCTATGAACCAATTTTTGCAGCAGAAGCTAAAGCTTCCATATTTTGCCATATCCTTACCAAGTCTCAGTTGTTTCTACTTCTGCATTGGGAGTACATGAGTCAGTGCAGTTCTATATCTGTTCCTTGGCCTACAAAGGTAACATCTACCAAGTCAGTGCTTGCAGATATTAATGATACATGTCTTATGAACTTGCAGCGGTAGCAGGATTTTTAGGATTTGAAAACTCTGCTGAAGCTTATGCACCTTTTAAACAGACAGAAGATACCAATTATAGTCCAAAATGATGGACCTCAGCAGCCAATTCATGTTTCCTGCAGTATAGTCCCACATACCTCAGACTTTCGGGGCAAAAGGCAGCCCAAGTCCATCATTTGGATGTTAGATTTTCAAACAAATCTTTTCATTTGGCGTGTGGAGTCATGAGACTTTAACCATCACCCATGCTTAGACTTCACAGAGGAATACGGACTTCTTTACTACAAAGAATACAGCAGCTATGACAGTTCAGGACTTCATTTCTTTACCATTGTACATAAGAAGAATGCAAGCAAATCACTCCATCTCTTTCCTCAAAACTAAATTACTTTTTATAGCTATGTGATCTCCCTGAAAGTGGCAAAAAAAAAATCTAAAACAAAAAACCCCAAACTTTATAAGAGCTGGAAGAGTAAATTGCTAACTTCAATTCACAGTTTCAAAAGTATCTCTTGGCTTTCTCTTAATGTTCTTTACAAGATTTGGTAAAGAATGAACTCTATTCAATTTTATCTTTTTGTGGTTCACTAATAGACATGTCTATTAACAAGATGGTGCCATAAAACTAATACCACTTTGTGAACTTTTTGTTGAAAGCGGTATATAAATACTGTTAATAATAATAATAATAATAATACAAAATATTCCTAATTATAATGCAATTTAAGTAAACTTGTGCATTCCCTACTACACACAAGTTCTTCCAAACATCTAATACTACCGTGTTTCCCCCAAAATAAGACACTGTCTTATATTTTTTTTTTTGGCTCAAAAAAACACACTAGGTCTTATTTTTGGGGTAGGTCTTTTTTCTTTTTTTAATGTACAACAATCCACAGTCATTCATGTACAAAAATATACCTTACAAAAATATCCCATCAGCACCCAGGAGGATCCTTGCCTGTCTGTCTACTCAGAAGTCAGTCCCTTTATAGTTAATGGGACTTACTCCCTGGAAGGTGTGGAGAGTGTGTTCTCTAAGCGCCCAGGTGGATTCCTGCCTGCCTGTCTACTCAGAAGTCAGTCTCTTTATAGTTAATGGGACTTACTCCCTGGAAAGTGTGGAGAGCCTCAGAGCCTGGTAGGCAGGGTTGCCTCGCTTGCTGCTTCCCGCCTCAGCTTCTCCTCAGCGTCCTCTGCCCAAGGCAGCACAGCAGGTGCTTTCTAGGTGGTGGGCACGTGAGTGCAGCTTTCCTGGCCACTTGTCCACCCACCCCCACCCCCGCTCAATGACCCCTTCCACGCCCCCCCGCCCCCGTCCTGGCCCCAATCAGAACTAGGTGTTATTTTCAGGGTAGGTCTTATTTTCGGGGAAAAACGGTAGTACTCATATTATTATTATTATTATTATTATTATTATTATTATTAATAATAATAATAATAATAATAATAAACAGTATTTATATACCACTTTTCAACAAAAAGTTCACAAAGAGGTTTACAGAAAAATTCAAATAACTAATGGCTCCCTGTCCCAAAAGGGCTCACAATCTAAAAAGATGCAACACCAGCAGACAGCCACTAGAAAAGACACTGCTGGGGTGAGGCAGGCCAGTTACTTTCTCCCTCCTAAATAAAAGAGGAGCACCCACTTGAGAAAGTGCCTCTTAACCAGTTAGTAGGAGTTTCTAGTATTACCTATTTATTTTCCACATTTTTATACTATCCTTCCTTCAAGGTGATCAGAGTGGTGTACATAGTTCCTTCCCTCCTTTTGTCCTCACAACAACCCTGTGAGGTAGGTTAGGCTGACAGATAATGCCTGGCCCATGGTCACGCAGGAATCTTCATCGCTGAGCAGGGATTGAACCTGGATCTTCCAGGTCTAAGTCCAACTCCTATTTGAAATAGGTCATCATCTGGTATGGTAAATGGTTGAAAAATTCTGAACAGTTATATTGTATGCCCAACAAATGCCATGTATGGTTACAGAAAGAAAGAGGGTTCTGTCTGGTTTGTTTTAAATAAATTGGTTTTTTGTTTGTTTGTTTTTTTGTTTCACATGCATATTTATAGCTTTGTCTTGGATTTTTAAAAAGCTTGATAATGAGAAATGTAAATCTGCACATATCAAAATGAATGTGGAAATGGCTTATTTTAAAAAAATTCTAGAGCAGTTGGTAATCCAAAACCAATTCATTACTCTGCTTGCTGGAAAAACTTCAAAAAAGCAGCACTTGCAGGTCCCCCCCCCTCCCCATGTTCCATGTTTTTCTAGTTTGCAGAAATATAGGATTTTGTACAATGGAAAGACAAGGTCTACTGTAACTTTATACTGCACCATGTGGCCATATATTGTTCTGTCATTATCACATGCATTGCATATTGATCAAAACTAAGAATATCTCTACAGCAAATAGAGCTAGCAGAAATCAGTAAATATTAGAGTGCTACACCTAAAGTCAAATAGCAGTCAGGACAGTTTAGAGTTTCTAAGAACTTCCTCCTGTTCATGTTTGACATGGCATAGTCTACCCTGCTATTCTAGGCAGCTAAAAATTCACTGTAGTCTGTTCATTTTTTTTTCCAGCAGAATATGGATTAGTTGTCAATTTACCTTGGTAACCAATAACCCCATCAGACATAACTTCAGTGATAATTCCAGTAATTCTTCTACATAAGAACACAAAAGAGAATTGTCTACTCAGAGAACAACAACTTTATTGAGGTATACGGAGGTGATTAGTGCATACTTGTCCTCATTCAGTTCCACCATATCTACTAAGAGCTTCTACAATTGCAAATAGTATAAAATAAGGGATGCTGACATTTAAGATGCATTATCAACAAATTGGAAAGAAAAGAGGATAATTGTGTTGGAGAAAAAAAGAATGATCATCACCTTTCACTTTTATTACACAGATTAAATGCAATAGTCTTCACACTACTTAATCATTTCCTGCATGATACCAGTGAGTGTATTTTCCAAGTCTCTAAATGAATAAGGTGAACATTAATGAGGAAAATCAGAGATCTAAAAGTTAAACTTTGATCCTTAATTATATAGCAAAGAGATAATAATCACTCTTTCAGGCTATTATGGTACATCTCTAATATATAGACTACACTGTATGCAATGTAGTTAAAGGAAGATAAGTATGAAGTATATTGGTATGAAAGGAACAAATGGAAAAATCTGCAATCTTACAGTCTACTTTGCATTTTATAGTGTATGCAGCACAACTTGTATGCAAACAAGTAGTAAGGACTGACCATGACAACAGGGTGAGCCAAAGCCTTTGTTATAGGGTGATAGATTTCTCTTAACCATTCTTGTGTCCTGTGCAACAGCAATCTTATCTAGAACTAGAACAGGTGGGCCAGGAGGCCTGCGCTGTATCCAGTGCAAGATAGAGCCCTGAAGTGGCTCAGCCAGAGGTAAGGGGAAACTCTTCCCCTTGCCCCTGGGTAAGCCGCTGCAGCCCAATGGGTCTCCTGAGACTTCTGCCACTTCCTGAGGTGGCATAAGTCCGAGGAGAGCAGAGCAGCTTGAAGCCGCTCCGTGCTACTCAGGAACGGAGTTGGGATGTGGCATAACTGCTGGGTCCCAGCCCCGCCTCCTGTTCCCTGCCCACCCACCCTGGGATGGCCCTCTGCCTCACCCTGGAACCCTTCCCTCCTGCCTCATCCCTCCCCACCCAAGAGCCTTGCATTGGCCAAGCTCGGCAACGCAAGGCTTCGTCCTGGAATCAGCGTGGAGGCTGGTTTCAGCCTCCGTGGGCCAGCACATATCTGTGCACTGGCCAAGCCGACTCATGAGGAGGTGCAAACATGCTCTATGGCATGCTTGTGATCCTTCTGGACCAGCACAAGGGCACAACCCCAGATCAGGATTGCTCCCTAAATCACTTATGCTCGAGCAGCCTTCTGCTTAAAGAATCCCTGAGAAACACTAATGGGCAGCCCAATCCTGAGCTGCCCGGTGCACGGGGCTGCAATGGTGCATAAAATGGATGCTGTTGCATCCAATATGCCCTAGACAGCTGCCGCTGCCTCCCCAGGAGAAGGGGACTTTCATCCTCTTCCCCCGGGTAAGGCAAGTAATGGGGCTACTCTATTTTATGGCGACCCAAGGGTCAGGATTGAATTAAGCAAAGCTCCACCAATCCTGCCTCCCTCCTGCCCTGCCCCCTCCCCTGGCACGCCTCCTCCTCACTTCCTCCCACATCCCCACCTACCTCTCCCCTGCCCAGTGGTCTGTGCAACAGCTGAGCGGCAAAGCTCCAGTACTCCACTGGTGCTAGCCTAGCGCCAGCCACCACTAAACTAGCACCGGTGCTCCACCGGCACTGGGGCCTGCAAACATGCCTTATGGCACGTTTTTGACAGTGCATGCCAGCAGTAAGCCGACACGCACTCTTTAGGATTGGGCCCTAAGAATCTGATCCTTATCGGATGCACACAACTGCCACTGCATTCCATAATACACAACTGTCACTCCATATCTTGAGGCAGCCACATCCTGCAGCTGGAAAAATCAGCAAGGCCCTAGTACCTGAGGGAGACTTGCTGGGGCTATTCAAGAGCAATATGAGACTCTGGCTGATAAATGACCAAATGGAGTAGCAACAAAAAACCTTGTAAGGGATTAGATGTCACAACATCAATACTATTAAAGCAGCAACTTTTCCTCCTTTGCCATGCTTTCCCCTTCCCATCAAATCTGCATGTCTTCTATCATTGATATAAAATGCCTCAAAAGTTATTCATATGCACAGCATAATATCATCCTTTAGGATTCTAAAGACACTTGTTCCCAGTTAGACCCACCAATAGGTGGGTACTACTGATACCAGTACATATCCTAACTGTGTCAAGTAGGATGCAGTGAACAGAACTTCAGCTACACTTGCCTTCCACACAAACACACCTCTTTCAGAAAGACATTGGGAGTTATACAGATGTCCCATGCTATCCATGGGGTTCTGTTCCCGGAATCCCTGTGGATGTCAAAACCTGCAGATAATGCAGGGTGGCCAGATAAAATGGAGGACAGAATGCCTATATCTTTGACCATTCTATAGAAGAGGGAAATTTGGCAGGTGCAGCTATTTAAACCCTTCTATATTGAGCTGCACCTGCTAAAATTCCCTCTTCTACACAATGGTTAAAGGTACAGGCATTCTGTCCTCCATTGCATCTGGGATAATGAAATCTGTGGGTCTGGGCACCTGAAAGCCTCCAGAGGCGATGGGGGTTGTGCTCCCATCACCTCCAGAGGGTGTTCCGAGGCCCATGGCGGCAGCATGTGGCCTCCACATAAGGCCTTCTAAAGCCTTTGGGAGGCCTTAGAAGGTCCTTTCCGGTTTTTGGGGGAAAACTGGAAGTGATTTTTTAGGCCCTTATACGGCCCGGAGAAGCTTCCAGGTTACAACTATCCAGGCCTGCAGATTTCATTATCTGTGGATTTCGGCATCTGTGGGGATTCTGGGAACAGAATCCCTACGGATAATGGGGGACACCAGTATAACTCCCACTGTCTTTCTGAAAGAGGTGTGTGTGTGTGTGTGTGGACGGCAAGTGTAGCTTAAGTTCTGTTCATTGCATCCTACTTGGCACAGTTAGGATATGTACTGGTATCAACAGCAGCCACCTATTGGTGGGTCTTAATTGGGCAACAAATTGTCTTTAGAATCCTACAGGTATCTTATGAATATTATGTGCTGCTCCCATTGCCTCCAGAAGGTCCATGTTGGGCCAATCCCGCAGATTCAGGACCCACGAATAATCAAATCTGTGGGTCCCGAATCTGCAGGTAACAAGGGCCCACTGTATAAGACTCATTTGGTGTTTCCAGGCCTCTCCAAAGATAAGTAGATAGTGACTAATGAGAGTGTATTGTAGTGTTTAAAACTGGTACAAAACTTTAGGTTCAAATTGTTACTCAGATCATTAAAGTGACCAAATGCACTCTCTCTTACCCTAACCTTTCCAAATCACATGGCTGATGAAGGTTAAAATGGGACTATACAATGTATATCACCCTTCATTCCTTGGAAGAAATATGGGATAAGAATGTACAGACTTCCCCCTGTATCTGCAGATCCAATATCCAAAGATTCAGTAGTCCATGGATTTGCAGATCCGCCCCCCCCCCCCGGTGCCTATTAATGTTGTTTAAGGTTTCCTTTTCTGGATCCTATAAGCATGCAAGCTTATAGTGTTTGCAGGCAGCCTGAATGCTTGAAGAGAACAGATTGAACCTTAACAGGAAGCAGTTGACTTCCTGCTTCCTGTTAAAATTCAATATAGTTTCTTCAAGCATTTAGGCTGCCTGCATCCTGCCTGCACATGTTATAAGCTTGCATGTTTAAAGCATCTTGTAAAAATAAGAAACATTTCACCATGGTAAGCCTCTAAGCGTTAATGGGCATGAAGGGCCATGGAGATAAGGTTCTCCTTTATCCACTTTTAATATTTAAATGTTAATTCATTTTTTTAAATGTCATTCTTATTTTTTTAGTTTGAGAGCCATGTTAGTCTATTGCAGCAAAAACAACAGTATTATGTAGCATCTTAAAGACTAACGGTATCTGATGCATATTCATCAGATCCTCACAGAACAATCCTGTGCATCTCAAAATAAGTCCAATTTTGTTCTGAAGATTGTATCCTAAATAGTACAAGTACAAAGATGCTTACACTACTTATCTTCCCTTTCTTATGGAAGCTTCCCAAACTCCCAAGAAAAAAAGCCATTCTTGAAGTCAGGGAAACTCCTGGAAATGAATGATATTGAATGCAGCATGAGAGGGCTATGGTGAGAGTGGAAATTGATGAAAGTTGCACAGAGAGAATCTGCCTCTGAAAGAACTCTGTTCACAAAGGATATCCTTTGCAAGATTTTCAGCGATCCATCAGTTTCCAGTGATCTAGTACCTGAAGTTCTTGGCGCCCCACAAGTGACTTTTTGGAGTGTTTGAAGAGCTTCCTCTAGGATGGAAGGAAGTAACTGACTTTGCACTACTTAGAATACAATCCTAACCAATTCATTTTAGCATGAAGGTTCATGGTTTGCATTCCACTTTATCAGATGCATGGTCAGAAGTCCATGAAACCTTAATACTAAATAAACGATCTTAAAGGTGCTATAAGATACTTTATTGCTTTTATCCCTATTAGGGATAACTGGATTTTTTCTCTCTCATTCCCAGCTGTTCCCATTTCTATTCCCATTTCCCATTTCCATTTCTCTCATTCACCACACCCCCACTCCTTGAAATGGCCATACCCATATTCTTTGTGACATAGCGTCATCACAGAGCAAAGTGGATGGAAAACATGCCACCACCATGAAAAAGGCAACCTCCCTCAACTGACACTGAGTGGAAATGAACGGGGATTCCAAAAATGAACTATTTTAATGTGATTTATTCATTTAAAAATACATAGAAATGGGTAAATGGTGTCCATTCATATCTTATTTTTACTCATTTCAGCGCACATGCCTAATTCTTTTTTTTTTTAAATTCCAAACAGAAAGATAGAACCTTATTAATGTCTCATATGTTCACCGTCCACATCTAGAGGTAATATATTTAATTCATTTTCACCTTAGCAATTCCACCACCAAACTAATAGGAAAAAAAAATCACCAGCAACACTGTGAGTTCTAAAAATGCTTGCACTTTAGTATACAGGGTAGGGTGTTGTGCTGAAAACAAATGAAGAATTCCAAGTGTAGAATTAGAATTCTTTTCCAGTATCCATCATTTTATACTGATTTTTTAGAAGGAACAAAACATCCTCGAATATCACTCGCAGATAGTATTAACTGCCTCATGTGCACAGGATGAAAAATGATTGGCAATCCAACCTCTGTTTTACTGTTTCTAACTGAATGTGAAATTGGCTATGCTCCTTTAGAAATGTGTGTTATGGGGCCCTGTGTCGATTCTAGAACTACCACTTTCAGGATGTAGGATTTTTGTAATTGACATCATAAAAAGCAACTATATCAGCATTACCTGAAACAGCATGATGTCCTTCCTGAAAGTACAGTATTGCTTTTTAGAGGTGGCATTTCTGGTGATGAAAAGAAGGAAGATGTCACTGGTTGGACGAGTTATTTTTGGTGTTTTTCCCCCTTTTAAGTGTAGAATTACAGCTTCCCAGGAAACAGAGCTTAGCACACAGTTAATGGACTTAATGCTACATTCATTCTAGATACAAAAACCATGTTGACCTCAGAGATAGTTCTGTATTCTCGGGTAGCATTATGGCTTATCTTTAATTATAAGAGGAGACTAATTTAGCAGTTTCAGGGTAGCAAATTGGATTGAGGATTACCACCTCCTGCTCTCCTGAAGGATCCAAGACAAATTAAATCAGCCCCAAAAAGTCTCTCTTGACAGATTTTCAGTATTGACATTTCATTATATTGTGAAGAGATTTCTAAAAATAACTTCTGTTAACACCAAAAGTGGAAATACTGCTCTGAAAAGGTTCAGAAGAAAGAAGAAGAGGTTCGTGTAAGAGAAATATAGAAAGTTGAATGTGGTTTTTTACCCCACTACGATGTGTCTTCTTTCTTCTTAGAATTAGACACAAAGTAATCACCAGCTATTTCCTTTTGCTAATATTCCATTTTCACCTGGACTCTGAAATTTGCACCCTTGAAATCAAGTAGTCTTTACCAGTCTTTCATTATTCCGAATGTATAAACTCTCTTTTTCTAGACCCCCCCTCTCATGACAGTACCATCTCCCCAGCCTGTCACTTCAAAGCGGTGTTTTGGCCTGCTTCATCTGTGGACTGTCCTTCTAATGGGGCATGATGCATAAGACCAAAGCTCACATCAGGATTCCACTAACACTTCTGCTCACTTCTTCTGTTACAAATAATTGTTCATATGATGAGATAAACCTTTCCTTTTTCAGGTACTTTGCATCATGCTTTCTCTTGAACGGCTATGTTGTTCCAGTATTTAATACTTGTGCAATTACAAATCCTGCAAATTAAAATATATACAGGTTGGCCCTTTTTATCTGCTGATTCAGTACCCACAGATGTGATCATCCGGGTTCCAAACTCGCAGGGTGGCCTGACCTGGAACCTCTGAACATGAATGGAGCTGTGCTCAGAGAATGTTCTGAGGGCCAGAGAGGACATGCATGGCTTCCCCGACCCTCAGAATGCCCCTTTTGGGCAAAAAAACCACAACTTTCCGTTTCTCGGAGGAAACTGAAAGTGATGTTTTTATGCCCTTATAAGGCATTTTGAGGGCCATGGAAGCCCTGAATGGCCTTCAGAAGGTTTTTGGTGCCCTAATCCATGGATTTGATCATCTGTGGATTTTGGTACCTTGAAGGTTCCAGAAATTGAACCTCCAGTGATAACAAGGGCCCACTGTATATATAAAAATAAGCCAGCATCCACAAATCTGAATAATAATCCCAATTAGTCAGCATAATCAAAGGGATTATAAGGGAGAAGGAAAAATAAAAGGGATAGAGTACTGAAAACAGCGTGGATAGAATATTAGAAATGAGAAAAAGATGCAAGGCAAATTTCCTAGAAGCAATGCAAACTACAAGTGCACAAAATGCAACCTGCAGGGCAAACTGTCTTATTAAATTATGCTGTTCAAAAGAAAAAAAGGTATAATGTATCCTGCCTTATTAATAATCAAAGGTTACATTTTTAGCAGATTGCTGAAGATTTAGCTGTGCACTTCCCATTCATGTTAATGAGATTCCTTGCTAATTGCTAATTCTTTACATACTGTCACACCGGGAAAAAAAAATCTTTACACACTCAGTGACATTATGCAACCCTTAGATGTGCAATTTTCAGTTTCATTAATTAGAATTTCATGTGCAGTCTAAAAGCTCATGAAAAAGACATACTCAGGACTTCAGCAGAATCTATGTTATGCCAAGATATTTCAAATGCCTTATTCTGAGTGCACACACAGTCCAGAAAACTACAGCACACTTATTTCTATGGCTTCTAGCAGCAGAGAATGAGGATAATTCCCCTCTTCCCTTTTTGGATGCGTAGCTTACCAAGGAAACACCTTGGTAAACTGAATCTGCTGCCACCAGGCCAGGTAATCAGGCTAGCAAGAGAGGCTCCCTGGGCAGAACTTCTCTCCTAGAACAATACTAGATTCTTGATTAGTGCAATATGACACCCATTCAAACTTTTACCTGAAGCAACAGACATTCTTTTTACCAAAGAAATCTGAACTTCATTCTCATTGCAATAAGTACTATATCAGTCTTCTTCAGACTTCATATTTGAGGCATTAAAAAACGAAGAACACCTTTGTGGGCAAATTGTTCCAGCCATTTGAATAAAATACTTCACACAAATTAGGTGATTGTTAACTTCAGCAAATCCCTCTTTTCCAGCAAGTGTTGCTAATGTGGTTGAAATTACTCAAACCACATAAGAAGCCACTTCACAATCATTCTACACCAAAGGGCTCCTGTGTTCACTCCGTTTTTCATCATGCTACAGAAATAAACGTTTAGATGTAAACGTTTTTAGACCCTTTGAGACCCCTTTCTGAGCGTAAGAGGTGGAACAAAAACTAAAGTTAGGTGAGTGGAAACCACTTCTGCTTCTGCAAAGCCACCTTACAAGATCTCACATTTTTTTTCGTTCCCCTTACCTTTGCAGTCCACTGCAGAGCTTCTAAACTGTTCCTGGGGTTAGTAGATCCTCTCAAACAACATGGGACATGGCACAGGAGAAGGGGCTAAAGTAGAAGTAAATAACTGAGGGGGCAAGGGTTATGCCTTGCATGAACTGAAATGGTTTCCACTTACGAAGGCATCTTTGGATCCAAGCCTATGTTAGTTCTAACCCCGAACACCAGTGCCGAGGCAGCCAGCCAAAAAGTCACGCACTGCAGTGTTGTCGGGGGGGGGCAGTCCCAAGGGCCATATAAATCCTGGGCTGCCTATGGGTCTCCTGGGACATACACCACCTATTTTGCTGGCATGTTTCAAAGGAGAGAAAATGGATGGGGAAGTTTAAAATGGAGGGGATAAGATCTGGTGTGTGCCAGTGCCACTGGATCCACCCTTTCCGCCTCCTCCTCACCCCTTCTTCTCCCTCCATGCCCAGTCATGCCCCCAATCCTCTCACCCTATCCCCCTCCCCACCCACAGTCCACTCCTGCCTCAATGTACTGGCACTGGGGGCTCCAGGCAAGTTGCTGCCCCACAGCTGGCGTCACTTGCCATTTCTGGAGGCAGCCCAGTAATGCGCTATACACCATTGCATTTTACAGTGCAGTAGGTTGGGCTGCTAGTTCATAAGACTGAGCAGTTAAAAACCTAATCAGAAGCAGGTTTAAGTCACGTCAAGATATTCCTAATTTAGCTATTCTTAGGGTATGCTCAAACTACAAAATATTCATTCTTTGAGCTGGAGGAACCACATTTGCAGGCTGCAAGCACAGATGGGAATGACTTTCTACTGTAGAATTGCTACCAATCGGGTTTTTGTAAGTAGGTTTGTGGGCCAAGGAAGAGTTCTGTGAACTGCATCTAGCGAAGCGGACACATTGTCAATAAACATACTTTAGTCAACGAACCCTAGATGAAAGCTTGCTAATATAGATAGAACTAATGGTCATCTCAGGTATGGTTAAACTGATTCTGTACATGTTCACAGCTCCAGACATTTTCATCACACTTCCACAACAGTGACCTAAATATGCACTACCTGTGCCCAAAGAAGAGACCTCTTGCGGTAAGAAGATACTTAACTAAAAAGAGACATCTTATTTCTTCCAATAATACAAAGGATGTTTGAACCATGTACTTCTTGGTAAATTATCATCCAATCCTATCCTTTCCCTGCTGGTGTGGCTGTGCCACACCCTTCGGCATGCTGTATGCAGTGGGGGGGGAGGGGCTGATTGGGAGGCTTCAGCAGGGAAAGGCAATTTTAAAATCTCCTATCTCTTGCTCCACAATGGGTCTTCTCAGACCTGTGCTAGTGATTTTGCCCCATTATGTCCTCCTCCCTGCCTGGTTTTGCTCCCTCCTTGCTCTCATTATGCCCTCCTTCAATCCCCTCCCACCTATCTCCCTGGCCTACTTGCTGTGGCAGACAGCGGAAGAGCCAATGATGCTTGTGGGAAAACTCCAGCCTCCCCGCTGGAGATCTGGCAGCACACTACTCAGTGCAGTGCCAGAAAGTGCTTTATTGCACTTTTGCAGCAGCTGCCACCAGTGGAATGCATGTTTTGCTGTTGGTGTGGCCCAATAAGATTCGGCCATCAAACTATTTATTTTTAGATTAGCAAAGTGCAGTAAAAGTGGCATGTTTACCTCAGTGACCCAACGACCTCCACTGACTTTTGAATCAGGCACTTCGGTTATCTCTTATGCAGCTCTGCTGTCACATGGCCCAGTCCTAACCTATTTTCCAGCCCCAGTGCATAGCTTGAGGAGGCTTCTATGACTGCCTCCCCACCACAGGATGCAGTGCACGCCCTATTGGCACACCTGCACTGGCACTGGAAAATTGGTCATCCATGAACCCTACTTACAGCCCAATAAGCTTGCAAGCTGGTGGAACAAGTTTCCACCAGCATAGACTGCCTTATGGGAATTCTGTACTGCTGGAGCACTGGGAAGCCAGAGAATTCATCTGCACACTGATGGATCCGCGAAGACCCACCAACACAGGTAGAATGATTCCAGAACAAACAATTTTACATCTCAAAAAATGCAGAATTTCAAGACAGACTTGCTGTCTAATCACCCGACAGCTCAAGTTTTGTAACTTGATTTTTATGTGCTTCTTTTATATGCAAGTGGCAACTGACATGGTCCTCTTACATTTCATAGGGAGGAATTGAATGTTCCTATTCATTCCAGTATAGCAGATTTTCTAATGGCTGTGAGCCCTTCCGGATAAATTTATTTATTCAATTATTTTTGTTTATAAACCAGTTCAGTTGAAAATTTTTTTTGAAAAGAAGTATTCATATATACAGGTGGACCCTCGTTATCCATGAGGTTCCATTCCTGGACCCCTTGTGGATACCGAATTTTGTGTGATATCAAATCACGCAGATATCAAATCACGCAGATTTTAGGGTCCACTGAGCTCCGAACGCGACCCCTTGCTCTAGTTGCCTCTGGAGCTATTCTAAGGCCCATGGAGTCCATGCTCAGCCTCCATGGGCCTCAGAATGGCCCCCCAAAAGTGTTGGAAGGCCACCAAAAGCATCAGAAGGCAAAACTGGAAATCGCCTTCCAATGCTTGTGGGGGCCTCAGAAAGGCCTCTGGAGGTCCTAGAAGGGCACTTCTAGAAGGGCACTGGTTTTCGACCTGTAAAATTGCATGCAGCCTCTATGGGCCTCAGAAGACCCTCCAGAGGAGACCGGAGCACAGCTCTGGTCACCTTTGGAGGTTTCAGGTTGGGCCGAATGTGACTCAACAGGGGTCCAGAGGCCCCTATTGAGCCAAATCTGTGGATCAAAAATCTGTGGATAAGCAGACTCAATGTGTACTACCATATACATTTCAATATAAGTCTATCAGAGCAGGTTTAAAGCCAAAAATCACAGAATTTGCTAAGATCTGTGGACAAGTTGAGGGTAAAACTTAGGGGTATATGAAATTCTTTGAATTCTTGAAAATGACTTACCAGTAATTGTTCTGAGGCAGCAACAGAAAAAAAAAGGAGCCAATTTTTTTCTCCCAACAGGAAGATGCTTATGGAGGTGTAGCCTTTGTGAGGAATATATTATAGTCTTCCATAGCAAGACTACAAATTCCCATAAACGCCTTCACATCTCTTCCTATTTGGAGAAGAAACTAAAATGGCTACCTTTTTTGTTAGCTTTCTGTTGCTGCTTCAGAATAATAATAATAATAATAATAATAATAATAATAATAATAATAATAATAATAATAATAATAATAATAATAATAACAACTTTATGTTTACCCCGCCTTTCTCCCCGGACTCAAGGCGGCTTACAACTAGTTAAAACAGATTAAAAAACATAATTTAAAACAAATAAAAACATATTAACACATATCATAAAAAACAGCAGTCAGATAAAAAATAGTCAGGTAAAAAGAGCATAGAGCAACAGCAAATCATAAAAGAATCAGGCCTGTAAAAAATATTAAAAGATGTTAAAAAGATGTTAAAAAGGCCAAGAACTCAGAAGGCTTGTTTAAACAGAAGGGTCTTCAGGCATCGCTGAAAAGTCTCAAGAGAGGGAGCCATTCTTAAGTCAAGGGGAAGGGAGTTCCATAGTGTTGGTGCCACTACTGAGAAGGCGCTATTTCTTGTGGCCACCCCACGTACCTCCCTAGGCGGCGGCACTTGCAAAAAGGCCTTCTCTGATGACCTAAGAGGACGAGCCGGATTGTACGGGAGTAGGAGATCTCTAAGATACCCTGGCCCAGAGCGGTATAGGGCTTTAAAGGTCAAAACCAGCACCTTGAATTGGGCCCGGAAACGAATGGGCAGCCAATGCAGCCGCTGGAGAAGCGGACTGACAGAGTCAAAATGCCTACCTCCAATAACCACACGGGCAGCCGCATTCTGCACTAGTTGCATTTTCTGAACCGTCTTCAAGGGCAGCCCCACATAGAGCGCGTTATAGTAATTTAACCTCGATGTCACCGAGGCATGGATCACTGTGGCCAGGTCTGCACGATCCAAGTACGGCCGCAGCTGGCGCAACAGCCGAAGCTGAGCGAAGGCCCCCCTAGCCACAGCCGCCACCTGGGAATCTAGGAGCAGCTGCGAGTTCAGGTGGACCCCCAAGCTGCGGACCTGCTCCTTCAGGGGGAGTGCAACCCCATTCAGCACAAGCTGATAATCCAGCACCTGCATCGAGGATTTCCGAACCAGGAGAGCCTCTGTCTTATCTGGATTTAATTTCAGCTTGTTAGCCCCCATCCAGATCCTCACTGCCTCCAGACAGCACTCCAGGCCCTCAACTGCCACCCTTGAGTCAGGAGGAAAGGAGAGAGAGAGCTGGGTGTCATCGGCATATTGATGGCACCCCACTCCAAACCCCCGGATGACTTCTTTTCATGTAAATGTTAAATAGCATGGGGTACAGAATTGAGCCCTGTGGCACCCCGCACCTCAAGGGCCAGAGTGTCGAACAGGCATCCCCCAGCACCACCATCTGAGACCGATCCTCCAAGTAGGAGCGGAACCACCACAAAACAGTGTCTCCAACTCCCAACTCGGCCAATCGGCCCAGGAGGATACCATGGTCGATGGTATCGACAGCCGCTGAGAGGTCCAGCAGGACCAACAGGGACGCACTCCCCCTGTCCAGTCCCCGGCGTAGGTCATCCACCAAGGCGACCAAGGCAGTTTCCATCCCAAAGCCCAGCCTGAAACCAGATTGAAAAGGATCCAGATAATCCACTTCATCCAAGACCCTCTGGAGTTGGGACGCCACCACCTGCTCTATTACCTTGCCCAGAAATGGGATGTTGGAGACTGGCTGGTAGTTATCCAACACAGTGGAATCCAGGGAGGGCTTCTTCAGGAGGGGGCGAACCACTGCCCATTTCAAAGCGAGTGGTAACGTCCCCTCCATCAAGGAAGAGTTGACACCCTCCCTGTCCACTCAGCCAGTCCACCCTGGGCAGCTCTTATCAGCCAAGCCGGGCAAGGGTCAAGCAGGCAGGCAGATGGCCTCACACTCCAAAGGAGTCTGTCCGCATCCTCAGGCTGTACAAGCTTAAACAATCCCACAACAATCCCACAAAGGAACAGTAACAGATGCCTCCATCTTTTTACCCACCCACCCCTGTGTCCTGCTTCTCAGTCCAGTCCCCCCACCTCACCAAACAGCTACTCTTAGAAGCTTTATTGACCATATAAACCTGTGTATAAGTAAACCCATGTTTACAGGGTCAATCTTAAGGCATTTTTAAAGTTATACATACGGTAATTAGTTTCTTTTTGAATATTTGCAAGTCATAACTGATAAACATAATTCTGTAAATTTGGATGTAATCATGAAAATCTGATAAGGTGATTTACCCCAAACATGCTAACAACCCAGAGACTACACAGCACAGCCAATCCAACTCTTTCAAACTACATGACTAGGTTTACAGTGGTTTTCCAATAGTGGTTAGAGTGCTAGATTGTCTATAACTGAGAAGACCTTTTCACTAAAGGTCGCTGTCCCATAGCCTAACCTACATCATAAGACTGCTCTGAAAACAAAGAGAAAACTAAGTATACTGTGTATAAGTGTAGTAGCTCCTTGGAAGAAAGGGAGGTTAATAATAATACAGGTGTGCCCCGTATCCACAGATATGGAAATAGTGGATATGGGGGATGCCTGTTTTAATGGGGAACCCCATGCATATTAAACACTTTGACTAAACACTGAATACTTGATTAAACTAGCTCTAATGCTAAACAGGGTTAACTTCCGCTTTCTGTACAATGTTAGAGCTAGTTGAATTAAGTGCAAGGCTGCTGTCAGCCTGTTCACATTGCACTATAAGCTTAAATGCTTATAGGGACCTGTTTAAACAAGATACATATCACCCCGGTAAGCTTTTAAACAATTTTAATGAGTGTAGGGGCCCACTTCACAGATAACATAATCTGTGGATACGGAATCTGCAGATATGGGGCCCTGCCTATAACATCCTCCACATTTTAGAGAAAATGTTTTTCTGTGACACTGAAAGCTTGGCCACCTCTAGTTCTTAGAAAGCCAATATGTGCCTATATCATTCCAACATAGCAGGATTAATGGATCACACCCTGAAATTTTCTTTTGTATAGAGTAAAATAATATATTTGTATGGTCAGAAAGCAAGCAAACAAATCCTAATGTCATAAATCATTTTAACTAATTTTAATAATACCAGTTTATACTTACATTAGTAACAGAAGTGGATATGCATTCCTATCTGTGAAATCCTTTGGAAATGACAACTGTAAAGGAAGGTCTTTTAAGAAAAGGGTAAAACATTAAAGGCTGGTAATTTCAAAGATGAAAAAATGTATATATATATATATTTATATATCTTTGAAATATATTTAGTTTCAATAACTTCCAGAAATATTTACCATAGTCATCAATATGAAGTATTTTAATTTCTGTCCGGACTTTTTTTTTCTTTACAATAGCTTCTTTTAATGCAGAATTGCTTTCCAATATATAAAATTCTGTAGGAACAATAAAAAGTGAAATGGAATAACAATATATAAGTTTGGGAAGCATTATTACATGTATGTGTCTGTCAAGACATTTTTCCGAGGTACTGTGAAGAACCTTTAGTGTTATATGGCATTGCTTTACATCTTCTAAAATACTCTTTAGATTAGATCAGGGGTCTCCAAACCCCAGCCCGGGGGCCAGATGTGGCCCACAGCGAGCCTCTATCCAGCCCGCAGCCAGCCTCTTGTCCCCTGAAAACCTCTGGCCCACTTGACTGAACATGACCAGAGCTGTGCTCTGATTGCATCTGGATGGTGTTCTGAGGGCCAGCGGCGCTGAGTGAATGAGCCCACTCATTCATTTATTCATTCATCTAAGTTCCATCTCTAATTTATTTACTTAAATTTTACATTTACATTTTTTTCCGGCCCTCAGCACTGCATCAGATATTTCATGTGGCCCTCTGTCAAAAAAGTTTGGAGACCCCTGGATTAGATAAAAAGATGCCATCAACATACATAAGATCTCTCTCATGACCTGTTGAACAAATTCAGCCATTTATATGTGCATCTTTGCTCAGTTTTAAAAGAATAAAGGAGACCTTTCCAATGCTTCAGCCAGGAAGCTGCAAAACCTAAAAATTATACTGATATTTGAAGTAATATTCCGAATCCACCTGTATTTGGCTTGAATGGTTTTCTCTTAGCTTCCAATCTTCCTTGATTAATTAAAAAAAAAATAATTCCTCATTTAGGGCAACAAGGGATAATCTAGCAATTTCTGGGCAGTCAACCAAAATATTGTAATAATTGTTTCAGATAATGAAATTGAAACAAATTTCCATCATGTGTGATCTGCTTTATTAATAGAACAGATTATCTAATCTTGTATTCAAGCATTGGATACATCCCTCATTTTATTTTTAACTGTAAACAGTAATCTCTAGCCATTACCTAATTTTCTTTCCAAAATGTTCAGTACAAATGAATTGTTGCTTTGATACTTTGCAGATGGAAATTCTAAAAAGGATTAGAGGAATTTGTTCTCTCTTTCTTCAAATATCAAACCATTACACTGACAATTGCTTAGTCCAATGACTATGGGCAAGAATATTTGTACTATTTTATTTAGAGAATACTAAAAAGGCATGCACAAGGGAGCCTTTGAACTGAAGTCTTTCCTCAATTAAACTGCACAGTTAAATTATCAAAAAGATGCGTATTGGAATGGAGTAGGCTCTTTTGGTCAGAATAATACTGTAGTGTAGAAGTAAAGACATTCCCTTAGATGTGCGAGATGCACTTTTATTTGTTTAGATGTCCAGTAGCTGGGACTGTACATTGTGGATGATTTTGCCATTTCAGCGGTATTGAACACCATCAATTATGGTGTCCTCCTGTGACGGTTGATTGAGTTAGGGATTGTAGGCACTGATTTACAGTGATTCCACCTTCTTGGCCAACATATCTCAGATGGTGATGCTAGAAGATGCCTGCTTAGCACCCTGTGGGGTGTTTGAGCTGTGGGGTGCTGCAGGTTTCCATTTTATCCCCATGCTGTTTAATGTCTACATAAATCTGCAGGGAGAGGTCACCTGTGGATTAGGAGCTGGCTGTCACCAATATGCAAATGATTCCCAGTTCTATTTCCCCTTCCTCCATCTTTGTGGGTGACAGTTGAGGTTCTGGGGCATTGCCTGGAGACTGTTTGGAACTGGATGGGTGCTAATAAGTTGAAACTAGATCTGGACAAGACAGAGGACTTCTTGTTCAGAGAGGTTTGATACAGGTGTGAGAACCCAAATGGGGCCTTGGCTTACTCAGCCAGAGTTCTGCCATTTTGGGACTCTATGAGCTCTTTCAAAAAGCATTGCTCTGCTAGTTTGGGGATGGTTAGCTTAATAAGTATGGAGGGGAAGCAGTGGAGTGGAGGCAAGGCTGGCATCTGCAGCAACAGATGCCAGCCGTCAGCTTTCAATTCTCTGAGGTCCCAGACAGATAAAAGGAAACAAGTAACAACAACAACAGTATTTATATACCGCTTTTCAACAAAAAGTTCACAAAGCGGTTTACAGAGAAAATCAAATATCTAATGGTACTAATATCTTAAGTACAATAAAGATAGTCTTTTGATTTTAGCCAGCTGGTTTGAAAGATGATTCAATGGCAGGCAGCCACACCCACTTTGCCCACTGATCACCCCTATTGACACCCCCTGAGGGAGCAAATGCCCAATAGTGAGCCAGAAGGGAGTAGGGATGGCAAAGGGGCTGAGACTGAATAAAAAGGGGTTGCAAACCAAGATTCAGGGTCTCTATCTTTCCATCCCCTGAGGGGCCCACCTCAAGGTTGACAGGGTGATCCATCACCATGGTAACAGCTAGCTTGACTAATATTGTCTGTATTATCTGATTGTGTGCATATCAGTCAGGGGACCATAAAAGAATTTCCATCTCCTTCTGTGTTGCGCTTTGTGTTCTAAGTAAAACTTCAGTTTGCTTTATTAAAGAGTCTGAGTGTATTTATTTCCACCAAGACAAGTGATATCCTGCTTACATCTTGCAACATGGGGAAAGGCCATTCCTGTGATGAGACAGGGAAGCCTAAAGAGACAGAGGCTAACCTTTCCCTGGCCACAGGGCCCATTTTCTAACACAGGTACTGTATCATAAGACTGCTCTGAACAGAGTTGAACTCCACACACAGTCTCCCCACGTCTCGGAGGGCTTGCTGGAGGCCTCTAAGATGCACTTCCAGTTTTCCAGTTTTTCACTTCCAGATGCACTGGAAGTCCTCTAAGGATCCACTTGCGGATCCTGTTCCTAGGAATGGAAACCCTGTGGATGCTGAGGGCTGACTGCATTGGTATAAATTATAGAAGATCTTTTTCATACAAGGTTTAAAGAAGACACTATATAGTAAGAGCAACTGTGGACTGCAGAAGTTTAAGCAAAAAAAGAATTTAGGTTAACTGCAGTTTGAATTAGACAAGTGGCACTTGGAAGCCAGCACCTTAATCCAAACTAATTGGATTGCAGCTTCAAAGCATTTTAAAGCATACCTCAGAAGTGCTATAAGATAAATTCAATTTACATAGTTAGTGAAAGGGATCATGCCATTGTGCAGCCTAATTAATGCACGTATTAATAGGAAATAAAAGATATGCATCTAGTATAACATAAGCCTCAGAAATCCCTGCATGTTATAGTCACTTGATTAATTTCTCTTTGTTTTTATCACTTAAAGGCATGTTTATTATACACCATAATTAAGATGGCCTTATAGAAATTAAGTCCTTAAAAGTCTAAAAAGAAAGAGGGAAAGCCACAAGGAGATCCCTAATGAACTGATGTACACTTACTTTCAGGATTACTTGTACTGTGCACACTGACAACTGGAGCACCAGGTCCTGTTTGAACAAAAAAGCCCCAACATTATTCAAGGTAAATGTACTAATATATATTCTGCAGCACTTCAATAGAAGACAAGCATCTGGGGATGCACTTTAGCAGCTCTAAACTCCATTCGCAAAACAATTAATGCATGTGCTTTAACGCTAAGCACATGAGTAGTCCTGCTAATGCCACGGCATCACTGGGACGCTCTCCTGGGGAATGATACAAGTTTGAGGTATTATTATTATCATCTCAATTTTACAGTTGAGAAACTGACACACAGAGCGATTAATATTCTGATTATAAAAAGTATGGAGCACCTGCAGCTACTATTAAATCAGAAGAGAATGGTGAATATTCAGCACTTTTCAAAGTCATTTAGAGGCCACTAGAGCAGTGCTTTCCAAACTTTGTAGCAACGTGACCCACTTTTTGCAATGACAATCTGTCAGGACCCACCTAATTTTTACCAGAGAAAAAGAGTCTAGATAAATAAATAAATAAATTTAAATATTTATTTATTTATTTATTTATTTATTTATTTATTTATTTATTATGGTTGAGAATGAATTTATTTCCCATAATTTTCTCTGGGGTAAAAATTTTTCAACCTAAATCACAACTCACAGTTTGGGAACTGCTGCAATAGAGCAACGAGAATAACTGCAGGGATGGAGGATTAGTCTTAGGAGTGGAGGGTAACATGCTCAGCCTGTGTAACTTTGTTTTGTTTAAAGGGAAGATAATAGCATCCATGTGTAACAGCTCCCTACATTTCGGATGTGGCACTTTAGAACTATATTAGAAATGTGTGAAGAATTCTTCTACAAGTAGAGATGCAATGTGATATGGGAGAATCCTGTTCCTGCTTTGGCATCTGAGGGCCCAATCCTATCCAACTTTTCAGCTCCGGTGTAGCCACAATGCAGCCCCGTGGTAAAGGAACAAGTGTTCCCGTACCTTGAGAAGTCCCCAGTGACTGCCCCTCCACCACAGGATGCAGCGCACACCCCATTGCTACAACTGCATCAGAACGGGAAAACTGGATAGAATTGGGCCCACAGTTGGCCTCGTCTGCAGTGCAGATAGAGGGGAGACGACAGGTATGGTGTGTACTGAGGAGGACACACAGCATGTGGAGCAGAGAAGTTGGCTGTACATGGGATGGGCATTCACCACCTTTCCCAGGAGTAAAACACTGCAGATGTGTTCTAAGGAGCGATACCACTACTCCCTAAAATTTCTTATGACAGATGGGAACATTGTGAAGGATTCCTCTACAGAAAAAATAGTATTATACATTTTGGTTTACATTATTTAAACAGCACTGATTTTGAGAAAAAAAATTCAGCATGAGTGTCCCAAACACTCATGAGAGACATGGGCTTCTCCATGCTGGTACTATTTGAGTCATAATTCAGCAGAGAGAGGTATGCCTGAATCCATTGATTACAGTAAGCTGAGTGGAGCAATCTCACAGCAAAAACACAGTTGTCAGTGAGAACATGAGGAGACAAGGCCTGAAGTGGGCAAAGGACCCCCAAGCAGAGGCCTGGGCAGTGGTTTTACATGAAAAGCGGCTCTAGGCCTTGTTGCTTTGTGTTCTCACTGATGAGCAACAAAATCATGCATGTCAGCGAGAGCAGGAGGTGATGAGGCTCGGAGTGGGCTGAAGACTGCCTAGCAGAGGCTTGGGGCAGGCTTATTATGGCCTACCAAAATCAGGTTCACTGGTGGGTCAAAAATAGGTATAGGGAACCACTGCACTTGAGAATTCTCAAAGATCTCAACAGAAATGTGCACTGTTTCAGACCACATGAGATAACTGGTTCAAGGGCCACAGAACAAGTAAAAATGCAAGTAAAATTATCCACCTTGCTTGATCCTTTGTTTTGCTAACACCAATAGCCTCATGGGTTGGAGCATGGCTTCAGCATATATGCCAATGAGTAAAGAAACAAAATGAGAAGGAAGGAGTACTCTCATATCATGTGCAACAAAGGGAAAGCAAACCTCTTATGGGACATTGCAATCATATATTGCATATGTAGTTTTATATGTTATATGTAGTTTTAAGTTATAATCAGAATGAAATTTATTATCGTTCTTTAAAGAGTTTGTTGAGGTCTAAACCCAGTGAAATCACTCAGGTCCTGTGCAGAGGAGGAAATGTGACAAGCACTATGTTTGAATAGCCTGTCTGTAGCATGTAGCAGCTGTTACTGATTGCTAACTCTGTGCACCTGATTGTGGGCGTGCCTTGTGCATAATACAAGCCAGCAGACAAACGCTCAAGGGGGGGGGGGACATAGGAATCGAGAAGCCGTATGTATGGTGCTGTATGTTCAACCATGTTATGGTAAATATCCTTTGTATATAATATACCTTGGTGATGGAACCCAGCTTTTCGTGTCGAGTGCTTCTTTGCAATTTACAAGCCTCCTGAAGGACTGCCTTGGACATTAGCCTCGAGTTTCTGCTGCGCTGCCGTTTGTTTTGTTTCGCTCTGCTAGAAACTCCTACACCCTACCACAACAGAGTTTCCTTTCTTCCATTCTGCTTATAGCAAGGTGTAAGCCTGATACAAAATGCAAGGTTTGATATTTAAAGTAATCCAAAGCCTTATAATATTAAATTGGTAAAGGTTGGCTTACCTTTACATTGTAGAATGAAGTACTTGATTGCAGGGCTAAACTTTGCATTGAAATATGTGCACTGATCTTTCATGAAATTGCATGAAAGGCACTGACGATTCAACAAATTAACTGTTGACACGCTGGCAAAAAAATAAGGCAAACAGAAAAAATGAGCAAATATAGGTTAGAAGTATATTACTATTTGCAGTTAAATATATGCATATTTCCCACCAATGTGAAGATCAGTAATGCTAACATATCATGTGACTAAGAGCCCAATCTGGAGCTTGGCACGCTGGCTTACTGCTAATGTGCACTGTCACAAATGTGCCATAAAGCAGCAGACAGGACGGAGCGGGCAGAGGGTGGGCGGAGGGCAGGGAGGAGTTGTGGTGGGAGGAGGGACTGGGGCAGTAGGGGGACAGGACTGACGGAGCCAGAGCCCCGTTTTGGACCACGCAGTCCAACACAGAACTCTTCAATTCTGAGCCAGATTGAGAGCCGCTGCAGAATCGAGTAGCCCCATTACGGGGCTACTTCCCTTACTCAGGGGAATGGGACAAAAGTCACCCGAGGTGGTGGCTGCCTGGGGTGCGCTAGATGCCGCAGCCGCCATTTTAGCACTGTGGCATCCCTGTGTGCCAGGCAGCTCAGGATTGGGCTATAGTAGTTCTAAAACTGTGGGTCTGGGACCCATTAGTGGGTTGTAACCCAATTTTTGGTAGTTTGCAAAACTTACAGGGCAGATTAATAAGCTGCTACTTGAGTGGGAAGGAAGCACTGCTTTCCAATCACAATTATAGCCACACTCTCTGGCATTTCTAAATCAGGCAGCAGCCTCTAGGGTCTCTAAGAAGTTGGGGAACCACTGAACTAACTTATGGGATAAGATTGATTTTAATTCCTTCAATTTTCAATGCTTTCTCATTTACCAAACTTTTTCAAATTGTACAAAATTCCAGATTGTCTAAGGATCAGACTGAGAAGAATGTTGAGGGACTCCTTTTTTCACATAAACAGCATATCTATGAATATCCTTTGTAGGTTCACAGTTTAATTTGAAAAGTGTTATCAAGTCACTCATAGCACCTGATCAGAAGTGCATGGATATTCCTTATAACACTGTCTGCAGTGCAATCCTTTGCCTGTCTGCCAAGCAGTAAGTCCAACTGAGTTTGTGGACTTATTCCCAGGAAAGTGCTTATAGGATTGCAGCCTATAACAGGTCTTTTTTGAACAAGGAGGAAAAAGTCCTGTAAAACTTGCTGGAACCGTGCCACTGCTACTCCACTTACCTGTGTAGCTGTCTTCCTCTTGGTGAATTCTCAGTACTTAAAAAATAACTAGGAAAAAAAGGAAAAGGAAAATAGAATACTTTAAAATCCAAGTAATATTATTCACAGTAACAATAAACATATTTATTATCATAGGTAAGATTTTCAAAAGCTGGACAGTTGTGAGTCAACAGTCCTTATAAACTTTTCCCTAATAAACTGATTCACAGCCCAATCGTAACTAAATTCTCCCCTGCTGATGCAGCTGCTCCAATGGAGCCCACCTTGCCTCCTATGGGGAGGAAGACTACTGGAAGTCTCCTCACAGTAAGGAGACCTTTACCCTGGGGAAATCCTCCACTGCCCCAATGGATCTCCACAGATCTGTACCAGCCATTTTGCTGGTGCAGAATCAAGGAGAGTAAGGGAGAGGGAAGAGGAAACAAGGAAAGGATTTTGGTGCACATCAAAGCTGCCAGGATCCACCATTTCACTCTCCTGTTCCACCTGCCTCCCCATGCCCCGACACTTCTCTGTTCCTTCCACTGCCTGTCCTCTGCATTGGCTTACCTGTGTTCCAGCTGGTAGCTAGCTGTGGCAATGTATCACCATTTACAAGAGCAAAACGTCTATAATGCTTTCATAAACCTTTTTAGGATTGGGTCAAATATATAGTGGTACAATATCTATGTCCTGGGGGGGGGGGACATACCAGGGGTCTCCTCCAGGTAATGGAACATTTATTACCTTGCCCAGAAGTAAGCCATCATTGTCCCACTGATTCCACATGGACCTGCGCCAGCTATATAGCTGATGCAAGTCCAAGTGCACTCAGGAAGACTGATGAAGGCTGGGAAGCTGGACAGGATATCGGTGGCAGTATTGTGCCACTTCCCAGCCTCAAGCTGCTCCTCTCCCTGCCCCAGTCTCCTCCCAGTTCCTCCATCTCCCAACTCTTTTAAACATCAAAATATTGGTGGGAGATTATCAACAAATTACCATAACACTGAACACTTTTATGCACAATACAAAAAACCTGAAAACCTGATTAATACTTACTGAGAATTTAACTGAGCTGATTAATTCATTATTCAGCTTGATTCAGTACATTCAGGGCAATTGATACATGAGGTTGTTTTTAAGTGGTGCTTACATTTACTTACAGTATGCTTGCTTACTAAGAGGTAAAACCCACTGTCTTCAATGGAGCATACTTCCAGGAATGTGTAAGTAAAATTATAGCCTTTTGTATTGGTAGGTGTACTGAAGAATACTTCTAGGAACCAGTAATTTCTCTGAATTTATTTTCTTCATAATGCCTAAACGTAAAATGGAACTTCTCTCATACAGCTCCTGGTATTGAAGTAAAACTGCATAATGATTGTTAGTATACAGTTGGGCCTTGTTACCCACAGATTCAGGACCCATGGATTTGATTATCCACAGGTTGGAGTTGTGCTCTCATTGCTTCTGAAGGGTGTTCTAAGGCCTGTGGAATCTGCATGTGACCTCCATGGGCCTCAGAACCTTCTAAGGCCTTCGGGAGACCTTAGAAGGTCACTTTCTGTTTTTGGGGGAAGACCTGAAAAGATTGGTTGAAAGGCCTTAAAAGGCCTTTGGAAGGCTGGGGTGGGGGGCTTCCTAAAGGTCTTAGAAGACATTCTGAGGGCAGGAGAGGCTTCGTGTGGCTCCCATTGCCTCTGCAGGGTTAGATGTGCCAAGACTCATGGATTTCATTATTTGTGGGTTTCAGTATACATGGGGGTCCTGGAAGGATCCCCAGTGGATACTGAGGGCCCCCTGTAGTCAAGTGACCATGTCATAGATCATGCCAAATTCTACCCTCAGGATTCTATTTGTTGCAACTATAGCTAAGTTAGTACTAACTGCGATATAAAAGAAAATTGTTTAAAAGTGTAATCCCATACACATTTACTCAGAAGTAAGTCCTACTGAGTTCTGTGGGGCTTACTCCCCAGTAAGTGTGCTTAGAATTGCAGCCTTAGAGTTCTAAAGAAGTAACAATTACAACCCAATCCTATCCCCTCTACCCTCCACTGGAATTAGTGTTCTGGTGGTGAGGTGCACTTTACGGACATCTCAAAAGGCCTTCTGAAAGTGCATGGAGTCATGCATTTCTGGAATGCCACCAGAGAGTCCAAATGGCCCTGCATGTTGTGGTGGGAAAGGAACACCCATGGTCTCAATCTGTCTTCCCAGGTCCTCTCAAACCTGCACCAGTCAAATTGCTGGTGCAGGTCCAAGTAGACCCATGCAGGTGGTGGAGTCTTATGCCAGGGCATGAGAACAAATGTCCCTTTATGGGAAGGAGGAGATCCCCTTACCTTACTCTCTTTATGAGGAGACCTTTGATACTGTCTCCCCATGGGATGCCTGTCCCAGTAATACAGCTGCATTAGTGGAAGAGGGTGGGGGTTTGACAGGATTGGGCTGATTAGAGAATAGAATTAAGCTTATTCTATATCTTTTTACTCTGTATATCCATATATAGAGTTTGTTGAGTTTTTCTACTCTATCCATAAAAATCTTTTTCTTTTTTTTTAGTATACTTTGTTAGCTTCCACTTTAGATACTGATAACTGATCAGTGCACTATCTTTTCACACAGAATAAAACCCTATGCAATGGAAAATAAAATGGAAGGAACTCCACAATTTTGTCCAAGAAACAGCCTTGTAAGAAAGTTTGAGATATATGATCTTGTTGAAAATCCTGGGGACCAGTCTAAAGCCTTTAAAAGATATCTAATTTACATCCATAAACACTCTAATGAACAAAATCAATCTGTGGAAGATTAAGGCCGCAATCCTAACCAATTTTTCAGCACTGACATAAGGACAATGCAACTCCAAGGTAAGGGAACAAACATTGTCCTACATTGAGGAGTAGTCCTCCATGACTGCCCTTCCAACTTCAGGATGCAGCACATGCCCCAGTGGCACAACTATGCCAGTGCTGGAAAGTTGGTTAGGATTGTGCCCTATGAGTTTAAAGCAATATATTTATTTTATAACTATAAATGATATCCAATTTCTTTAGATCTCATGAAAAGCCCTTCAAAAGTTTACTGTCCTGATACTGGGTTTTTAAAGGTCAACATTAATGCAATCAGTTGGCAGATGATAGAGATAACTGAAATGAGTTATTTCAGTACATTGACAGATCGAATGGATAAAACCTCTTTGGCTGTAGCTTATTTCAGTGCTTGAAAATGAAATAAATGACTATGTAATGTTAATGTTATATGCAGAAAAAAATTATTCAGTCTTGATAACACATAGGTATTTTACCTGAACAGACAAAGAAAAATAATGCTCACATCTTTTGTGTATTTTCATCATATGCCAAGATTTTGATAACTTCCCAGTTTCCAGATGTCAGATGTCGTATATCAAATTGTTCACTATTACTCTGTAGGAAGCAAAACACTTAATCAGAAACACTGCTTCCTATATTTTCTCTCCAGGATTGCTTGGACATCCTGGTGAGTAAAACATTTTATATATTTTTTAATTTGAATATACAATTTTAAAAAAAGATCTACTTTAGGAAAATGGTTGTCATTATTTTGTGCATTCAATATACAGGTCCAACCTTGTTATACACAGATTTTTATGCGCGGATTTGACTCAACACAAATGGCCACTGCAAATGAGAAGGAATGTGCTGATCCCTGGAGAAGGGAATCCCCTCCGTTTCCCCTGAACAAAGAAATATAATCCTTTCTAAGCGCCTGGAGAGAGACTGATTGTTGATTGTCATCTTAAATATTCTATCTTAACATCACAAAGGTCAGCAAGGCTGTTTTTAAATCACCTGAGTAAAGAGACTTTGTTTTTTAAAGTGATTTGCTATAGTTCGATTTTTGCCATCCAGTGATTTCTGGGACTGGAACCCACTCAAATAATGAGACTCAACCTGTATAAACATTATATGCATGGAGTCTTAACATATGAACTTGATGCAAAGATGCATAGGAGCTCTAACAACTTTGTGACTTATCTTTACAATCACTACAACAGTGAGCAGAAAAGAGATTGGTTCGCAAACTGTAAACTGGCCAGTTTGCAGTGGGCCAACTAGTACTTGATGGTTGCTGGGATTCTTACAAAGAATTTTGGACCAGACAGGTCTTGCTCTGATCCAACATAAGAACATAAGAACAGCCCCACTGATCAGGCCAGAGGCCCATCTAGTCCAGCTTCCTGTATTTCACAGCGGCCCACCAAAGGGGGGCCAGCAAACCATTTCTTACATTCTTAAGCAAAAATAATACAACACATATTAATATGCCCTCAGTATTATGAGATTGGTGTCCCAGTCCCTCCCCCTACTCTCCAATATGCTGCTGGAGTATACATTGCACCCAATGGAGGGAGGGTGACCATTTGGCTCAGCAGAGGTAAGTAAAAGTATTAATTTCCTTCCAGTAGGCTGCCAATGGGTCTCCTTGGACCTGTGCCAGCTCCTTCGATTGTATAAGTTCAAGAAAAGTCAGGGTGTGTGTCCTGGCTGAGAAGGGCATAGGAATCTGGAATGCACTGCAGCAGCCAAAATCCACCCCCTCCTTCCCCCTCTTTCTCCTTGCCTGGCCTGGTCACTGCCCTGATCTTCTATCACACTGTCCCCTTCTTGCTGTTTGGAATCCACTGGCAGGATCTGGATGTTTACACCGGTAGCTCCAGAGCATATGATGGAAGTACACTTTTCACACTGTAAGGGGGCAGTCTTTGTGACCCCAGTCTGTAAGGGGTCACAACCCACCAGCCCATGTAACACTGCCCCTTTCCTTTTAAGGGGCAGGGGGAAAGCAGTGACACATCCCAGGATCATGCCACTGTGGGGGAAAGGGGGCTATTTTCAGACTCAACTTATGTGCTGCCAGGGTCCGGGGTGTGTGGGATGCACCGTGGAGAGCTCTGCAGGGCTCCCCACAACTTGTAAAAAGTGAAAGTTGTGATCATGACCCACTTCCGGTTGCTACCTTCCCCCTCCCCTGCAAAGACTTATCTCGAGAGATTTACACCTAATAAGTTTGAGTACCAGTGGTCTAGTGTGGAAATCAACCTCTAGTCATGCAACTCTGCATCCACCTAATTACAGTCTTATATTATTGTAAACTTGGAAAAATAAACTTACCCGAACATTAAACATTGCAATATGGTGGAATTCACCACGGCCACCTTGTTTAACAGGGACTGTCATAAAGAACTTACTGCCATCTTTGGAAAAAACTGGCTCCTCATTCTGTAAGATGAAATAGAATTCTGAAACTCTGTGCAAAACACTACTTCATACAAATGACCATTATTATTAGTGAAAGTGAAAGGGCAAAGCATTGAAAAGGAATAATATGCTGCGGTAAAAATGGTAGACTTTAGGGGAGTTACAGCCAAATCTGTTTGGTCTCGTATGCTGGCGGAACAAACATTCCACCAGCACAATGGCAGCACTCCAGCACTGCTGGAGCCTTCCCCTGCTGACACAAGTAGGATGGCATATTATTGAGATGTGGATGACATTTCTGACCCAATCCTATTCCCCACTTGTGCCAGTGGAGCATGTGGTCCACCAGCGCACAGTTGTAAAAGTGCTGTAAAATGCTTTATGACAGAGCAGCTTCCAGCAGCACCAGAGTAGCTTTCAGGTCGAAGACTTCCCACCAGTTCTGGCATGCTGAGGAATGCCTGCTGGAACAGGTAAGTCTGACACAGGGGAAGGGAGGATGGGAAGTGGGTGTAACAGGGTAAGGGTAAGTGGAGGTGGGCGGAGGTGGGTAGATCAGGCCAAGGAGGGGCAGAATTGGGCCCTAATCTATTCCCTTTCCGGGCCTGATCTGCCAACACAGATCAACGTAGACCTGTGCCAGCTATGGAGCTGGTACAAGTCTGAGCTGACCTGTTGTGGCTTCTGGGGCTTATCCCAGGGCAAGAGGACAAATGCTATCTTACCATGAGAAGACCTCCAGCAGCCAAATTTCCACTGTGAGATGGAGAGCCCCCCCCCCCCCGGGGCTGCTGTATCGCTGCATGGGAGTTTAGTTAGGATCGGGCTGTTCATATGAGATATATGCAACTTCTCAATTTTATAACTGTACTTGTAGCTTTTGTTGCAAAATGAAATCACTTTATTGAAGTCACCCCCCCCCCCAAAAAAAATCCAAACTTGGAAATTAGTGTCCAGTCCAAATCCATTCAGAAACAGACAGTGCGTACATTAAAACAACATAGGGTTGTGGCTCCTTAAGGACAAATAAATGTATTATTGTATAAAGCTAACAGTCTACCATCTGCATCCATAACATTTGTTTGTTGGTATTTCATCATCAGTCACATTGATATCAAATTTTTTGAGTCTTTTCTTTTTTTCTGATGCTTTTAAAGTGAAACCATTTGGCAGAAATCTTTTTCTGTATCATTATACATGAAATGCAACATGAATTCTTTTCTGAGTCATTAAAAGCTACTGAGAACCGACTTGTGAATACATCTGGCATTTATCCTAGCATTTGTGCTAGAAAATCTGTCTGAGACATCATCCAAGGTAGCCATGGTTTTAAGATATTTCAATTTCCCTGCAGGTGCCTCTATGTTTTAAACAACTGATCCATTTAAATTACATTTACAAATTAATTTACATTGAATGCTCAACTATTAAACATAGTATTATTTAAAATGTAAAGAAGTACAACTTCGAATTTGATTAACACACACACCAACTTACACAATGTAATGTACTTCCTATTACAGATAATACAGTACCTGTTTAGAAAGCCACACTTCAGATGTAGAGTCATATTTCTAAAAAGAAAATTACAGCTATGAAATACATACAAATGGGAATATGCTTCAAACGTTTATCAATTTATTCTTGGTTTCTTTCCCTGCCAAATAAATTTAATGAACAATACACCTAAATTTACAGGATTACTGCTATTGTAATGTAGTCCCATATATACGTATGTATTACAAAAATAATATGCAATTTAGTGCACAATCCTAAGGTGCCCTTTGGCCAGTGCAAGTCACTTGGGCCAGCCCAGGAGGGTCACAAACGTTCTGTAAGGCACATTTGCGCCTCCTTGAGAGTCGGTTTGCCCAGCGCAGGGACATGCTCCAGCTCGTGGAGGCTGAATCCAGCCTCTGCGCCAATCTCAACATGGAGAACTTGGCCGACGCAAGGGTCTGGGGAAGGTGCGGAGGAGGCAGAGCAGAGGCAGGGAGGAGGCAGGAGGGAGGCATTCCAGGGCGGGGGGAGGGTGGTCCCAGGGGTGGGCGGGCAGGGAGCGAGATGCGGGACTGCGACTTGGCAGATATGCCGGATCCTAGCCCCCGCTCCCAAGCAGTGCAGAGCAGCTTCAAGCCACTCTGCTCTCCTTGGATTTATGCCACCTCAGGAGGTGGTGCAGGTCCACGGAGACCCATTGGGGCTGCAGTGGTTTACCTGGGGGTAAGGGGAAGAGTTACCTTACCTCCAGCTGAGCCACTTTGGGCCCCAATCTTGTGCTGGATACAGCGCAGGCCTCCTGGCCTGCCTGTTCCAGTGCAAGATAGGGTTTCGCTGTTAATTAATTAAGCACTACTATCCCAATTAAAGTCTTATTGGGTGAAGATTACACATAATCTCTATAATGAATTGTTTATATAAATGGAATTTCCACCGTAAACAATGCGTATGAGTACATACTTGGATAATGTTTCTAATAAATATTTTTTGACTGTTTCATTAGTGAGGCTGGAGTGTGTGATATCCTATATGATTTTAAATTCTCGGCCTTACTCTAAGAGTTCAACTTTAAAGTGTTGCTTTGGTATAAATTAGATTGATTGCAATAAGCCCAATTATACTCTTGTGGTTACCAGCATTGCCAGAAACCAGACTGCCTGTTATTACTGCTGCTGTTTTTGCTGGCACAGTGCTACCTGCTGAGAACTCAAACAGCTTCTATATTGAGTTTGGACAGGTAGGGAACTGCATAAAACATATCTTTGTTCAACACGTGTTCTGTTGCCCACTCTCCCATGATCACAGAGCCCAGCGTTTGAAATGTAATGAAAGAATGATATAGGGAAAGCTTTTTATACATGTTGAACTAATTCCAAATGTCTTCCACATCATTTCCAGAGGAAGGTAATCTTCAAATGACACCTCTTGAAAGACTGTCATACGAACCAGCCTCAAAATAAAGCCCCAGGCTATGCTTTCCATACAGGTGAATAGTGATCTTTAATGTACTCTTAGAAAATGATAAACAAGAATTTGCTTACCATGCTACAAGCACCAGTTGTTGTCTCACACACGGTAAGGATGGACAGGTTCTGAGGTCTGTTTAACCACCGCACCACAGTCTTTGTATTACTGACCCACTTCACCATCATAATGTAATACTCTCTGTGATTGAAATAGATTTTAAAGCATTAGCAGTTGTGTTATTCTTTTGCCACATTACCCAAACACTTCCAATAAGACATGGGACAAAATATTTGAGTATAAATAGGTCACACCTTCATTGAAGGATAACATACTGCCCTTTACGGCTCGGGTCTGGGGTATTTGAGGGACCGCCTCCTTCCCTACAATTCGGCCCGTGCTCTTAGATCTTCTGGGGGGGGCCCTTTTGACTGTGCCGCCACTAAGAGATGTGAGAGGGGTGGCGGCCAGGAAGAGGGCCTTCTCAGTGGTGGCCCCCGAACTGTGGAATACCCTCCCCTTAGAACTGAGAACTGCTCCCTCGTTGCTAATGTTTCGGCGTGGACTGAAGACCTTTTTATTTCAAAAAGCTTTTAATTGTTGACAGGCTGGCTGGCGTTCTTGCTTCTTGCTTTTTATATGAAAATCCACGGGGTTTGTTTTGTTTTTAACCTTTTAATCATTGTAAATTGTTTTTAACTGTTTTTCATGTTGTATTTTTAAATTGTTTGTTAGCCGCCTTGTGTGCCCGTTGGGCAAAAAGGAGGGGTACAAATTAATAAAATAATAATAATAATAATTAATAATACTGTAATCGGTAATAACTAACCTTGCTCACCACCCCAATTTTCACCCTGGAATAACTAGGAGTTGTCAAGAAGCAATCTTTGGTTGGAGCTAGATTACTACCACCCAAAGGGAAAGTGGCAGTTTCATCTGTCTCCCTCAGGCAGGTGCCTGCACTAAAGGGTAGGAGTTTGCTATAAGTAACCACTCAGGATTTAATTTGAATTTGGACTGTAATTAATAAAGTGGCCCATTTCTAACAATGAGCTGACCTTGCCTCATGTCATTTATGAGGGGTGTCGAGCAATCAGACCTTATGTTGTTATTAGCTTGCTATGACTTATATTTAAGGCCTCATATTTAATATGTAAGTTAAACTTTGGAACAACTATACAAACAAAAATGTTTTCAGTACTGTGAAGTTCCCAGGCATAATTTAAAATGTCAAGGACTTCCCCGCAAGTACTCTGTGCAGAAAGAAGAGCAGACAAAACAGAACAGTTAGTGGCTTCCATGAAAAAGAATAAATGTGTTCTCTTCCCAAACAAACAATCTTCAAATTAGCTAAATAAGGAAATTCTATACATAAACTTTTATCAATGGCACAGACAATTCTCTCTCCTCCTACAAGCCCTGTGAAGATTGTCATGCAGAAGTTGTTACTAAGAAGACATGCTGCAATCTGTCACAACCAGGAAGTTTGCCATACATAATTTAGTAAACTGCACATGGTAGTTGACAGAAGCTTTCAGTTCAGTAGTGTTCAGAATTAATGTTAAGCTATTCAAGTAATCTGGACTGCAACTCTCAAGTCATTGAATGTGGCAAAATATTATAAATTTAAGGCCCAAATCCTAACAAACTTTCCAGCACAGGCATAGCGATGCCAATGGAACATGTGCTGCATGGGTGGCACTCACGGAGGCCTCCTCCAAGTAAGGGAATGTTTGTTCCCTTACCTCAGAGCGTATTGCCCTTATGTTGGTGCTGGAAAGTGGGTTAGGATTGTGCCCTAAATGACACTACTCTGGATTCAGGGACTCAAGTGCTTAAGGTTGCAATCTACGTACACTCACAAGGAATAAAAACCTATTCAACTCACTGAGTACGCATGCACAGGATTGCACTGCAGGTGGAGCTTAAGTTAGCCTTATACAAGGACACAGTTAATTAACCATTAATGTTGATTTCATGCAATGTTAATTCTTGTTTCCTAAAGCATATTTAGCTATATCTAAATACAAACACCCAATTTGTAGGAAATCCATCATATTAGACACATGCACACTAATGGCAGACACTAAAGGGTCTGTTCTGTGCACAACTGCTCTTCCATTTTTGCCATTTAGGAATATTTTCCTATACATCTTAGTAGATGCTTAGTTCCTATCCTACTGGCAACAAATTTTAAAAAGCCATCCTAAGAAACACAATCCATTGGGTAATTATGTTTTTATGCTATTATTTCCTTTTCATGTAGTGGTCCAAAGTGGTGGCATTACAAGCTTTCCAATACAATTATTATTATGATTCAACATGTATGATTCCTCCTTTCTTACTTATGAATTTTGAAATTCTACAGAACCTGTTATAAGAATTATCTTACTGACTGCTATGAAAAGTGCTTAGCAAAGTCAACAGAGACAGTAAGCTGAACAAAGAAAAGGGATTTGCATTATTACCCTGGAAGCATAGATATATTTCATAATCTAAATTAACCTTGAGGAATGGCTTACAGTTAAATTAGAACTGTCTTAGTCTTAAGCATCATCATTATAATTTTTATAATACGTAGAGTACAAAGTGATTTGCAACCATCCTTATAGCAGTTCTTTGAGCAAAAACATTATGATTTTAGTAATGGAGAATTCAGACAGGAGGATTAGAAAAAAGTGGCTTGCCCAAGGCCACCTAACTGAGTCTATGGACAAACTGGAATTTAAACTTTAGACTTCAGGTTTCACATATCTAGTACATCAGTCACTGAGTGTCAGACTTGACCTTGTCTTTAGAAGATGAGGTCATATTTAGAAGGATGATGTCATGTGACATAATGGACACAGTGACTAAATAGCACCAAGTGGCAAAGTTGTCCACCCATTGACAATGCCTCTTGTATTCAATACTAATGAAAACATATTATAGCTTCCATTTTATTTGAACAGTTTGACTGAAGGAAGAGGTCACACCTTGACAAAATGGAGTATTACAGAATGCTACTGCCATGTTTCTTTGCCTACTTCTTTTACTTTTAGAGCTGCCATTGGGTAAGCAAAACCCCAGTGGCACAGAGCAGAAACCATGACACATACCAACGTGGATACAGATCATGGAACAACAGGAAAAGGTGTGTGTGTGTGTGTGTGTGTGTGTGTGTGTGTGTGAGAGAGAGAGAGAGAGAGAGAGAGAGAGAGAGAGAGGCACTTACATTTTTAAAAAATATACATTTGATTTATAGTGCATTTTAGCAGTCAAGTTCCAATTTTTTTTAATAATTAGGGCAAATTGCTTTTGTAGGTAAAATTGAAATTAAAATTGATTTTTCTAGGAGTGCACATGCTTCTTCAGAGTTCTGTGATATGAGAGAAGAATGAATATTTTAAACTATCTACAACCAAAAGATAATAGAGAGAATGCATGACATTTTTAAATAAACCTATAGAATCCATAGATTTAAAAACAAAACAATGAAATAATTGTTCACTCAGATGTGCAACATTCTTGTCCATTGTATAGCCCATGGGGCAATGTCTGTCATGTATGCACACGTTGTAGAAATGACAGGAGCTGATATTTTATTTTTATGGGACAGAATGGTTTGTCTAAAAGGTATTCAAAATCATGATATCAGTGTGTCAGTCTCCACGGCTAAAAGAAGACAGGAAGCCCAATCCTGAAAGTGGTGGCTCTGCCAGGTGCAGCGGTGCCAAAACGTCTACTGCTGCATCCAGTGGCACCACCAAGGCCACCAGAGGTCACCTTGGGGAAGGGGACATTTACTCCCTTCACCTGGCAAAAGCACCAAGCCCTGTAATAGGGCTTCTCAAGTCTATGTCAGCTATTTTGCCTTCTGGTCCAACACAGAGTTCGGAATCCCCTCCCAACCCAGTTCCTCCCTCCGCCCCACTCTCACCCCGACCAGGAACGCCTCCCCCTGCCCTCAAGGCCCTCACTGCTGTCCAGAGTTCTTACCTAGCTCTGGGTGGTGTCCGGCTGATGCCAACTCTGGTTGGTGTCCGGGTGGTGTCAACTGGAGCTGGTCTGGCGCCAGCACTGACTACATGCAATGGGCATGCCTTACGGCACATTTGAGACACCCAGCACTGGCATTGTGCGTCTTTAAGGATTGGCCCTAAACCATTCACACAATCAAGTATTTTATATACACCTTATAAAAGTATTTTATATACACTGGAATATAAACCTTTGAGGTTCTATTTACCCAGAGTGTTGATTTTGGACATTGAAGTGCCCCAAAAATTCTCCCATGCCCAAGTGGGAAAAAAAATGAAGGAGAAAATTCCAAATTTTCTCTCAGTGGCTGTGGTCCCCTGAAACTGCTTATGATACACAGAAAACCTGGCCAAAAGATTATGCAGAAAGTATTGCATCAAATTTCCAGTTGCTGCACTTATCTCCTTACCTGCTTCAAGCACTTTAATAAAGATTTGATCTACTTAATTCAGATTGATAATTCTAGTCTTCTTTCCAGTTGCATGCACAAATATGCCACTTCTGCAGGATATTTATATTTTACAAAAAAAAACAAAACACATAAAAAATGTTGCACTGAAATCAAGAGATCCCAGTAACAAAAACAGTTGCAGTACTGTGACCTTAAATCAAGATTTAATTTGATTACATTTTATTTGGGTATGTAGAGAGCAGTGGATTACTAAAATTCAATAATCTAACTATGTTAAACTAAAATCAGCTTCCAAATTCCTTACCTTGATTTAAAACTGTCCGGTGGCATGAGTTCCAAGGTATGTGTTGGTCCATATAGATTTACTACATATAGTTTCACCGTTGGATTCACTTGACCTGCCTTTGAAAATAATACATTAATAAGCTTAATATGTTTCTGTAGAAACACAGAAAAAGAATAGCAGCTCAATGAATGAAACCATTAAACCAGCCATTTTCAACCTTTTTCATCTCATGGCACACTGACAAGGCCACTAAAATTATCAAGGCACACCATTAGGTTTTTTACAGTTAACAAGGCACACCATGCTGCCAGTGAAGGGCTCACATCCCCATTTGCCCTATTAATAAATCACCTTCCCCCAAATTCCAGTGGCACACATGTGGAACACTCGTGGCACACCAGTGTGCCATGGCACAGTGGTTGAAAATGGCTTCATTAAACACTGACTGCATAGCTGTTTAATTCATTTACCATGCACATTAGTTAGGTTCACATGTCATTAGAGGTGAGTATGATCAACTTTTCCTTCTGTCACGAGACCATGAGTTACCATGGTACTGACAATATGTGTTTCTTCAGACAAGATACTTCACATATTACATCAGTGGTTGTCAAACTCATAACTGCTGTGCAACAAAAAAGCGGTCCCCATTCAGGCCCGCTCTTACCGTTCCGCTATGCCACAGCTCTTCAGGGCACCAGATCTGGATGATGTGATGCTCTGGGCAGTTGTGTCTATGTTCCAATGCCCCAGCAGGCACTGAGCCTGGATTTCTGGGCAGACACAACTGCCCAGAGCATTGCACCAACTAGATCTGTGGTGTGGTGGAACTGTCAGAGCTGCTCACAGGGAAAGGACTCTCCCAAACCTCAGAACTGGCCCATGGGACAGGGTTTGGAGAGACCTGGATTACATAAATGAAGTAAAATCATTTCAAATTTTAAAATATAGTTATTTAATGGTTGTATAATGTAGATACAAAATGTAGGTACACTGAATCACATCATTTAAAATATAGGCCTGCCCCTTCCCTCTCTCTCTCTCTCTCTCTCTCTCTCTCTCTCTCTCTGTATAAAAACTAGTATTTTCAAGTATTTTCAATGTAAAATGTTGACATTTGAGTAGTTTGTGTGTATACATATTAATAGCCCCTTCAAAAACTGTAGCAATATGTTGAGGGCCAGTGTAAACAGCCAACAGGACTGGGCTGTCAATTGCTATGGTTTGCTATATTATGGAATAAGCATCTGTTCCAAATCCTCTTTTGGATAAGACTGAATTCAAGCTAGGGAATGTATTCCCCCTCACTCCCATCTGTTGAGCCTTCCTTGCAAGACAAACACACCTCTGTACATCCTTTTCCTCCCCATATGTATTGGGTAGATGTGAGGAAAAGCAGTGAGATCCTGTGAGGTATGAGAATGTCTTCAATACCTGTTGTATGAAATGGCCAAAAAAAAGAATCCAAGACATGATGAACCCTTGGAAATATACTTTTCCCATGGTAACTAAGTTAACTCACAGATAAGTAAGTTAAAAAAGGGGGTATTGGGGGGTCAGAAGGGAAAGTATTTGGACTCCTTTGTATATTTGAAGATTTCACTCAAAGAACAAAAAGGCCATTATACTTAAAATAAAAAAATAAAAAAATGCCAGGTTTCAATTTCTTTGGAAAATAGCTTTCTGAGCCCAGTTCTGAATTAAACTGGAGGGAATTCAACCACAACTAATTGATTTCACTAGGAGAGTTAAAAGCATGCCTAACTTTCTTCCATTTAAATTAATGAGACATAAAATTGCTTAACTTTGGCTTGATCACACTCACGGTAACACTGCTATTGCAACCCAGATTTCTGAAACCTTAATTAAGCACCCATGCAACTTGCTGCTAGTCTAGTTCTGTTCCCATCTATAGGAACAGTAAACATTTTTCAATCTGATTGATTTCCATGACAGACAACTAAGCACATGCTTCACAATCGAAATGAATGGGACAAATGACCCAATTAAACACAGGTCCAGCCCAGAGTGTGTAGTGCTGCTGATGCAGCATGTGCCTCATGCTATGGCACAGCCAGGAACCAGGCCTGGGTGAGGTAAATAAAAAGAAAAATTATTTACCTCCCCATAGGCTGCCTGGTCCCTTATGGGCCTTGTCAGACTTATGCCAGACCTCAGACCTCTGGCTGGCGAAAGACTGAAGAGCCTCTCAGAGTCCAGGCTGGGAAAAAGGATAGGAACTGGTGTGCATGGCTGCCACTGAGATCCACCCCCCCTGCCCCTACCACAGCCCGATCCCTGCCTCAATCCACCATCCCCCACCAACCTACTGGGACAACAGAGGTTCTGAAGCCTGCTGCTGCCCATGAAGGGCTTACCAGCTGCCATGCCATTGGCGCAAACGCCATAGGATTGGGCCTAAGACTGTATTTAATGTTTCCTTACCTTAGGATATGGGTACTGCTTTCCTCTGGGATACAGACCTCCAGTAAACCGTGGAATTACCATGTTTGGTACCAATGAGTCATTTATCATTAGAAAGGCCAGCCTCTCTCCATCAGGTGACCACCAATGAGTTATGTGAGAATGAAGGATCTCCTCTGGGAGAAAAAAAAAAATTCTTAAAAACCATGAAATTAGCAAATGAGATTTCTCATTTCTCAGTATACTATTTCTCAAGTTTCTCAATATGCTATTATTTAACAAACTTTTTCTTTTTGGTCTTTGGAATTCCACTGAAAGTCATTTGAGGCACTTTTAGGCATTTTTACCTAAGCACATTGCTGCTGATAGCAAATCTTGTTTTTATATTATAGGAAATAAAACAAAGAACCAAAACCCCCCCTATACTGTGGAGGCTTATCCTGGTTAAGGGATCAAATGTCCCCGTATCCAGACCTCTATCACTGCCCCCTCCACAAAGAATGCAGCAGGCACCATTTTGGCACCACTGTATTGACAGGGTGGTGGTGGATAGGATTGGGCTATAAGACTTATTAAATCAATTTTGAATCCGTTAAAAACAATTTGAAATATTTTTAAAATAGGACTTATTCCTATATAATATTTTCAGAGATGTTTATGAAAAATAAGTAGAATAATTTTCAGGCCTCTTAGAATGAAGTTTTTTTTCCCTTCTTTTTCCTTATCCAGTTGTTTTCCCTTGAAAATAAAGAGGATTTTGACAATGATTGTTCACAAAAAACCTAGCTTCTTCAACAAGCATAATTATACCTTTGTTAAAACTACAGAAAATTTTGCAAGAAAACATCTTAAGTAAAAGAACATATCAACAGCATTGTTCCGGGAAGAACAGATTTCTCCTAGAGAATCTGAACATAGGGGAATTGTTTGTACTCATAAAAAGGTTGTTTATAAGTAACTTACCTTCATATAACCAGTCTGCAATTCCATTAAATATAAATCCTTCTTTTCCAGATGATGTCAGTCGCAATGAGCTACTCTTTACATCAGGCTGGTAGTAGATGTTATTTTCAAAAATATAAATCTACATTAAGTAAACAGGATAGAGATTTAGGTAGATGTCAATGGCTATTTTTATGACAGGAACAGAATCACAATTTGCACAGTTCAATGTAATATCAAGGATCAATCTGCACCACTTTTCTTCAAGCATTTCCTTGTGATTCTGAAGTGTACTTTTGGGCACTGTCAGAAAATGAAAGCAGATTAAGCCTGGATAAGACACATACAGTTACCAAGCTCAGCCTGATCAACTCTCTCGCAACTCCAAAATCCTCCTCTTCACTGAGGAAAGGAGTAAGACATTTTGTTGTTTGATGCTATTCCTGGGTAGGTCCAGGTTCTGTTTGCGATTTTCCATTCCTTTTTGAGCTGCCTAATCCTAGCCATGTCCACTCAGGAGTAAATTTATTCCATGGGCAACCCAATCCAAACAGGGATTTGAGCCAGCATGCAACTGTCCTTGCATCAGATTTGACTGTTTCAAATGTGCCTTAAGATACATTTGCTCCAACTCCAGAGCCGACATTGTGGGCACAAGGACGTGGGTCAGCCTGTTGGCGCCAAATCCAGACCTGGCTGGCACAGGTAAGTGTGCAGGATATGGGTGGCGGGAGAGTGTTCTGGAGGTGGGGAGTGGGCATTTCTGGACAGGGAGGACGGAACAGGGGAGGATCAGGCCTGCTGGGGTAGGATCAGCGGCAGTAGTGCAAGCCATATCCTAACCACCTTCTTGGCCAGCCAGGCATTACACCAGGCTTCTTGGATTTGTGCTGGCTAAATAGCTGGCGCAGATGCACGAAAATCCACAGGGATGGCTTACCATGAGGTGACCTCCAACAACCTCCTACCCAGGCTGAACTGGTGCAGGGTTAGGACTGTGCTGTGAGTTGAGTGGGGGCTTACTTACTTTCATTATTATTATTATTATTATTATTATTATTATTATTATTATTATTATTATTATTAACAGTATTTATATACTGCTTTTGAACTAAAAGTTCACAAAGCGGTTTACAGAAAAAAATCAAATAACTAAATGGCTCCCTGTCCCAAAAGGGCTCACAATCTAAAAAAATGCAAATGAATACCAGCAGATTGCAGCTTTTGAAAACTTAAGCTTAACAAAAAGTACACTATGAAAGGATACTTCACATTTTCAGTGTGGAGAACTCAGGTGCAGCACAGATTCCAGAACATTAAGAAGCTTCCCATTCTTTTATTGGGAGAAAACTATGCACTTCTTAGGTACTTGGTATTGCACTGACTTGTGTATCAATGTAACAGATATCTAAGAACTTCTCTCCTGATGTGTGGGCTGTACACATTCAGTACTGTTGGGACCTATGTGTTGAGTTGCCTAATGAACAGGCCTTGATATGCATACACATACAAAGTCCTCCATCATACTTTTTTTTTTTTTTTTTGGCAATCACATGTTATTTCACCCTCATTTGGACTGTGAATTTCACAGTAATTTTGTCTTCCTCTGTGTACTTGTAAACAGCCATGAGCAGCTGTGTTTTCACAGAACAATTACTTTTTACTATGAGCAGGGACTGTAAGAGTATCATAGACATGGCAGTGTTAAAAGGACAATCCTTGCTTTTCAGATAATCTAAGAAGGTACAGGTATGTATCATTTTCTTTCTGCCACAAAACAAACAACCCTTTTAAAGCTTACCCTGCTAAATGCCACAAACTGTTTAACTGTATTTTCTCTGCTAAATATTTGTAGAACCTTTGATCCTCCAACTTAATCGTTTTCAGGACTTAGCAGGAGAAGCTTCTGGGAAAATCTGTGATTGGATACCACATCTTATTTTTAAATTTCACAGAAGCCAGTGGTGGGGCTGAATCAGATTTAGGGAATTGCACTTGGGAAGGGTTGTTTGCTTTTCCATAGTGGGCAACTGGTATGGTTTCTCCATAGCAGCTTTGGGGAACAAGAAGATCAGGAAATGCCACAAAGAAAAAGGATTAAATCACAGCCCAGAGTTCTGCTCCTCTTTGATTTCTCCTTCCTGCCAATGACTGCTGTGAACGAAAGAAAACCCCAAATCTACAGAAGATCTGTGATATTGGAGCATCTTATCTAATGTGGTCCTCAGGCATTTAAAAAACCCTCTCTTTTAAACTAATCCAATGTTTTTCTCATGAACACTATCCTAGAAATTTCTTCTCAGAATACTAGTTTTTGTCACATCTCTCTCTCTCTCTCTCTCGCTCATTTCATATCCTTCCAAAAACAAACTTTTCTTCCAAAAATAAAACTACATGTACTTCCAAAACTGAAACAAAACTATGGTTTGTTTGCAAACCATACGTGCACTTTCTGCTCCATCGTAAAGATGCAGGCATAGATTATAAGCTCACTTCGACAGAGATCTGAATTGGCATCATTAAATTAACCTGAAGTAATGAACAGTAATTATACATATATTTCAAATATTCACATTGGATATAGTACACATGAATGTGACAACATGACCCAATTTTTAAAGAGTAGGAATGGTGTAGGAATGTTAATGATGCCAATTTTTTTTAAGAGCCATGAGAAATATGAGTTCTGCAGATATTTAATAATAGATTATAGCCCAAGTTCTAATGCCAAGAATAAAGGCCCAATGCTTTTCCTCACCAGCTGTCAGAACATAGAACTTCTGACAGCATTGCACCTGGCCCGTCTGAGCAACCAGACCAGCAACCACACCCTTCAGCTTGATCCATGCCTTGCACTCGCCTTCTCTGCCAAAATCTTCTCGAACCTTCTCCACCATTTTATCTGGGTCAATGGAGCAGTGGCGTACCTGGGGAGGAGGCAATGGGGACAAATGCCTTGGGGGCCACCCAGATGGGGACAGTGCCGCAACCCATTTCCCCACCACCACTAGTGGCACGATCCTGCGCCAATCTGAGGGATGCCCTAATCTCCTCCCCTCTCTTTAAAGGGGAGGAGAAGAGGGTGGTCCTCAGACCAGCAGGGAACCATAGCCACTCCCGTAGGCACTGTCGGCGTGATTCTGAACTGTGTATGAGGACAGCCCTCTTCTCCTGCCCTTGAAAGAAAGGGGAGAAAAAGAGGGTGGCTCTCAGACTGGTTGGATAACCATGCCGTGTCCAGCTTTGATGCTGCTTTCATGCTGCTGCTGACACTGGCTTACTCCAATGTCGGAGGAGGCAAGCACAGCTAGAAGCGATGGTAGCCTCCTCGGAGGCAGGTGCTGCTTCTGGCAGAGCGAAAAAATTCTGATGGCGCCTTAGCCACCTCCTTCTTCCCCTCCTTTTCATTAAAGGGGGAAAGAAGGAGGTGGTGCAGAAGTAACTGTGACATAGTGATGTAACAGCAATTACTTCTGGGTCAGGGGCAGCAGATGGGGCAACCAGCAGCACGAGAAGCTCCAGGACCGCCATTGCAGTGGAGTACCCAGGCAACTCTGGCACACGTGGAGCATCTGGCCATTTCCACCAGTGACTCCATCATGCACAACAGTGGCATGTCTTTAGCACTGATGCAACAGTGCCTATGGCAGTCCATTGCAAGATCTGCTGCCATAGGCCCTTGATAGGATTGGGCCATTAGTAATAAAAAAGTAAACATTGTTTAATTTGACAACACCATTAAACAGTCCAATGGTGAGTCCAAAAAGAGTCACCATTGGCTAAATGGAACTTAGCCTGGGTAAAAGGAGTTATCTGGCTCCAAGATTATCCTGAAATATTGGATACTCCAGAATAGGATTTGCTGCGTCATAAGGGGTTACAGCCAGAGGGGCAAGTTGAAATGCTTTCTGTTCATCATGTGGCATTCTTTGGATCTTGCAAATTGTACATCCTAATACTGTACAGCCACACAAATGTGTACATACACAGGAAAGAGCACAGTAACAGCTAAAATTTGCTCTCAAAAGCAAAGAATTGATGAAACAAAAATCTTTTTCTACATTATAACCATTTAGAAGTGCTGGTATTCACTAACGTAGCTAGAATGTCTTTGAAGGGAATGGAAAACTATTTTTAATTAATGCTTCAAAGTTCAGATATGATCCCCATTTACTGAGTTGCGTGAATGAAAACAGCAGGTTAAGTACAATAAGCTATCGAAAATAATTGAGTTATTCAGTGTAAGTTACAAGAGCAGTAAGACATGAGACAGTCTGCACACTGGATGTAACAACTTCCTTAAGTTCAATGTTCTAGAGCAGTGATTTTCAACCAGTGTGCCGCGGCACACTGGTGTGCTGTGAATGGTCCGTAGATGTACTGCAGAAGTTTGGGGGAGGGTCATTTATTGGTAGAGCCATTGGGGGTTGTAAGCTCCCAGCCGGCAATACAGTGTGCCTTATCAACTGTCAAAAAACTGACGGTGTGCCTTGACAATTTTAGTGCCTTTTCAACGTGCCGTGAGATGGAAAAAGGATGAAAATCACTGTTCTAGACAACAACTCTCCAGTGTCTCAATCCAATGAGAAACACAAGTGTCCATACCTGACTGTGTATGTTTCTGTGTTTGGCAGTATATATCTAGGTTAAACGACATACCTGATGTTATTAATTTTCTATTATTCTACTTATGCTTGTGTTCTTCACAGGCACTTTACAATTAGGTTTGAACATGTATTTCTATATTGGTTTATCCTTGCTGTTTTACAGCATCTTCATGACAGGGCCAGCTACCTATTCCATTTGGACTATGCAATTTGGACCTCAGCAATCGGCCCATAATGGTAGTATGGGTCCACTTTCATGGGTGTAAGGACCCTACTTGAAGGAAAGTACTGGCAACCGAACATAGTGTGGTGGTAACTATCTGCAGTTCTCTGTGTAATTCAGGTCTGTTATTGAATGTAATTCAATGGTATCCTGCCCACCTGGATAAATACATTTCTTTTTTGCTGTTCTCTATACGGCATGGGGTATCATTTCCATGTACTTGCTTCATGTATTGTTCCAGTCATGTAAAATTTTTACAAAAAAACAATTTTTGAGACAGCACCATATGATTACACAACACTGAAAAAAAAATGGGTCAATCAAAGTATGAATGATGAAGCAAAGCCAACATATATCAGGACATATTAAACTGAGTTTCCGTGATAGTATCAAGAGTTTGTTAGAACAATTATGACATGTTTCAGCTGTTAATTCCAGATGGATAACCCATCAAACTGGATTGTTGGATTATAGAAATTAGATGGCCAGCCCAGTCCTAATCTGTGCTGGAACAGGCAGGCCGTCTGGCCTGCACTGTGCCCAGCGCAGGTTTGAAGGAGAAGGAAGCACAACTTGGAGTAAGGGGATTATGTCCCCTTACCCTGAGTAATGCCCAGACTCCTCAGTGGTGCTACTTGGATCTGTGCCAGTGGAAATGCCCCTGTTCAGCACTCTCCTGCCCACCCCAACCCCCTGCACCGGCCTCCCCAGGCGAGCATGAACTCACCCCTGCCCAGCAGGGGTATGGTGTAGGAAAGCCGGCATGTGTCCTTGCACTGGCCTTCTTGACTCCTCTAAAGAAGCATGTTTGTGACACTCCTGGGCCAGGGCAAGGGACTTGCACCGGCCCAACAAGCACTCAGGATTGTGCTCTAATTCAGTGCAAAATGTATTTATTCCCCATGTTTATTGGTTATAAGTAACTCAAGATGGCCTACAGTTGATAAAGAACATATCATACAAATAAAATATCTCTGGTGGGGCACTTGCAGTCCTGCCACCATTTGCACTGCCCCTCCCCCTCTTCATGCTAGGTAGAGGCAGGAAAATACAGGCAGGCAATTGGCTGCTTGTTGGAGCTGAGAGGCATGGCGGTTGCTGGGTCTGTGCTGGCCAGCTGCCTTGACCCTTTGGGGTTGGCCGTGATAGGATAACTCAGTCCTCGACTGAATGACGCCTTGAGTCAGGATGTGACGCCTAGCTGGGGTTAGGGGGAGGTAGATGGCCAGTGCCATTTCGCCCAAGCAATTAGATGCCAGCACGCTGGAGGATTTTAGTTATATTTTTCCCTGCTGCAGATTTGTTGTTTACTAATAAAATTTAAATCATTCCAAGCCTATGTCTCATGTGCTTCTTTGAGGAGTGCCAGTGAAATTTTTTTTTAAAAAAAATACAGGAGTATCTCAAACAATCTAGTCCATAGCAACAACAACAAAAAAACTACAGCGGTAACATCCAAACAACACCATGCACAGCTAATCATCCACTATATGTGAAACAAAAAAGCCAAGGTGTTTTTTTTTTTTTTACAGAGTCTGATGGGGGTAAGGGTCAGTTAGGAGATATGCCACATGGTCAGTGCCACCAACAAAAAAGTCATGCTCCTAGCAGATATCTGACATGACTCAGAAGGCAAAGATACCCAGAGCAAGACTTCAGCTAATGATTGAAGTGCATAAGAAGATACATAAAGGATGAATATATATCCTTAAGCTATCCAGTTCCCAAACCATTTAAAAGTCATAACTAGCACCTTGGAGTGCGGTCACAGCCTGAATGCTTAGATGTGCATGGAAGTACTCAATTTTAATGTTTCTTTTTAAACAAGTAGTGCAGTGGAGAAATATGAAATGGAGCTATAGTGCAGCGAGGAGTAGAAGACCTTAGGACCCACCCTATGGGCCATGGCACTGGCGCTCTTCCGGCACTGCTGGCCTGTGCTGTTGCAAAAAGTGCCTTTTGCACCAGCAGAACTGATGTGTGCTAGTGCTCTGCCAGTACTGCTGGCCTGGACTGTGGCAAAAAATACTTCTGCACCAGCAGAACCGATGTGCCACCGGCACTGAGCCCAGCGCCAGTTGGTTGCTGGGCATCAATGCCAAAAGATTGCCGCTGAGAGCTCCTCGTGGTAGGAATGGCTGCCAGCCGGCCTCAGGACTTTTAGGGATTAAGGAGGGCAGGAAGGGGGTAGAACTGAGCGGAGGAGTGCAGGGGGAGGGGAAGAGCAAGCCAGGGAAGGGGTGGAAATGGCAGCAGGCTCTGCTGCTGTATCCTGGCCCCCCTTCCAGGCCAGGAGATCCGACCAGGTCTTCTGTGCCAGCTCAATAGCAGGTGCAGATCTGAGGAGACCCAATGGGGCCGCCTGGGTCTTACTCAGAGTAAGAGAATGTTTGTTCCCTTACCCTGAGGAGACCTGGCGCTGCTTTCCTGCTCCACAGGATATAGCGGTTGCCATTTTGGCACCGCTGTAGGCCCAGGCGCTAGGGAAGCAGTGAATTGGACTGTTGCTGCTGCTGAATCAGCCCCACCTGCTGCTAGTTCTCAGTTAGTTCTTAGTTAGTTAGTTCTCAGCCCCTGCTAGACTGATCATGTATCACTATTTGTACAAGCTTATTTGTACAAGTTCAACACAACTGAATAGATAAAACACACAAGCAGGTTTGTATTATGCAATTGAGCCAGGAAACACATGGGGGCTCAGTGCGAAAATTCCCCTAACTTCCCACTGTGATTCTGAAGTCATTTTTCATTTAATTTTTTTTTTTTTTTCATTTTTCATTCATGCTATTTTTAAAAAGAAAAAATATTCCAGGGTGTCAAAAGCACACGTGTGTGTGTGTGTGTGTGTGTGTGTGTGTGTGTGTGTGGATTAATATTTAAATTCAGCTCCATCAAGGGGCAAGCCTTTTCTCTGATGTCCCATGCACCACAACAAAAAGAACGATGTGTTGAAGAACACTGTATGGGTGGAACAAAATGCACACAAAATGAATGTCCATTTCGCTCAAGCCTGTAGATTCCTTTGTCCTAACCTAAACCTCTGAATTCCCATGAGGTTTGAATCTAGATATTCTACAAAATACTGTGAAAATTGGAAATAAGAGATCAAAATATGACTTTTTTTGAGTTGTATGTATTATTTTTGTTTTCACTTAATAATAATAAATAATAATAATAAAACTTTATTTTTATCCCGCCCTTCTCCCAAAAAGGGACCCAGGGCGGCTAACAACATATAAAACAAATTAAAACATAATTTCACAGATAAAAACATATTAAAAAACACATTAGCAGAACCCATAAAAACAGTAGTCAGAAGAGTCAGAATAAAAGAGCATAAAACAGCAGTTCTTAGAGGAATCGGGCCTGTAAAAAAGCAACTAAAAGATATATAAAAGATGTTAAAAAGGCCAGAACGTCAGAAGGCTTGGTTAAACAACAAGGTCTTCAGGCCTCGCCGAAAGGACTCAAGAGAGGGAGCCATTCTCAAGTCAAGGGGAAGGGAGTTCCACAACGTTGGTGCCACTACTGAGAAGGCCCTATTTCTTGCCGCCGCCCCACGTACCTCCTTAGGCGGCGGCACTTGTAGAAAGGCCTTCTCTGATGACCTGAGAGGACGAGCCGGATTGTATGGGAGTAGGCGATCTCTAAGATAACCTGGCCCAGAGCAGTATAGGGCTTTAAAGGTCAAAACCAGCACCTTGAATTGGGCCCGGAAACGAATGGGCAGCCAATGTAGCCCCCGGAGAAGCGGGCTGACAGAGATAGGTGGTAAGTAGGCACAGGAAACACAAGTTATTTGTTCAAGATCACATCATAATTGAATGGCAGATCCAAATGCTTATGTTACATAAAATTCATTGCAATACATATCCACTCCATTTTGGAACAGGAATTAGCGACTACTTATGCAGTGATATACAGTATGCTGATTTCCAGAAATCATTTGCAGAAAAAAGATATGGTCAACCACAATCTGCTGATACTCAGGAATGCAGCTCATACCTCATTTCATATTTAGCTAATTAGCTAAATGATTTAGCCTTTAACATGTTTTCCCATATGGGATAGTTGTGTATCCATTTGTTCTTTCGTCTGTTATTGCTGATGATACTAACAATTTAAAAAAAAAGAAAATAAAGAAATTAAGAATCTACAGATATACTTGATCACATAGAGCCCAATCCTGAGCTCTGCCAGCGCACACTGTCGCAAATGCGCTGTAAGGCACATTTGCGAGCCCTAATGCTGGGCGAGTGCCTGTGCTAGCCCAGCGTTGGGCTAGCGCCGGGTGGGCGCCTGGCCTCCACCACTCGGTGGTCACATGAACTGCCAAGCAGTGGAGAGGAAAGCAGGGATGTGAGGGGAGGCGGGGAGGAGACAGGGAGGAGTCTCACCGCCCGACACGGAGGCTTTTACCTCACCGCCAACTTTTTGGTGAATCGAGTGGTCCCATTGCAGGGCTACTCCCTTTACAAAAGTCCCCTTCTCCCAAGGTGCCGTCCGCGGCTGTCCTGCGCATGCCGGATGTGGCAGCAGCCTTTTTTGGTGCCTCTGCAGCTGCGCACCCGAGCAGCTCAGGTTTGGGTTGATAATCAATAAAAGACCATTAGTTAAATTTTTTGTCTATTATTTTTCATTAAAAGTGCTTCTATTCCACGTTTTGGCCCCCTATGGACCCAAGTGTATTGTATGTTAATTGCATTATGATAATGCTTTTATGAGTTTGCATTTGTTTTGTTAGGATTCATTTTAATTTGTCATATCTCTGAAATATCATCTGTGTTGATTATGATTTATCACAGAAGGGACGGGCACAGGGACAGAGAAATGTCTAAATAAGAGCCCAATCCTATCCTTCCCTCCACACCATGCCAATATGCAGTGTGCTGTATCCAGTGAGGGGTGCAAACTGGGACTCTTGAGCATATGCGACCATGTGGCTAGGATTTGGAAGTCAGGCAGCCTGCCTACTCACCCAACTTGTAGGAATAGTGTGGAATTAGTTGGATGCCATTTGGGACTGAATAAGAATATCTTACTTACAGACTGGCTCAAGGTCAGGGTTTGCTTTTTTGTTTTTGTTTTGTTTTGTTTCTTTAGTTAGCATTGTTGGTTACAGCTAGCAGGTGCAGTGTAGTCTGGGTAAAGAGTATGAGATAATTATGAATATCAGTGCTTTCTTATCAGTGAAGGCAGGGTGCTAGGCCACTGGTCACTGTAAATAAAATGGGATGGGACTGCTTGTAAGCACTGGGCATATTGCAGATCTCAAAGGCTTGATGGATCGAGAGAGATATAAAACCCTGACCTTTCTTGACCTTGAAAACAAATTTAGAGACAGAATGCAGAGTACACACACTAGCCCTTTACCCATCTTATACTATAATAATAATAATAATAATAATAATAATAATAATAATAATACAGGTATTTATATACCGCCTTTCTTGGTCTTTATTCAAGACTTTATTCAAGGTGATTTACATAGGCAGGCTGATTAAATCTCCGTAGGCATTTTTACAATTGAAAGAAGGTTTTATCTTTCAAGAACCACAACAGTCCAGATGTTTCACTCTGATCTGGTTTCACATTCTGGCCTCCATCCTCCCACGCTCAGAGCAGATGGAATAGCTCGGCTTCAGCTTGTCAGCTGCTTCAAGGTCGCACGATGCCGGTGGCCTCGAACTGGCGACCTTGTGGATGTTATCTTCAGGCAAATGGAGGCTCTACCCTCTAGACCAGACCTCCTGCCCTGGCCCCCAAACCCCAAATCCTTGGCCCCCAAACCCCATATCCAGTGTTTGTCTCCAATCACAGGGAGAAACAATCAGCCATTGCATCTGCAAAAAAACACTTGAATTTGACGACAGCAGGAGCAGAATGAAGTAGCACATCATTGGTGGGGCAGGGTTAAGCTACATGTTCTAGAGAAGTCCCTCATGCATTGTCCCTCACGCCTCTCCAGACGCATGTGGCCTCTGGGAACCCTAAGTGCCACTGGGACCCCAAGTGCCAGGTAAACTGAGAGTTTAGCATCTGGGCGAGTTCAGTAGCAGGGCGAGGAGGCCAGGGCCCCATACACTGCCCTTCCTCTTCCCTTGAGAAGAGGGCTGCTAACCAGTGTAGGGTTTATAAAAGTACCCCTAAATAAAAGAACAACAAAAAAGCTATGCAGTCAGACAGCCAGCAGCAGGGAGGGGGCTATCCAGTGTTCTGCACTGAGTGCCACATGTATGATTATATGCTTCTGGGGCATAAGTCATGGGTGTGTCCTCGGTGCAAGGAGCTCCAGGGTCTCAGGGAACGCGACCGCTCCCATGAAGCCTTGGTGGCCGACCTGGAGAAGCGCAGGCAGGCAGAGGAGGACCGTGGGGAGACTTCCGGGGACGATCAGGCTTCGTCCCAACCTCAGGCGTGCAGCTCCTCGGCTGCCCGGGTGGGAAGTCTCGGGGCTGGAGGACGTCATCCTGGAGAGGAGGGAAACAATCCCCTAGGGGAGACCACTTCTCCAGGGGATGGGCCCATATCCGAACGCACTCAGGATACTCCTCGGCGGGAGGGGGGTCGGGGGCTTCTTGTAGTGGGAGATTCGATTATTAGAAACATAGAGAGGGGGGTTTGTGACGGATGTGAGGACAGCATGGTGACTTGCCTGCCTGGTGCGAAGATTGCGGACATCACTTCTCGTCTAGACAGGCTAGTAGACAGTGCTGGGGGAGAGGTAGCGGCTGTGGTGAATGTCGGCACCAACGATGTGGGCAAGTGTAGTTGGGAGGTCCTGGAGGCCAAATTTAGGCTTTTAGGCAGGAAGCTGAAAGCCAGGACCTCAAAGGTATCGTTCTCTGAAGTGCTACCTGTTCCACACGCAGGGCCAGCTAGGCAGGCGGAGATCAGGGGTTTCAATGCATGGATGAGACAGTGGTGTAGGGAGGAGGGGTTTAGATTTGTTAGGCTCTGGGGAACGTTTTGGGACAAGCGGGGCCTGTACAAGAGGGACGGGCTCCACTTGAACCAGAATGGAACCAGACTGCTGGCGCATAACATTAAAAAGGTGACAGAGCAGCTTTTAAACTGATCCCTGGGGAAAGGCCGACAGGAGACGAGGGGCATCCGGTTCGGGACTCCTTATCCCTATGGGATGAGGATGGGGAGGTTAGAGAACAACAAGACAAAGGCAGAGTAGGAGAAGAAATTGGGAAAGGTAGCGTGATGGGATGTGATAGATGGTTTGGCACACTGAGAGGATGCGGGGACAAAGGAGCGAATAAGCAGCCCATCCTGGGGCATTCCATGTACAAATGCTTTTATGCGAATGCCCGAAGTCTACGAGCAAAGGTGGGAGAACTGGAATGTCTGGTGACAAGGGAAAACATTGACAAAGTGGGCATAACGGAAACCTGGTGGAATGCAGAGAATCAGTGGGATACCGCAATCCTGGGCTATAAACTCTACAGGAGGGACAGGCAGGGGCATGTTGGAGGTGGGGTGGCCCTTTATGTTAAGGAAGGGATAGAATCCAGCAAAGTAGAGATTGAAGGTGGGTCCGACTCCACCGTAGAATCTCTGTGGGTTAAATTACCAGCCTTGTGCAGCGATGTAATACTGGGGGCGTGCTATCGTCCTCCAGACCAGAAATCGGATGGGGACCTTGAAATGAGGAAACAGATCAGAGAGGTGACAAGGAGGGACAGGGTTGTAATCATGGGGGGCTTCAATTATCCTCATATTGACTGGGTCAATTTGTGTTCTGGTCACGATAAGGAAACCGGATTTCTTGACGTGCTAAATGACTGTGGCTTAGAGCAGCTAGTCATAGAGCCCACCAGAGGACAGGTGACTCTGGATTTAATATTGTGCAGTATGCAGGACCTGGTTAGAGATGTAAACATTACTGTGCCATTGGGGAACAGTGATCATGCTGCGATCCGTTTTGACATGCACGTTGGGGGAAGAATACCAGGCAAATCTCTAACAAAAACCCTTGACTTCCGACGGGCAAACTTCCCCCAAATGAGGAGGCTGGTTAGAAAGAGGTTGAAAGGGAGGGTAAAAAGAGTCCAATCTCTCCAGAGTGCATGGAGGCTGCTTAAAACAACAGTAATAGAGGCCCAGCAGAGGTGTATACTGCAAAGAAAGAAGGGTTCCACTAAATCTAGGAGGGTGCCCGCATGGCTAACCAGCCAAGTTAGAGAGGCTGTGAAGGGCAAGGAAGCTTCCTTCCGTAAATGGAAGTCTTGCCCTAATGAGGAGAATAAAAAGGAACATAAACTGTGGCAAAAGAAATGTAAGAAGGTGATATGGGAGGCCAAGCAAGACTATGAGGAACACATGGCTAGCAACATTAAGGAGAATAATAAAAGCTTCTTCAAATATGTTAGAAGCAGGAAACCCGCCAGAGAAGCGGTTGGCCCTCTGGATGGTGAGGGAGGGAAAGGGGAGATAAAAGGAGACTTAGAGATGGCAGAGAAATTAAATGAGTTCTTTGCATCTGTCTTCACGGCAGAAGACCTCGGGCAGATACCGCTGCCCGAACGGCCCCTCCTGACCGAGGAGTTAAGTCAGATACAGGTTAAAAGAGAAGATGTTTCAGACCTCATTGATAAATTAAAGATCAATAAGTCACCGGGCCCTGATGGCATCCACCCAAGAGTTATTAAGGAATTGAAGAATGAAGTTGCAGATCTCTTGACTAAGGTATGCAACTTGTCCCTCAAAACGGCCACGGTGCCAGAAGATTGGAGGATAGCAAATGTCATGCCTATTTTTAAAAAGGGAAAGAGGGGGGACCCGGGAAACTATAGGCCGGTCAGCCTAACATCCATACCGGGTAAGATGGTGGAATGCCTCATCAAAGATAGGATCTCAAAACACATAGAGGAACAGGCCTTGCTGAGGGAGAGTCAGCATGGCTTCTGTAAGGGTAAGTCTTGCCTCACGAACCTTATAGAATTCTTTGAAAAGGTCAACAGACATGTGGATGTGGGAGAACCCGTGGACATTATATATCTGGACTTTCAAAAGGCGTTTGACACGGTCCCTCACCAAAGGCTACCGAAAAAACTCCACAGTCAGGGAATTAGAGGACAGGTCCTCTCATGGATTGAGAACTGGTTGGAGGCCAGGAAGCAGAGAGTGGGTGTCAATTGGCAATTTTCACAATGGAGAGAGGTGAAAAGCGGTGTGTCCCAAGGATCTGTCCTGGGACCGGTGCTTTTCAACCTCTTCATAAATGACCTGGAGACAGGGTTGAGCAGTGAAGTGGCTAAGTTTGCAGACAACACCAAACTTTTCCGAGTGGTGAAGACCAGAAGTGATTGTGAGGAGCTCCAGAAGGATCTCTCCAGACTGGCAGAATGGGCAGCAAAATGGCAGATGCGCTTCAATGTCAGTAAGTGTAAAGTCATGCACATTGGGGCAAAAAATCAAAACTTTAGCTATAGGCTGATGGGTTCTGAGCTGTCTGTGACAGATCAGGAGAGAGATCTTGGGGTGGTGGTGGACAGGTCGATGAAAGTGTCGACCCAATGTGCGGCGGCAGTGAAGAAGGCCAATTCTATGCTTGGGATCATTAGGAAGGGTATTGAGAACAAAACGGCTAGTATTATAATGCCGTTTGACAAATCTATGGTAAGGCCACACCTGGAGTATTGTGTCCAGTTCTGGTCGCCGAATCTCAAAAAAGACTAAGATGATTACGGGGCTGGGGCACCTTCCTTATGAGGAAAGGCTACGGCGTTTGGGCCTCTTCAGCCTAGAAAAGAGACGCCTGAGGGGGGACATGATTGAGACATACAAAATTATGCAGGGGATGGACAGAGTGGATAGGGAGATGCTCTTTACACTCTCACATAATACCAGAACCAGGGGACATCCACTAAAATTGAGTGTTGGGCGGGTTAGGACAGACAAAAGAAAATATTTCTTTACTCAGCGTGTGGTTGGTCTGTGGAACTCCTTGCCACAGGATGTGGTGCTGGCGTCTAGTCTAGAAGCCTTTAAAAGGGGATTGGACAAGTTTCTGGAGGAAAAATCCATTATGGGGTACAAGCCATGATGTGTATGCGCAACTTCCTGATTTTATAAATGGGTTATGTCAGAATGCCAGATGCAAGGGAGGGCACCAGGATGAGGTCTCTTGTTATCTGGTGTGCTCCATGGGGCATTTGGTGGGCCGCTGTGAGATACAGGAAGCTGGACTAGATGGGCCTATGGCCTGATCCAGTGGGGCTGTTCTTATGTTCTTATGCATTCCTTTTCCATATGAGAGAGCCTGCCTAGGGTTTGCCAGGAGCAGAGATTAGATTGTGGCAGATATGCTGCTCAAATCTAAGGCAGATCTCTCAACAGGGAGTACTGCATACTATGGCACAGCCAAGGACCAGGCAGTGACAAACAGGTAGCAACTTACATATTCTTCTGGTGCCTTATGGGCAAGGCCTGAATAGGATTGTGATATGATATCACACACACACACACACACACACACACACACACCCTACCTAGTTTAGAAATAATAGTTCAGTTGTCTATCTGAAGCAAAAAGTGTGAGAATGCAATCTGCCACTGGAATGAAAACAATTCTTTCTTTGGTAACAGTCTGACTGCCATTTTACTAAATTTGTAGGAAAGTTTATTGTGCCTGTCCTTCGCTAAAATTTATTCTAGGCATCATACAAAATAACCGCAGTTTTAAGCAGAATTAAACTGTCTTCTTTCTAGTGTTCACACTGGAATATGGGGAACAGGTCATTAAGGCATGTCTTGCTAGATGTTTCCTCTGAAGGAACACTGAAGAAGGGGGGTCTTGGACCTCCCAGTGATTCTGCGGGAAGTTAGCAATTCCTAATACAATTCTGTGACTGAACATCATACCTCATCTTCTTTGGAAGTACAGATGGGAAAATCACCTCCTACCACTCCTTCTGTGTGGAATGCTCACAAAAACATGAAAGGAAAGAAGGCATATCGAGGTAGAATTTAGAAAGAAACATACGTAACCACTATTTATCTTAAAACCAGTGGGGAAGATATAGTTTTCCTTAAGTTTTATGAGAAACTTAATTTTCTTTAAGTTTTATTCAGCAGGTTTGCTGACGAATAAAGTTAAAACTAAGAAAGAGATAGTTCTTTAGGAGCCCAATCCTGAGTTTGGCGCACTGGCTCATCGCAAGCACACACTGTCACAAACATGCCAGAAGACACGTTTGCGGGCCCTAGCGCTGGGCAAACACCAATGGTAGCCTAGCACTGGTCGGTGCTGGGCTACTGTCGGGTGGGCATCTGAGCTCTTCCACTTGGCAGTCGCACGGACCACCAAGCAGCAGCAAGGTAATTAGGCACATGGGGAGAGGCAGGGAGGAGGTATTCTGGGGAAGGTGAGAGGAATGTGGGCGGAAGGGAGGGAGGAGGCAATATGGGGAGGTAGGAGGTGGCTAGAGGGCTGGAAGGAGGTGCGCCAGGGGAGGGAGCAGGTAGGGAGGGAGGCAGGACTGGCGGAGTGACGTCTACTGGATTCAAAGCCTCTGTGAGCCTCAGGCTCACCACCTGACATGGAGGCTTTCGATTCACCGCTGACCTTTTGCTCGGTGGTATAACGAGTAGCCCCATTGCAGTACTACTCTCTTTACCCGGGGGAAGGGAACAAAAGTCCTCTTCTCCCAGGGAGCCACTGGCGGGTGCCAAAAGTGTGCAGGATGCGGCAGCAGCCATTTTCAGTGACGCCGCAGCCCCGCATCCCAGGCAGCTCAGGATTGGGCTGTAGGTTAGCTGGGATAGCAGTTCAGGTTTGCACGTGAGTTAAAAAAAAAACCCATCAACAAAAACTGCTGGAATCTCAGAAAATGCCTTCTCTTGGCACAGGCACAAACTTTAAAAGACCTTTAAGGCAAATTTAACTTCTGAATCAACGAAACAAGTCCCAAGTGCAAAAGAAATCATCTTGAGATGTGTGATCAACATACTGTTTGTCATGACAACTGAAATAATATAATGTTAGAGAACTGTCCTCCTTGTCTTCTTTGAAAACTTTATCCAACACTATAAATGAAATAACTATCAAACAATAATACACGATCATAATAAATGCCAACAATTACTACATCTGTTGTCCAAAGCTGTTGATTTTCTTAGCCATGTGAATGACAGGCATGAGGATTGTCACAGGAGGTGTGCTTAATTAGAACAAAAAATGTTAAAAAAGTATTTGGGACTGAGATGTATTCAGATATGCTCATTAAAGGCATGTTGTTTCATTTGTAAGTGTTACAATCTCACATGAATCCTGTTCAAATGTGGTGGAAGAAAGCACAGTACATACAATCTTAAGGAAAAGGAATAGAGCTCTTGTAATCTCTCTGCTCTACCGGAGTTGCAGTCATGCCATTCTTTGAATGCAGTGCTCTGGTATTATAATTTTTACAACTGCATATTACCTAGAGAACTATTACATCTTAATTGATGTTTAATTGGATAATCTACATATCCAGTGTACTGAATGCCACATATTAATCAGAACACAGCCCGAGCGTCTCCTTACAGACCTGTGCCTATGCTGACTTATGGCACACATTGACGTAAAATAGGTCCTACGTGGTTTCAAAATTGCTCATGCAAATAAATATGCTTGGAACACTGGAGATGTTGGGAGAAATGGCCAACATTTTTATAGCCATAACACTGTTTCCTTCGTAATGAGATGGTGTATGTTCTCATCTAATGTGAAACAGCAGATTCATGCCTACATTAGATGTGCAATAATTCCATGACAAAATGCATCTGTGAGTCATGTCTGTGAGTCACATGGGATTTGTGACCATATATTCACTGAAATTCTGAGGTTTCTTCATGGCAAAAGCCACACTATTTCATCTTTCACGGCTGCCAATCATCATTTATCAGCCTTCCTGCATCTGCTTGAACCCAGCAGGACTTGCCTGCTGAAAGGGTTGGAAGATTCCCTCCAAGGGTTTTCCTTTCTAAAGGCAGAAAACTTTCAGGTTCAGGCATATTGTGTGATTTGCTACTTGAACTTTCAAAGAAGAGTTCCCCCCCCTTCATTATTCAGTTCTGTTTTTTTAAACCAAGTATGTGGGGTTTCCCCCCCTTGCCAAAAGTTTGGGTCCCTGCCTGCTTCCATATGCAGGAAGGTTCCCAATAATTGATTAGCCATGCCAGCCAATTGCTGCTCATCACGACAACCTATCCGGGCTGGAACCAGGGAATGGAGTCTACCAGAGACACAGTAATACAATCAAAGGGCATGCTACAACGGATCAATTTATTTCAGCTGAATGGCAGCCAGACAAGCATGTTCCTATGTTTTCCCCAACACTTTCTGAATCTCTCTCTCTCTGTCTGAAACCTTTATTGGCATATCAACACAACACTTTCAGAATCTTAAAGTTCTGGAGACCACAACAAAAGAGAACCAGTTTTCAACTGGTTTCAGTTGACCATTCTCATAGGCTCACATTTTCAAAGGCAGACTGAACATGAACAACATTTTTCAATAAGGTTTTTACAAGAATTGTTCCATGAGAAAATCTCATAGAACCCTCATTTCTGCAGATGCTTCCCTTCAAAGTGTAGCCATCGTTCAGGCTGCCAAGACTTGTGCCCTCCAAACTGCTGCAGGTAGCTGCAGACAAAGCATGTGACCAGTTCTCAATATGTTGACCATTTTTTTGCTGGTTGATTCTTCCACAGTCTTCCACAATCCTCCACAGAGATATGTCAGCAGCTTCTTACAGTGTCTCAAAGTCTCTCTGTTTCTCTTCCAGGCAGCTAATCCTGCTTAGCTTTTTCAGGCAAGCTCAACTTCCAGACCACATCCCCTACCATTTCCATAATATATGCGTTTCCATAATTGTATGTTTGAAATTTTTTTTTTTTTATAATTGCATATCTCACAGGATCAGCTCATGCAATTGTGATCATGAAATGGCAACCTGATATTCCCACAATCTCTGTAACTAGCAGATAAAAAGTGGTGACAAGAATTACCTCATAACAATGGTTTAGATGGAATATTTTTTCTATATTCAATTTGGACATCCCTTTTCCAAAGTGCTTGGGGCCAGAAGAATTTTGGATTTAAGATTTTTCCACTTTTTAGAATACTTGCATATATAGAGAGATCTTGAGGATGGGGCTCAAGCCTAAACACAAAATTCATTTGTTTCATATACCTCTTTTCACATAGCCTGTAGGTTATGTTATACAATATTTTTTAAAATAATTTTGTGCATGAAACACAGTTTGTGATTTTATTTCTTTAGGCTTTATTTATTTATTTCCTGGTTGGAGGCCAGGAAGCAGAGAGTGGGTGTCAATGGGCAATTTTCACAATGGAGAGAGGTGAAAAGCGGTGTGCCCCAAGGATCTGTCCTGGGACCGGTGCTTTTCAACCTCTTCATAAATGACCTGGCAACAGGGTTGAGCAGTGAGGTGGCTAAGTTTACAGATGACACCAAAATTTTCCGAGTGGTGAAGACCAGAAGTGATTGTGAGGAGCTCCAGAAGGATCTCTCCAGACTGGCAGAATGGGCAGCAAAATGACAGATGCGCTTCAATGTCAGTAAGTGTAAAGTCATGCACATTGGGGCAAAAAATCAAAACTTTAGATATAGGCTGATGGGTTCTGAGCTGCCTGTGACAGATCAGGAGAGAGATCTTGGGGTGGTGGTGGACAGGTCCATGAAAGTGTCGACCCAATGTGCGGCGGCAGTGAAGAAGGCCAATTCTATGCTTGGGATCATTAGGAAGGGTATTGAGAACAAAACGGCTAATATTATAATGCTGTTGTACAAATCTATGGTTAGGCCACATCTGGAGTATTGTGTCCAGTTCTGGTCGCCGCATCTCAAAAAAGACATAGTGGAAATGGAAAAGGTGCAAATGAGAGCGACTAAGATGATTACGGGGCTGGGGCACATTCCTTATGAGGAAAGGCTACGGCGTTTGGGCCTCTTCAGCCTAGAAAAGAGACGCCCGAAGGGGGACATGATTGAGACATAAAAATTATGCAGGGGATGGACAGAGTGGATAGGGAGATGCTCTTTACACTCTCACATAATACCAGAACCAGGGGACATCCACTAAAATTGAGTGTTGGGCGGGTTAGGACAGACAAAAGAAAATATTTCTTTACTCAGCGTGTGGTCGGTCTGTGGAACTCCTTGCCACAGGATGTGGTGCTGGTGTCTAGCCTAGACGCCTTTAAAAGGGGATTGGACAAGTTTCTGGAGGAAAAATCTATTACGGGGTACAAGCCATGATGTGTATGCGCAACCTCCTGATTTTAGAAATGGGTTATGTCAGAATGCCAGATGCAAGGGAGGGCACCAGGATGAGGTCTCTTGTTACCTGGTGTGCTCCCTGGGGCATTTGGTGGGCCGCTGTGAGATACGGGAAGCTGGACTAGATGGGCCTATGGCCTGATCCAGTGGGGCTGTTCTTATGTTCTAGGTAAAAAAAAGTTTAAAAAAGTCATGTTGGTGCTCAAAAAAGTTCCATATTGCAGAATATTCTGTATTTTGGAATTCTGGATAAGGGATGCCCAGCCTGTACCAGAGACAGTTTGGTAATACTGAGTGGTGACTATTCATGACTCTAAGGGCGCAATCCAAAGCACCCACTTGGCCAGCACAAGTGCCTTGTACCAGCTGATGAGTGTCGCAAAAGAGCTATAAAGCACTTTTGTGCCATTCTTGGAGGAGACAGGCTAGCGCACGGAACTACCCTGGCTGACGTGGGCCTCAGAGCAGGGTGAGTTTGGCCGGTTGAGCTCAGCCAGCGTGGGGGACTGGGGGGGACATGGGGAGTGCGGGAAGAAGGCAGAAGGGAGGCGTTTTGAAGGAGGGCAGGCAGTGGGTGGTTCTGTGGGCGGGAGAGCAGGGAGCGGGAGGCAGGGCCAGGTTCTGGCACTTATGCCGGATCCTAGCCCTATTTCTGGGCAGCCTGGGCCAGCCCCAGGCTGCTCGGATTTGCGCCACTGATTTAGGTGGCATAGATCCAAGTAGCCTCATGGGACTGCTGCAGTGTTACCCGGGGTAAGTGGAATTTTTTCCCCATGACCCAGGCTGGCCTGCAGTCAGTTCCAAACTTGCACTGCATACAGTGCAGGCCTGCTGGCCTGCCTGTTCCAGCACAAGTTAGGGTAGCACTGTAAGGCTTATACTGTATGCTGGCAACTACGGAGTTATAGGAGTTTCAAACTGTGAAGCTTCCATCTTCTCTCTCTTCTTATTGTCATAACAGTGCCAAAGCAATTTTTTAAAAGTTTTTTTCCAATTCAGTTAATGTCACAATAAAGACTCAAAAGGGTGGGAAGTTCAGTCTGTAAAATTTTCTCGTCTCATCCCACTTCAATATCCCACAATCTTCTCATAAATAGTATCTTGCAATTTTAGCTTGTATTCCTTGAGCACACTTCAAACTGGATGTAATATAAAACCATCTGCAATTTCCTTTCCTTGTGTATTGATGCTTCCTTTTCTGTGACAAATCAACCTCAGAGTCAAATCTAACTGTTCATTCAATTGCTTATACTCAAAAGCTGATATGGCCTTGCATCTATAAGTCTTCTGTACCTAAGTATCTATAAGTCTTCTGTACCTTAGTGAACACATTTTCAGTCTTTACTCAGCATGAGACACAGAAGGATAGATCAGATTACTAAATAAAACACCTTAGCAAATTATCCAGATTTGAGACAGCGTTTTCCTGGAGATTTTCATGATGGAAGTAGGTGATTTACTGCATTCTTTCATATCAGAACATTCAAATGGATCCCCAAGATAGCTTGACACTACAATCCCAAAGACATTACTTATGTGCAACTAAGGGCACATTCCTAAACTATGATGGTTTGGTGTGGCCAGGGGTGCAACTCAGAGTAAGGGAATTTCAGTTCCCTTACCCTGAGCAACACCCCAGGAAGTCCTATGGGGCTACTCAGATCAGCACCCACAATTTCGCGAGCGGAAATTCAAGCAGCCCAAATAATGCCACTTGGGCTGGGGAGGGGACAGGATTGTGCTGTAAGACTTTTTTTTTTTTTCCCAGGACTCAGCCTTGGAAGCTATTTTTATAGTTTTATAAACTTTTTAAAACTATTTTTAATGCTAGGAAGGAGCTCTGAAATAAATAAAACAAAAATTAAAATGCCTCAGAGAGTATGTGTGGTTTTTTTCATCATTGAAGATCAAATAGCATATGATGTTCAAAGTGTTATTGCCCTGATGGCCTTAGTTTTCTTTAGTCAATAACTATATCTAGATTCCTGAGAGATCAGAACGGTTTAGAGCAGATTGCTGTGGTCCTGATCTTCAGAGACTCTAATCCAATTGCTGTTGACGAAAGAAAAACTAAGAGCTCAATTGTATCCTTCCCCACTTCCATTGTTGCTGCCGTGCCAAAGACAGGCATGCTGTATCCAGCAGAGGGGGCAAACTGGGAGGCTTCAAAGGTGAAATGGGATCCCCTTACACCTCTGTAAACCTCCCACTCCGTAATGGATCTCCTTGGACAGGCACTAGCAATTTCACTAGTGTACGTTCAAGGAGAGAATGGAAGCAGGGAGGTTGCAGGAAAGAGGGATAAGATCCGGTGCACACCATCACTGCTGGATCCACCTCCTCTTGCAGCCTTCCAGCCCCAGTTTTGCCCCTCCCCACTCCGTTGTACCCTCCCTTCACCCCTATTCATATGTTGCCTAAATATGGCATATAGAAACTATTCTGTTACTTTCTGTTAAAATGAAAGCTTATATTAAAATATGAAACTTATGTCATTTAGCAAGTAAACAACACATTCATGCCTGGATGATTTTGATGTATCTGAAAGGAGCAGATACAAACTCCTTAGGGGTTAATATTAGGTGAAACTTCCTCATTTAACTATGAATTACTTATCACAAATAATCCCACAGTTGCCCCAATAAGTGACATGCAAAGACAAGTGCACACAAATGCAATTAGGCTGCATGGTGAACACTGTTTAGTCACATCCATTAAAAAGAATTCCTAATTACACCTCAGTTATCAACACATGGTTTTCAACACATATAATAGGAAGCATTTTACCTTGCTGTCAATGTTATTACTATTTGTCTCATTAGGGCTAGAATTAAAAGGAAGTATACAGAAAATCTCAGATAGGTCTGACCATGACTTGGAGTTGTTTCATCCTGCAGTTTAGTGAGTCAGATGAGGAAAAGGCTTTGAAACAGCACAAATAAAAATAGCACCTCTAATATACTTACTTATAAGAGGCCTTCATTATCATTAATTAAGCTCCCACTTGGCTCACTGACAGATTTTTGTTCCCCCGTCTTTAAATTTCAAGTAACATTTCACCAAGAGAAGTTGCTATATATTTAAGGGTACTAAATGCTAATTATCTTGATATAAACACATAACTCAATCTCCTCCCAAACACAACTGCATTACATTGTATGACAATTACATTTTTCAAAAGGCGGTATGTAGTATGGCAAATAGGAAACATCCTTCAACACTTGACCTATTATCTCAAGAAGTTCATTCATAAGATTGTGTATATTTAGGTATCCCTACCTGCCTTTTGTCCCCAACAAGAACCACAAGGATGGATTATAAAAATGTAATAAAATAATAACAGAATTCAGCCTATTTGTCACATTACAAGCTGAAAAGAAACAAATGCCTAACATTTAGGAGAGAATGAATGTGCTCTCAAGAAATCAGAGAGGAGCAGCAGGGATGAGATAAATCTTAACTGGAATTTGCATGCGTCTTTTCAGCAGAAGGGCAGAAAGAGGAGGAGCCAATAATTCCTTCTTCAGTCTGACAAAGGTTATGAAGTTTTACAGAGCTGCCATACAAAGGAATTAAATATTGCCCTGAGAATCTCGATCCCTGCTGTTACTTGTGCGGGGATCACCTCTGCAAGGCCTCCACATTACATGAGACCTCAGTATGCAATCCCATTGAGGGCTGCATGCAGTGGAGGTGGAGCCTGGCCTTATATAGTTACGCTGAGCCGTCCACAGCAGCCATTCTGCACATGTTCTGGATCGGTGATTTACAAACTTTTTCATCTCACAGCGCACTGAAAAGGCGTTAAAATTTTCAAGGCACACCATTGGTTTTTTGACAATTGACAAGGCACACCGCACTGCTGGCATAGGGCTCACATCTCCAATAGCCCTACTAATAAATTACACTGTCCCAAACTCCTGTGGCACACCTGCAGACCATTTGTGACACACCAATGTGCCATGGCACAGTGGTTGAAAACTGCTGTTCTGGATCCTCAGCTAGTCTCAGTGTGGAAACTCTGCAGGGGAGGAAAGAGGGTCTTCTCTGCTATTAGGTTTCAGAGTCAGCACCATCCTCACTCCTTGGGCTCCAGTATGTGTGTGGAGATAGCCCCTCATTGTTGACAAGCTGTCTGTTTTATGTTGCCATGATGTATAAGTAGAGGTGTTTGAAATGGTGTTTGTTGTTGTTGTTGTTGTTTTGAAAATTTGTTGAAGTAAAATGCAAAATGTGGTGTTTTTATTCACAACTGAATATATGATTCCAGTGTTCCTTACTCATTACCTGTGGACAGAGGTGTTTGAAAAATGTGGTATTTTGTGTTTTTGATTACTTATCCACAAAAATAAACATCTACGTATAAGGCACACAGTTGTGGGTGGGACAGAATTAAGGAAGTGAATGATGGCTATACGGGGGCTGCTGTGTAACTGATACTAGCAATAATAGAAAGGGCATGGGGTGTGTATGTGGTGCTAAAAAGGTGGTTTTGCTGCAATAGAAGTCCTGTGTCATATGCAAGCCCCATGAAGTAAATTCAAATTCAATTCAATGATTGGTTCATGAAGTGCTCCCTTTGATTGTTCCAGTTGCTATAGACTCCCAGCCAGGTGTGCCTGTCAATGGTGCTTCAGTGGTGCTGTGGGATTTAAATGCCCCATGAGGTGCTCTTTGCAGATCTTTTACCGTAACTGAGCCTTTCCCCTTGGCCCTTTGTGCTGAGCAAGCATAGGTTATGATGGACATTTCTCAGACATTGCATCAGCACAGATGCTGGTGCTACTTGGGTATAAGGTTGCATGTTAGGCTGCAATACAGTGCAACTTACTTGGAAGTAACACAGTGGAACTGAACACAGTGGGACTTACTTCTGAATAAACATTCATAGGATATAAAGCCATTAAAGCATTGCATCTGTTATCCCAGCAAACAATTACACTGTGTTTTCATTAAAATGCAACGTCACATACTTGACATTTATCCATACTTTTTGTCAGACTAAACATCACTTAAATCTTTACATCAAACCCACCTTTATACAAATTTCATGTGTCTTATCTTTTAAGCTGTTTCTGCCCAACGTTGCATATACTCAACAGGGATCAAATGTGTATACCTGTGGGCTGGGCAGAAATGGGTTAAGCTTTATACAGCCCTATTCCACTGCTGCAAACAGGCAACTGAGAGTATTAACACTTTTTTTCCATTGCTGCCCATAGGCTTGAAGATAGGCTCTATGCTTCTTATTGCTTGTTAGAACTTATGTTCATATTTATTTTTTAATCACAAAGGAATTCCACAAATTTGCAAATGCTATGACATCTACAATAAAGAATGTATTTCATTTGGATTTTATTCCTGTCTTATCAGTTTGCTTAGAACTCACAGCAGGTGAAATTGAAATTACTGTTCTTACCAATTGCTGGCCTTGTACACCCCACGCCGCATACTGTAAAACTGAGTCCTCTACTTCTGGAGGGTTTAACTCCCAAACTTCCCTTGAAAAAATGTAAACATTTTACTTGAACACATTTGCACCATTATATGGTACAGAACAGACACTGTATAACTTTATCTTACCTTGTATGTATGTTATATATCACATATGAAGCCGTATAAGAATAATGAAAAACCTGTAACACAAGAAAGAAGAGATCATAATTATGGATATCTTCTGAAACCTGGAGTTAGACACACAGTCAGAAGACAACCTGTACTTATTATTCAGGATGTCCCATTGTTCAAAATGATATGTGTGGTTGACTGAATATTTTTTGACACTAAGTAGTCCCGTCCCCCCGATTTAGAATCACATCCTAAATCAGGGGGGAACGTGTTCTTAAGAAGAACATAGGATGGCAAGTTCTGCCCCCTCCAAGAAGAAAGTAGTGAAGGCCAACATGAAACAGCTCCTCTTGATAGAGGAATCTAACTGACTGCAGATTAGCTCCATGAAGAGGCAAGGAACACACTCTTTCAAAGAACTGATTGGGACAAAGAGAGAGAGAGAGAGAGAGAGAGAGAGAGAGAGAGAGACAGAGAGAGAGAGAGCCTCCAATCAAAAAGATAAAATGTTTACTGTAAAAGAACAGGCATCAAAAATAACGTACACCAAAAAAATACCCTTTCACCAATGATTCAGTAACAATTCAAGTAAGACAGTGTTTCTCAAACTGTGGGTCAGGGCCCACTAGGTGTGCCACAAGCCAATTTCAGGTGGGTTCCCATTCATTTCAATGTATATTTTATTTTTAATATATTAGGCTTGATACTACCATATTATGTGACTGCATTAGAGGAAATGTTACAGACCTGTCCTTTTAACAGGCTACTATGTACATGCTTTTACAGTGATAGTCCTGGGTAACTGTGGATAGGACTGCAGCCTTTAGGATGCTTGGAGAATTTTTTTTTTTTTTTTAAAGATCAGCAAATGCTTGGGAGGGTTAGGAGGGTTCTTTATTTTAAATAAATGTTTAAACTTATACTTATTGCAAACTTTTAGTTTACTTAGGCTGCAATCCTAACCACACTTTCCTGAGAGTAAGCCCCATTGAACAAAATCGGACTTACTTCTGAGTAGACCTGGTTAGGATTGTGCCCACAATTGATTAATTTGATTGTATGAGGGTGTTAAAAAATTTCCTGCTTGATAATGTCATTTCTGGCCATGGCATAACTTCCAGGTTAATGATGTCATTTCCAGTGGGTCCCAACAGACTGTCATTCAGAGAAGTGGAACCTGGTACTAAAAAGTTTGAGCACCACTGCAGTAAAAAAAATATCTATCAGCTGTTGTTTCTCTTAAGCTGTGCAACCACATGCTACACAGCAGAAAACCCAGTCGAGCTCTGCATTCCGAGAAGTCTGGTGGTGATGAATGACATCACCAGGTGTCTGGAAACACTGCAGACCTGCCATGCAGCTGGCCATAACAAATGTGTATGTGTGCCTGGCTTGTGGTGGATGCATGCTTGCAATGTCCATGTGGTGCTTCAGGAAAGACTAAGAAAAATGGATGAAGGAACTCAAGGGAGCCTTCCTCTTTTGGTCCAAACTGTTATCTTAAGGGGGTGGGAAAGAGAGAGGGGGGGGGGTGGTTGAGAGGAAAGAGAAAGAATTGAAAGTGCATTTATAGCTACCTTCCTGAAGACTGCTTGCCCAGTCTTGGTGCTTGATTTGAAGCAGCTTTTTCGAGATCCAAGAATGATACTAGGACATGGGGAGAGGAGTCTTTGCCTCACTTTTGGATCACAAAATCAATTGGGTAGGCTCTCAATATTTATGGAAGTCTGGGGGAATGTATATATGCTGGTTGAGGAATGGGCAGCAGAACTATCTATTGTGTTCCTAGAATCATGACCGATTAATCAGTTATTTAGGGATGTGATTCTTTGTGCAGCAGAAACAGTTATTTAGGAATGTGGTCCTTTGTGTGTTCCTTATCTGCTCATTTTCCTGACCCTCAGACTAATCAATGTGTGCATTATTTGTCCTTGATATCTGACAGGAACAGTATTATATCAGTACATTAGCACTCTGCAATCTTAACTTCTTCCCCAGTATATATGACCTGAGGAGGCTGGTATCTTGGTAGCAGGGGTCAAGAGTTTTGAGAGCTATGTTTCAGAAAGAGCAGTGTCCATAATTCATATTATTGTCCACTGATGCATATTGGCATGCTCCCTAAGTGAACTTATATGAATATGAAAGAATAATACAAAATAATAGAAAAACAGGTGGATATAATCATACTACATATCCCCTTCTGTATGGTTTCCATACTCCAGACATTACCAGCATAGGTCATGTCTATATTTGAAACATGCAGAAGGTGAGATTATGCTTGTCAGGTAATAAAAGAACAGGAACTAAATATCACATAACTATAGGTTTGTTCATGTTAATTCAGATATACCACAACATCACTGCAGTGGTCCATGCAACCCTGCAACAGTGTCTTTGTGGTGTGCTGAGATTTCATGAGATCAGGCACAACGAAGTCTCAGAGGATCTCGCAAGAACCTAGAGTCTCATGATGGCAGCCGCTGGAAGGTGAGAGCAGAAGGCTGGGGTGAGTTATGAGGAGGACAAAAGAAATAAGGGAGAGGCAGAGATGAGAGAAGGGGGACATCAGGGCCAGGAAAAAAAGAAGAGGGAAGACAAGGAGATAGCACACAAACTAAGAAAAGAGGGGAAAGCCTTCAAGGAGACTGACGAAGAGAAAGGGAGACAGACCCAGCAATTCAGGGAGCAAACCTAGAGTTGAAGCCATCTTGTTTGGGGATAGGGAAGAGGGCTCAGTCAGAATCAAAGACACTGTGTGATTTGGGAGGGAGCTGCCGCCAGGTATAGTGGCACCAGAATGGCTACCACTGTATCCAGTTGCACCACTGAGGCCACTGGAGGTCTTCTCAAGGGAAGCCCCAAGCCCCACAATGGGGCTTCTCAAGTGGGGCTGGCTATTTTGCCGGCACAGACTTGAGAATCTCCATGTCAAGCTTTTCAGTCTGAGACAGAGGATAGGATACAGTTCTGCCAGTGCCACTCCCTTCCCACTCCAGTTCCTCCCCCCACTCTGCCCTCCTCCCACCCCAGAATGCCTTCCCCACCTCAAAAGTCCTTTCTGCTACCCAGAGCTCTTCCCTTGCTCCGGGTGGCATCCAAGCAGTGCTGGGCACAGCGCCAACTGGTGCTGGCGCCAGCATTCTCTCCTCTCTGGGTGTCCTGGACATGCCTTACGGCACATTTGCATTACCCAGTGCCAGTGCTGGAGCTCAGCGTTGGTGCTAGAAGTCCATAGGATTGGGCCCTGAGAGATCTTGACGGCACGAAATTGGAACTAAACTAATGAATTTGGATTGTGACTTTGGATTGTGAGACCTCAATTATGTCACAAATAAGCAACTCCACTAAGCATGATGGCAGCAACATTAGACCAACAAGTTTATTTTCAATCTTAAAAATGTAACACATTTCAGGTCTGATCCTATTCAGGTGCCGTAACAATCACTCGTGGATGCGGATGCAATTCGTGTTATCCTTAGCTGATCCAGCAGTGTCATACCAAAGCTGGCACAACAAGGTTGAAAAACACCAAGATTGTCCTAGCATAGCAACACTGACTCAATCCTTCCCAGTAAGAATTGTTGTGTCCATGGAAACAGAGACATAACTCATTATCCATGGAGTAGCATCCTTACATCAGCACCTCATTGCCATGATGGCGTTTAATCAACAAGTCCTCATGACATCAGCTGTGACATTGGTGTGTCATTGCTGTAATATCTAAGAAGCCAATAACCACATTCAATCAGTCTCAAGGCTGGTAGCCAAAGAAGCATCACCAGGGTCAACTGAGCAGAGGATAAGGATAGGTGCAAGTCCACTAAGTGGTCAATGCTGGGGAGACAAACCCTTCCAGCCAACAGGAATGAGCAACACAAGAGCAGGAACCACCCCCAACCATGAGGAGATGTCCCAAAGACACTGTACACACATATGCGCACATATACACTTACAGCTCAATCCTAACTGCACGTTAGGCTGGCACAAGTCCCTTGCACCAGCGCATGGAAGGTCGCAAACGTGCCATAAAGGATGTTTGCGCCTCCTCGTGAACAAGCTGCGCCAGCGCACAGAGGTGCACTGGCATACGGAGGCTGAATCCTGCCTCCATGGCGGCTCATGGGGTGAGCTGTGTGTTGGCCCAGCTGGGCTGATGTAAGGCTCTGGGGTGGGCAGGGAGGAGGCAGGTTGAAGGCAGGGGCAGGTTGAAGGTTCCGGGGCAGGGGGAGAGTGGGTGGTGGGCGGCTCCAGAGGGGAGCAGGGGCAGAGTGGAAGGCAGGCTGGGATCCAGCAGTTGTGCCAGATTCCAACCCCCCATTCCCAGGGAGTTTGGAGCATAAGAACATAAGAACAGCCCCACTGGATCAGGCCATAGGCCCATCTAGTCCAGCTTCCTGTATCTCACAGCGGCCCACCAAATGCCCCAGGGAGCACACCAGATAACAAGAGACCTCATCCTGGTGCCCTCCCTTGCATCTGGCATTCTGACATAACCCATTTCTAAAATCAGGAGGTTGCGCATACACATCATGGCTTGTACCCCATAATGGATTTTTCCTCCAGAAACTTGTCCAATCCCCTTTTAAAGGTATCTAGGCTAGACGCCAGCACCACATCCTGTGGCAAGGAGTTCCACAGACCGACCACACGCTGAGTAAAGAAATATTTTCTTTTGTCTGTCCTAACCCGCCCAACACTCAATTTTAGTGGATGTCCCCTGGTTCTGGTATTATGTGAGAGTGTAAAGAGCATCTCCCTATCCACTCTGTCCATCCCCTGCATAATTTTGTATGTCTCAGTCATGTCCCCCCTCAGGCATCTCTTTTCTAGGCTGAAGAGGTCCAAACACCGTAGCCTTTCCTCATAAGGAAGGTGCCCCAGCCCCGTAATCATCTTAGTCTTTTTTGAGATGCGGCGACCAGAACTGGACACAATACTCCAGCTGTGGCCTTACCATAGATTTGTCAAACGGCATTATAATACTAGCCGTTTTGTTCTCAATACCCTTCCTAATGATCCCAAGCATAGAATTGGCCTTCTTCACTGCCGCCGCACATTGGGTCGACACTTTCATCGACCTGTCCACCACCACCCCAAGATCTCTCTCCTGATCTGTCACAGACAGCTCAGAACCCATCAGCCTATATCTAAAGTTTTGATTTTTTGCCCCAATGTGCATGACTTTACACTTACTGACATTGAAGCGCATCTGCCATTTTGCTGCCCATTCTGCCAGTCTGGAGAGATCCTTCTGGAGCTCCTCACAATCACTTCTGGTCTTCACCACTCGGAAAAGTTTGGTGTTGTCTGCAAACTTAGCCACTTCACTGCTCAACCCTGTCTCCAGGTCATTTATGAAGAGGTTGAAAAGCACCGGTCCCAGGACAGATCCTTGGGGCACACCGCTTTTCACCTCTTTCCATTGTGAAAATTGCCCCCACTCTCTGACATTGACACCCACTCTCTGCTTCCTGGCCTCCAACCAGTTCTCAATCCACGAGAGGACCTGTCCTCTAATTCCCTGACTGTGGAGTTTTTTCAGTAGCCTTTGGTGAGGGACCGTGTCAAACGCCTTCTGAAAGTCCAGATATATAATGTCCACGGGTTCTCCCGCATCCACATGCCTGTTGACCTTTTCAAAGAATTCTATAAGGTTCGTGAGGCAAGACTTACCCTTACAGAAGCCATGCTGACTCTCCCTCAGCAAGGCCTGTTCGTCTATGTGTTTTGAGATCCTATCTTTGATGAGGCATTCCACCATCTTACCCGGTATGGATGTTAGGCTGACCGGCCTATAGTTTCCTGGGTCCCCCCTCTTTCCCTTTTTAAAAATAGTTGTGACATTTGCTATCCTCCAATCTTCTGGCACCGTGGCCATTTTGAGGGACAAGTTGCATACCTTAGTCAAGAGACCTGCAACTTCATTCTTCAATTCCTTAATAACCCTTGGGTGGATGCCATCAGGGCCTGGTGACTTATTGATCTTTAATTTATCAATGAGGTCTGAAACATCTTCTCTTTTAACCTCTATCTGACTTAACTTCTCGGTCAGGAAGGGCCGTTCGGGCAGCGGTATCTGCCCGAGGTCTTCTGCCGTGAAGACAGATGCAAAGAACTCATTTAATTTCTCTGCCATCTCTAAGTCTCCTTTTATCTCCCCTTTCCCTCCCTCACCATCCAGAGGGCCAATCGCTTCTCTGGGGGGTTTCCTGCTTCTAACATATTTGAAGAAGCTTTTATTATTCCCCTTAATGTTGCTAGCCATGCGTTCCTCATAGTCTTGCTTGGCCTCCCGTATCACCTTCTTACATTTCTTTTGCCACAGCTTATGTTCCTTTTTATTCTCCTCATTAGGGCAAGACTTCCATTTATGGAAGGAAGCTTCCTTGCCCTTCACAGCCTCTCTAACTTGGCTGGTTAGCCATGTGGGCACCCTCCTGGATTTAGTGGAACCCTACTTTCTTTGCGGTATACAACTCTGCTGGGCCTCTATTACTGTTGTTTTAAGCAGCCTCCATGCACTCTGGAGAGATTGGACTCTTTTTACCCTCCCTTTCAACCTCCTTCTAACCAGCCTCATTTGGGGGAAGTCTGCCCGTCGGAAGTCAAGGGTTTTTGTGAGAGATTTGCCTGGTATTCTTCCCCCAACGTGCATGTCAAAACGGATCGCAGCATGATCACTGTTCCCCAATGGCTCAGTAACGTTTACATCTCTAACCAGGTCCTGCATACCGCACAATATTAAATCCAGAGTCACCTGTCCTCTGGTGGGCTCCGTGACTAGCTGCTCTAAGCCACAGTCATTTAGCACGTCAAGAAATCCGGTTTCCTTATCGTGACCAGAACACAAATTGACCCAGTCAATGTGAGGATAATTGAAGTCCCCCATGATTACAACCCTGTCCCTCCTTGTCACCTCCCTGATCTGTTTCCTCATTTCAAGGTCCCCATCCGATTTCTGGTCTGGAGGATGATAGCACGCCCCCAGTATTACATCTCTGCACAAGGCTGGTAATTTAACCCACAGAGATTCTACGGTGGAGTCAGACCCACCTTCAATCTCTACTTTGCTGGATTCTATCCCTTCCTTAACATAAATGGCCACCCCACCTCCAACACGCCCCTGCCTGTCCCTCCTGTAGAGTTTATAGCCCGGGATTGCGGTATCCCACTTGTTGTTGGCATCCTTCAGTCTCGGAAGACTATGGTATCGCGCTCTGAATGGTGGTTCTGGAACAGAGTGTCCTCTCCAGTGCACGAAGCCTGGGTAAAGTAGATATGGAGGATAGACTATTTCCCATGCAGCAAATCCCCCCTCTCCACGTCACTGAAATGGTCCAATGGAAAGGCAGAGGCCAATACGGTTGGTTCCAGCGGCGTCGTAGGAGTTGCCAGAACGTGACTGTGTTCAGCCATGAACTGCCTCAGGGACTCCAGCTCCAGATTTTGCCTCGAGGCTGACTCCTGAAGCCTTTTCCATAACTGGATATAGCCACAAGGCAGTGGAGGTTTGGGATCAGAGTTTTTCTTCTCTCAGATGAGCTGCCTTCCCAGGCTAACGAGTCCCATCTATCCGGTGGCTGTTTAGTCGTCTCTTACGACAAGTACAGCCAAACTGAGGGCCTATTCTTATCCCCAGCCCCCAGTGCGGTATCCCACTGATTCTCCGCATTCCACCAGGTTTCCATTATGCCCACTATGTCAATGTTTTACCTTGTCACCAGACATTCCAGTTCTCCCACCTTTGCTCGTAGACTTCGGGCATTCGCATAAAAGCATTTGTACACGGAATGCCCTAGGATGGGCTGCTTATTCGCTCCTTTGTCCCCGCATCCTCTCATTGTGCCAAACCGTCTATCACATCCCATCACACTACCTTTCCCAATTTCTTCTCCTACTCTGCCTTTGTCTTGTTGTTCTCTAACCTCCCCATCCTCATCCCATAGGGATGAGGAGTCCCGAACCAGATGCCCCTCGGCTCCTGTCGGCCTTCCCCCAGGGATCAGTTTAAAAGCTGCTCTGCCACCTTTTTAATGTTATGCACCAGCAGTCTGGTTCCATTCTCGTTCAAGTGGAGCCCGTCCCTCTTGTATAGGCCCCGCTTGTCCCAAAATGTTCCCCAGTGCCTAACGAATCTAAACCCCTCCTCCCTACACCACCGTCTCATCCACGCATTGAGACCCCTGATCTCCGCCTGCCTAGCTGGCCCTGCGCGTGAAACAGGTAGCACTTCAGAGAACGCTACCTTTGAGGTCCTGGCTTGCAGCTTCCTGCCTAAAAGCCTAAATTTGGCCTCCAGGACCTCCCAGCTACACTTGCCCATGTCGTTGGTGCCGACATGCACCACAGCCGCTACTTCTCCCCCAGCACTGTCTACTAGCCTGTCTAGACAAGAAGTGATGTCCGCAATCTTCGCACCAGGCAGGCAAGTCACCATGCGGTCCTCACATCCGTCACAAACCCCCCTCTCTATGTTTCTAATAATCGAATCCCCCACTACAAGAAGCCCCCGACCCCCCTCCCGCCGAGGAGTATTCTGAGTGCGTTCGGATACGGGCCCATCCCCTGGAGAAGGGGTCCCCCCTAGGGGATTGTTTCCCTCCTCTCCAGGATGACGTCCTCCAGTCCCGAGACTTCCCACCCGGGCAGCAGAGAAGCTGCATGCCTGAGGTTGGGACGAAGCCTGATCGTCCCTGGAAGTCTCCCCACGGTCCTCCTCTGCCTGCCTGCACTTCTCCAGGTCGGCCACCAAGGCTTCAAGGGAGCGGTCGCGTTCCCTGAGACCCTGGAGCTCCTTGCACCGAGGACACACCCATGACTTATGCCCCAGAGGCATATAATCATACATGTGGCACTCAATGCAGAACACTGGATAGCCCCCACCCCGCTGCTGGCTGTCTGACTACATAGCTTTTTTGTTGTTGTTGTTGTTTTATTTAGGGGTACTTTTAAAAACCCTACACTGGTTAGCAGCCCTCTTCTCAAGGGAAGAGGAAGGGCAGTGTATGGGGCCCTGGCCTCCTCGCCCTGCTACTGAACTCGCCCAGATGCTAAACTCTCAGTTTACCTGGCACTTGGGGTCCCAGTGGCACTTAGGGTTCCCAGAGGCCACACGCGTCTGGAGAGAGCCTCACGCGATGGCAGGCCTAGCTTTATACTCCTGGCTGGCCCCTTCTCCCTTCCTGATTGAAAGGGGGGCTGGTCTTCCTAGGTGAGTTTACAAAAGCTCAGGAAGACAAAAGGCTGCTGATGGGCGTAACCTACTCTGCAGGTTCCTGAATGGAGTGCTTGGATTAGCCTAATGGGGCTCTTATCACCTCCTAAGGTGGTGACGCTGAAATTCTAAAATGGACTATGCCTGGGTGGTTGGGAATTGGCCTTTATTAGGTTCTTTCCCTCCTAGTTCTGTTCTCTTAGGCTGGACTGTTTTGTAACCTCAAGCTAGTTTTTATTTGAGTTTGTTTAATTATTTATTGCTTTCTAGATCCTGTGTCCCAATTTACTGAACTGTTTAGGCTATGTTCTAACTTAGATTAAGTTTAACTTGGGTTAAGTATAGGGTTAATTTAAAACAAAGTAGAAAAACCTGCTTTCCACTGCTTTCCACCTGCTTTGAAGCTTTCTGGAGCAGCTTCAAGCACTCCGCTCTCCTTGGACTTGTGCCACCTCAGGAGGTGGCGCAGGTCCAAGGAGACCCATAGAGGCCAGGGTGGCTTATCTGGAGGTAAGGGGAAATGTTTCCCCTTACCTCTAGCTGAGCCACTTTGGTCACCTATCCTGTGCTGGATACAGTGCAAGCCTCCTGGCTTGCCTGTTCCAGCGCAAGATAGGATCGCACCCTTAGACACACACACACACACACCCCCCACGGCAGAAGGCTGCCACAGCACTTTCTACCTTCTACAGAAGTTACAGTAGCAAAGGGGTACAAGTAAAGAATTACTAATAGCTCTTGTACCCAGGGTTCAAGTTCCCCTTTCCCACTCATAGGAATATCTTTCTGAGCAGAACAGAGCAAGATTAGAAAGATAGTTCCCTCAGAAGAGGGCTGTCTGTCTTGTGAAACAAGCACACAAGTCTCTCCATGGGAAGTGTTTGAGTCCTGAGAGGATTCATTCACCAGCTACAAGGAAACATTTTCCCAGGAGATGGTGGGATGTCACAAGGGTAGCCCTCAGCAGCACTGAAACAAAGGAGGGTGCAGGTAATTCACTGCACAAAGCCACAGGTTTGTTATGTTAAAGCAACATTGTCACTTCTTCCTCACTGATGTCGTAAGCCGAAGCCTTTGCAAACTCTTCTCCAACTTTGACTTGCTGTTTTTACAGCAGTGTAAAAAGAGAACTAAATACCATCATGGCTGTCATAAGTTTCAAGAAGACCTTCATAAGCCTGTTTGCCTGGCAGAGCTGTGAACAATGTTGTAAATATATAAATAATCCCTAGACAAGGAGAAATGGAATAGTATCCATAAGATAGATAGCTTCAGTCAAAACACACTGAAATAATCTATTATTGGTAAAAGAGTCAACTATGAAAAAATACACATATCTTTCACACTGAGCTCTATCAGATGACACATTGTCCTGGTTTTAGCAATGCCCTTCATTTTATATTTTTCAGTGTAATCAAATTTCTCTTGGGGCTGCTAAAACTGATATATTGTATCACATATAGCCCAGCAAAATATGAAAAAGAAAGTTATGTTCATATTCTAAATAATTGGCATCCTTCAGTCTCGGGAGACTATGGTATCGTGCTCTGATAAGTGGTTCTGGAACAGCGTCTAATTGTGGCTGAAGAGGCCAATTCAGGAGTGGCCCGACACTGAGAGCAAATGCAGTCCATGGCTGGTCTGTCTCCCTGGCTGTGGGTCTATCTCTTTGCCTCAGTCTGTTGGGCAAGTGCCTCTTCAAACTGGGAGAGGTCATGCTGCACAGCCTGTCTCCAAGGGGGACGCTCAGAGGCCAAGGTTTCCCATCTGTTGAGGTCCATTCCTAAGACCTTCAGATCCCTCTTGCAGATATAATTGTAGCATAGCTGTGGTCTACCTGTAGGGTGCTTTCCCTGCACAAGTTCTCCATAGAGGAGATCATTTGGGATCCGGCCATCGCCCACTCTCACGACATGACCGAGCCAATGCAGGCATCTCTGTTTCAGCAGTGCATACATGCTGGGGATTCCAGCTCATTCCAGGACTGTATTGTTTGGAACGTTATCCTGCCAGGTGATACCAAGGATGTGTCAGAGGCAGCGCATGTGGAAAGCATTCAGCTTCTTCTCCTGTTGTGTGCAAAGAGTCCATGACTCGCTGCAGTACAGAAGTGTACTCAAGACGCAAGCTCTGTAGACTGGATCTTGGTATGTTCCGTCAGCTTCTTGTTGGACCAGACTCTCTTTGTGAGTCTGGAAAACGTGGTAGCTGCTCTACCGATGTGTCTGTTTAGCTCAGTATCGAGAGAAAGAGTGTCAGAGATCGTTGAGCCAAGGTACACAAAGTCATGGACAACCTCTAGTTCAGGTGCAGAGATTGTAATGCAGGGAGGTGAGTCCACATCCTGAACCATGACCTGTGTTTTCTTCAGGCTGATTGTCAGTCCAAAGTCTTGGTAGGCCTTGCTAAAACAGTTCATGAACTGCTGGAGATCTTTGGCAGAGTGGGCGGTGACAGCTGCATCGTCGGCAAAGAGGAAGTCACGCAGACATTTCAGCTGGACTTCGCTCTCAGTTTCTCTCAGTTTCTCAGAGTTTGCTTCTCAGTTTCTTTGCTCTCATATTCTAAATGCACATGGCATTTTAGTTTTGCAAAGGTGAAGAGGATCCAGTTAAGAAAATCTATCATACCAATGCCTTTTAACTTCTTGACACTCACTCTGACTAGATAAGTCTCAGAGTGTTACAAGATTTACCTATTATACTGCCTAAATACACAGTTGAAAGGCAATGCCAATAAGCATGAACTAGTGCAACAGTTCTGAAAAGCACCCCATATTCCTATGACACTTTTTTGAAACATTACAGATGAAATTTTCAGTAACTGCACAAATAAGAATGTCGTGGAAATGAGTCACCATAATATCCATATTACAGGAAAATGAGTCCAGTGTGTCCGAATTGTTTAGCCTTGCTAAATTGATTGTGGAAATCATTTTCCAGACCTTTTTAATGTTATATCCTAAGACCCTCTGTTGCCTGACACATTTTCCTGTATATGGATGCACGATACATTTGTTTTCATGGATATGTGATCCTGAGTAGAGGCCAGGAGTACATGATCCAGACCAGTCTCAAGGCATTTAAACTAGACTGAAGGCAAGAGGCCTCAGGTCCCACAGGTCTCAAAGAAGATCAACACTTTGGCTCGTCAAATTAATCACCACCACCACCAGGGTGGCTTAATTGAAGCTTTGCCTTTCTTTCATTTATTTTGGGACAATTTTCAAGACTGTTCTGCAGTCACAGCAAATTTGTTGCTGTAAACAAAAGCCACATTTGGGGAGCTTCCTGACTTGAAGCCAAGTCATTAGCAACACAAAAGAACAGTCACCAACTCTCAACACTTCCCTCATCAATACTATGACCAAATATACTCAGAGGTGGAATGCTAATTAAGGCCCTGGTTTCCAGAGCAAGTCAAGAGTTCATTGCTCTACCTTGGCAGCATGCAGTGATTTTCAACCTTTTTTGTCTCAGGACACACTGATAAGGTACTAAAATTTGACAACTGACAAGGCGCATAATGCTGTTAGTGGGCGGCTCACATCCTGCAATGGAAACTTGGGGGGACACAAGTGGGAGTGTACGTTTTGCCACCACTCACAACGTGCACATCCAGAGCCTCTTCAAAGAGGCTTCCAAACTCACCAGCTCACAGACTCATATAGCAAATACCATGAGTACAGAAGTTTCCAAAGTAGTAATTCCACTTATACACTACTCAGCACTCTCAGCTCTTACAATTTCAACAAAACACACAGTGAACAGGCTTTTGCAACAACGGGCATATACTCTGTACTGGCCACATACATTCAAGCATAATGGTCAATCTCATAGATAGGTTGAGGGCAAGTTTGGAGCCAAAATCCAGACATTTTCTATGACCTGTAGATAAGTTGTGTTTGGGGAGGTTATTTCCTCTGTGGAGGCTACTCCAGAAGGGCTATGCCACTGAAGTTCCATTCCATTCAGACTTTTTCCTCCCTTCAATTTACCCAGGCTGGTGTAACTGCATCAAGTTTGATGCTGCTTAAGTTTATAGGCTTGTTCCCTCCCTTCAACCTAACAAGGTTGGTGTAGCTGCAACACAGTCTGTGCAGCTCAAAAAATGGAGGTGGGTACTTTTGTAATGGTGTTCTCTCTCTCTCTCTCTCTCTCTCTCTCTCTATCTATCTATCTATCTATCTCAAAACTCTGAGATTCACTACCAGATTAACAGTATACACTCGTGTATAAGTCAACTCAGGATCATTTTAAAACCTAAATTTCTCAACTTACACACAGATACATCAGGTATTCGAATCCCGAATGGATTTTATTGGCAATCATTACAGTAATTACACCAATCAAAAATCAAATGTATTGTCATAAAGGAAACATTATCAACCTCCTAATGCTGTCACCACAAAAGTCATCCTCTCAAGCTAACCGGGTGAAAAGTAATTTATATTAACACCTTGCTCATAGTTTAGTACTGATGTATTATGTTGCTCCATTTTTATATAAATACAAAGACAAACCCAGTTCAACATCTTCAATAACGTTTTGCATGCTATGATCCTTAAAACAATATAAGTTTTTTTTTGGTTTATAGTCTTTAGAAAGTTTTGCCAGTGTGATGTTTTTATAAATGTATACCATAGACTTATATGAAGAATAAATTTACCATATCTGTCCCTAAGAATATATTGGCCCACTCTAGTCTATTCATACGACACAGCAATATTCTTTACTTATTCAGCTTTAACTTATAGATATGTGACACTGCTAACACTGCAGTATAAAGAAAATAGAATCAGTACTTAATTTACCCAAAGAATTTTCAAGTAGCAATAAAAATGACTTATTCTTTTCTTTACTCTGTGCAAGGGAGATCTGTAGCTTTCCTGTTACTAAAACATTGGGTGCAGTTAATAAACTGAAATTAGTAGCAGCATGTCAGTTGCCTATGGCAATGTAGAATTGATGGATGGTAAAAAGAACATCTTTAGTCTGTTTCACAGTGTATCTGCTAAATAAATTAGTAGGCCCATCAATAACACTACTAAAGTTAAAATTCACTTGATGCTGAAGCATCATTATCATTACAAAATTTGGCTTTTGGAATGGTCAGCCTTCATTGAAACAACAGCCCTATGGATTCTGCAAGCATGCCTGAAATTAGATATTGTATGTAAGAGGAAGAGCCTCGTGCACACCTATCTTTGGTGAACTTGTGAACTCCACAAAGACATTTGGTTTGCCAGATATCAACTAAATGCTCCAGGTTGCTGACAATATACTACACCGTTACAGAATCAGGAACCAATCGAAAACTGAAAGTGGGCTCCGATCAGTGGTAGGAGCTACTTGAAGCAGCGGGGAGGCCAGCAGAGGCTCTGTGAGTGTCCCACACCCTGTAGGAGGCCAGCGTAACCCCCCAGGTATGTTTAAAAGTTCCTTGGTCCTGGCAGCATCGTGATCGCTGCAGCGCCGTCAAGGTACTCTTCCAATTCCCTTGGTGGGTTGCGACCCACCAGTGGGAACCACTGTGCTATACTGTAGCAATTCCAAACAGGTACAGTGAAGTTAAGTGACAAGGTCATAACTTCCTAAAGCACCATATTTATTTTATTCAATCAACATCAATTACTTGTCATGATTTATTGCAACCATTGCATATCATGGGATAGAATTTATGGATAGTATTAACACTTTTGGCTGTGAAATATTACCACCATAACAAGGATATGCTGCCAAGTCAAAATAAATATAAGAGAGAGACATTTCTAGACATCTAATTCATCTAACAAGAAAAAAGGCTGTCAACCAGGACTAAACAAAAAAGCACATCTAGAAAATCTTCTTGGGCTTATGCCACTCTACTTATCATTTTTCACTAAGATTAATTATCTCATGAAAAAGTCATCTGCTGTGGAGTGTTAATAAATTCACAATCAATTATACTCAATGCAGCTAACCAAGAGTTGAAATGTGATACACCCTGCAGTTGAGCCCTGTTCTGGGGGTTGGGGGGGGATGGGACTCATGCTTGTCACTATCAACAACACTGAGAATCCCAGTCCTATGTTTGGAGACATATTTCAATCATTCTTTTAGTACCTAAACATTTAGGATGAGTGAATTACTCAAAAAAAAATGCTTCCCATTACTACATTTGAAAGTCTCATACATCACTGTCATTGAGAATTCTCTTATTACATTATCTTTTGAACATGGGCCTCTTTTGGAATCTTGAGGCAGGAAAAAAATAAAACTATAAGTTATAGGATTCTATAAGATTCTCGAATAGGATTATATAGATAATGCAACCAATAGCAACATCCGCAGGTCTCTCCAGTTATCCCTTGGCATTCCTGGTTTTGATTTGGTTCATATATTTGTTGCTTTGTTGTTGGAGTTTTTTTTTTTTTCTTTTGTGGGAGGGGGGAAGTATCAGGATTCACTAATTAGCAAGGATATGCCAGAGTCATAGGGCTGAGTGACAAATCAAGTCCCAAATCTATGTTCTCCTTGACTTGAGTCACAAACTAGTCATAATGGTAGGCCATCATTACTCATCCAGAGCTGTTTTTTGTGTCATTTTGACTCAAGTAAGAGTCTTTTCAAGAAACGAGTCAAGTTGCGAAAGCAGCAAACAAACACAAAACAGAGTTGCAAGCACACATAAAAGCAAGTCTTGATTCAAGTTTTTTCTGAGTCATGAGTGTTTTCCAAGACCCTTGCACGGGTCAGCCCCATGTCATTGGTGTGCGTGACACGTTTACCATGAGTTGTAAAAAAAAGGTTTTTTCATGATTTGAATCAGAGTGTCAGATGCAAATTCTCATCTCTGTAAATTAGAACTATCCATTTTTCTAAGAAACTTCTTTGTTAAAGTGGAAGAAAACCATACCTATGGAGGAATGGTAATTTTTTCCTCTATCTTAGGAAAACCACATTTTTATAGATGATTCTAATGATTCCATAAGGTTCTAATGATTAAGGTTAATAGAGTCTGAGGTTAACTTTGGGGGGGGGGTAGTCACTTTCAAACAACCTAATGAATTTAAACCCTTACTACCAAAACCACTGTGTTGTCCACACACTAAGGGCACAATCCTATCCCGCGCTGGAACAGTCAAACCAAGAGGCATGTGCTGTATTCAGTACAGGATAGGCGACCAAAGTGACTCAGCCAGAGGTAAAAGGAAACTTTTCCCCTTTCCTCTGGGTAAGGCAACCTGGCCCCAATGGGTCTCCTTGGACTTGTGCCGCCTCCTGAGGTGGCACAAGTCCAAGGAGAACGGAGCAACTTGAAGCTGCTCCAAACTCCCCGGGAATGGGGGTTTGGATCTAGCATAACTGCTGGATCCCAGCCCCACGTCCTTCTTCCCACCCACCCACCCCTGGGACAGCCCACCGCCTGCCCTCCTCTCACCCCAGAACGCCTCCTCCCCGCCCACCCCAGAGTCTTGCGTCGGCCGAGCTCGGCTGACGCAAGACCCAGTACCTCCGTCAGCACAGAGACTTGTGCCAGCCTCCCAAGGCTCCCTCTTCTCCAGATCCCGTAGACTTCCATGGCAGCTGAAGAGTTGTTATCCTGAAGGCGGGACAATATCTTCACATTACTGGAAGTCTCAGTGAGATCCTTCTCTGCCTTTCTTTGCTTTTCCAGGTCAGCTAACTGGACTTCAAGGGAGCAAGTCTGTTCCCTTAGAGGTCTTTGCTCTGAGCACATACCCACAATTTATGTCCACGAGGCATACAGTCTCACATATGACACTTTGTGAAGTAAACTGGAAAGCCTCCACTCCTCTGCAGGCTTTTTACCTTCATAATTTTGTTGTGATGCTCTACTTTTCTGGTTGAGTTTAGCAAAGGAAGTTTAAAGTAATTGGAATTTTTTAAAAGTATGTCCTGCGCAGTTATGGTAATTAAGGGGTTTTCGTACTCTACTTCTCCACAAAAGGGGAGTCTTTGTTCCCTTTAATTCAATTCCAGGTAAAATTCGGTAACATTCTGATGAGGCTAGTCAGATCACATACGTCAAAATTCTAGATTTTTGAGGAGGAACCTGGTAATGGTGGGGGTTCGGTGATATCACAAAATTGCTAACACTTGACAGATGAGAAAACCACTGGTACCGGAGAAAACAATTGGCGGTAGTCAAAGGGTGGAAACAAGCAGCAATCCCCAAATAGTCTGAGATTAATCTTTTTATACCCATACATCATCTTCAAAAATGGAAAAACATGTCAGAGAAACAATCATTCTTGTCAAAACTAACCAGAACAGCCTACCCTAATCAGAATTGAACGAACCTTTCAAAATTTTAACCACAGTCATTCACAGCACACTCCTAACTTCCCCTGGAACAGGCAGGCCAGCGGGCCTGTGCTGTATTCAGCGCAAGTTTGGGGCTGACTGCAGACCAGCCTAGGGCAAGGGGAAATACTTTCCTTTACCCTGGGTAACACTGCAGCAGCCCCAATGGGGCTACTCAGATCCGACCCACCTAAATTGGTGGCGCAAATCCAAAGAGCCCAGAGCTGACCCAGGCTGCCCAGGAATGGGGCTAGGATCCGGCATAAGTGCTTGGATCCTGGCCCCACCTACCCCTCCCCCACCCCAAAACATATCCTCCCCACTCTCCCCATACCACCCCCAGACCCCTGAACTGGCCTGGAACAGCCATCGCAAACTCACCCTTCCCAGGTGAGGCCAGTGCATAACCTTGTGCCAGCCTCCCCAACCCGAACGGAGACACAAACGTGCTTTATGGCATATTTGTAACCTTCCCAGGCTGGCACAAGGGACTTGCACTGGCCCAAGGGTGCTTCAGGATCGTGCCCTAAGGGTCCAATTCTATCAAACTTTCCAGCGCCAATGCAGCACCAAGGCAAGGAAACAAACATTCCAGTATCTTGAGGAGATCTCCATGACTGCCCCATCACCACAGGATGCAGTGCATGTCCCTTTTGCATGACTGTATCAGCACTGGAAAGTTGGGTAGGATTGGGCCTTAAGTCAGTAACCATGGAATAAGCAAACTTCCAAGGATAGATGCCATGTTCGTACTATACAGAATGAAAAAAGTCAATCTTCATCATCATCATTTTCAATGATAAGTTTGAGAATTGCAACTGTTGTGATTAATCATTAAACAGCAAGAGATTAAAAATGTAATAGGAATGCAATGTTAGGTAATTAGGTGAATAGTTCTGCCTTTAGATCCATCTCTTCTGACTCTGTCATTAGCTGCTCTTATTTGTACAAACAGTAATAGCCACAAAATGTGAAGAAATATGAGTTGCCCAGAGAGGAGTGAAAATAAAGAACAAAAGCAGAAACCATAACAAAAATATAATCTGTCCAGATGAAGAAATGTGTCGGGCAGGAAAGAAAACAGAGCTATTTGACAACAGTAGAAAATGAACACGGTACACAAGCAGAAGTAGTGAGCAAGCAAAAGCAAAAACCACAAGGGTGCCAAAGCTGTATGTACTGGGAAAGGAAACCTATAACTGGGAGGGGGGATGGCAAGCAGAAGAATAAGCTGAGTGAAGCCAATTAAAATGCTGCAAGTGAAAGGAGGAGAAAATCAATAGGATCAAAGAATAGCACACCTGAGAGAGAGGGTTAGAGCCTCAAAGGGGAGGAACAAATGAACAGCAGGAAGGGAGGGAGGGAGTAGGACTGGTGAGCGCTGCAGCTGAAGCACACAGTCACAGCGAAAGCTGCAGTGACCCAAGAAAGAAGGCTGCCTGCACAACATGAGTGTCAAATCCTGTGTTTGTGGACAAACAAGATTGAAAGTTGAGCCAGTGATCGATCTCTCTCTCTCTCTCTCTCTCTCTCACACACACACACACACACACACACACACACTCTGAATCAGTCACTTTTTCTTGATCACTTTCAAATAACTGAAATTTGGCATTGAAGTACAATCCACAAAGCTGCTTCACCAGGCTGCATAACAGTTTGAGAAATGCTTCCATACCACTAAGTTTAGGGCAACAACTTACATATTTTATCTTCCTTACATACACAGGTTGGGAAATGCTAAGAGTGCAATCCTAAATTACCTCTCTGCTCATGAAGCTGCTGTTCTGACAACCTAGAGCAGGGGTGTCAAACTCGTTTCATATAGAGGGCTGAAGTCTGAGGCAAAGAGGCAAAGAAGGAAGGCCCATAGCCAGGGAGACAGACCAGGGACAGACTGCACTTGCTCCCAGTGTGGAAGGGATTGTCACTCCCAAATTGGCCTTTTCAGCCACACTAGATGCTGTTCCAGAAGCACCATTCAGAGCGTGATACCATAGTCTTCTGAGACTGAAGGTTGCCAACACCATTTTTTTTTCCATGTGATGCCCCTATGGTTGCCATGATTGATCCAGACTCTTTAAGAATCATCAACAATCTCCAAGTGACAAACAATCCTGGGGATTTGAACAGGGTTCTAGGAACTTCAAAACTTCCATCATGTTGGGGGGGGGGGGAAATCTTAAGGAGTAGCTTCAGTAGGAGTTGGCAATCCTAGACATCCCCTACCTCTAACAGTTACGGCTCTCACATAACACAGGTAATATGAGAATAGGCTCCAAGACTGACTTATGACTTATAAGTTATGACCGAATTCTAACTAAACTTTAAAGCAGTATAACGGACGTTCAGTGGTTGTAAATGGCTATAAGGCAGCATGTGCATATGGTGGTGGTGGCCTCCTACCCCATCTGGCTATCCACAAGATGACAGGTAAGTTGGCAAATGGCTGGAGAAACAGGGCAGTGAGGAAGAAGAATGTGGGAGTGTCTGGGCAGGAAAGGGACAGGTGGGAGGCAGAATGCAGGAGCAAGAGGGTGGATCCTGACATCACCATGGTGCACCAGAACCCCACCTCCATTCCATCCCCTCTTCCCTTATTCTCCTTGGTTCTGTGCCAGCAAAGTGGCTGGCACAGATTTGAGCAGACCCATTTGGATAGCAGAGTCTCGCCCCAGAGGAAGGGGACAAATGCTCCCTCAGCATGAGGAGACCTCTGTGATTAACCCCACCCCTCAGATACAGCCCATACTCCATTGGTATGGCTGCATCAGCTGGTTTTTTTTTTTCTTTTAAGTTAGGATTGGGCTGTTAATGTCTTAGGATTTCTATACATGTTTATCCTATCTACAATAACACAAAAAGTCTTATTGTACCATAAATCTATTTCAGTATAAGCTTTCATGGACTACAGTCCACTTCATCTCACTCTGAAAACACTTTTCCATTCCTATTTATTTCCAAAAATAGCGTGGCTTTATAATCTTGACCGGTTGATATTACCGTGAGGGCTATGAATCTGTCTATGAAATTTGCCTAGATTTTTTTCCCCATCTGACCCATAAAATAATTAATTTATGCTCTTTGGCCTTTACCGTTCTTTTCTTCAACCTCAGATTCATTCTTTCACACAGTGTGATAACAGCTGAGGTGGAGTAATCCAGTTATAACACATAAGAGCACATATGTACAATGTACCAGATCAGCCTCAGGAATTGCTGTTGCAAGCAGAGAATGATGCAGAAAGAGCCAGAGCTTTGTCCTTGAATGTGAGAGCGGCAATACCCCTGACTGTCTTCAGCGTAAATGTAACACTTGGGAACAAACTTCATTAACATAAATAATAGAACATATACACTCTGTACTTGAAATTATTATAGGATCAAATGGACAGATGGCGGTGCTTGATATGCTCAGCATGATCATTGAAATGCCTAGGTGACTGAGCTAATTGGAGCACATGTGCCAGCCCCCTTCTATGATCCTCTTCTCATCTCTTAACCCCAAGACTGTATTTTTTTCTTTCCTATTTTTGTGTGGCTTGGATTCTACTGTGTGAATGATTCTTTTATCTGTCTCATTTTTATCCCATTACAGCTAATATCTAAATGGCCCACTCCTTACTAGCCAAGAGGCCCACTCCTAACTAGCTTACACTTAGCAGCAGCCTACAATTTTCAACCAGTCTTGTAAGCTAACATGGCACCTGGTGCCAGTGCACTTGGTGCCAGTGTTATGTTGATGCTCAGATCTGTTTGGAGTGCTATCCTCTACTACTAGATGTGCTTGTACACTGTTTTTGACTCTGGGCCTAGATGAGAAGTATAATCTCAGAGGCCCACTCTTAACTAGCCAGCATGTCATGCAATGCTAATCCACATAGCCATGTCCATAACTCCATGACTGTAATATCCAGTGACAAACTGACTGTGTGAAACAGCTGACACTCGTCAAGCACCAAGACATGCACAGGTTAGTGCTCGTAAATGTGTTTCTGTGGAGCAATGAATGCTTCTCAATGTTGGTTGTTTGCACGTGTATCTGTGAGTATCAAATGATATGGAAACTGCTCTTTTGGACATATGAAATAACCAATCAGGAGCTCTAAAATCAAGATGGAGAAAGTGTAACTAATACAACACAAACCAAACATTTTTCTTTAACATGCAGCATATTTCTATATCTTTGCTGCATAAAAACTTTCTTCTAGTAGATCTGAAATAAAAGGGCTTAGCTCCACATTTCAAAGCTTTCTATAAAGTTTTGTACAATTTTTTTTTTTTTTTTTTTTTTTGCTTATCTCTAGCACAGAATACAGAATTACTCTTTGGGGAATCTGCTATTCAACAGTTTCTCTTTCAACTTCTCACTTCTGTATATTCAGGTATGCACTGTTTAGAAATGCAGTCATAAAAGTACATATTGGGATCCCTTTTTGTGAATGTTCTTTTATTCTAACAAATATGGGGGGAAAACTGCTGTCTACCATTAAGCAGATAGAAAGGCTGCTGGAGCATTGAAGACCTTCCCATTACTTAAAAGAGGTTGGTTTACACAATGAACAAGTATTTGCTCTATACAAAGAAATCTAGGAGACAGAAAAGCCAGGATGATAAATGTCTGTCAAATGCCATAATATGCCTGGAGTAACATTGTCTGTACACTATAATCTCTATCTTATTCTTCAAATCAGGTTCTTCTTTTGAAACATTTTATACATCCCATAGAAGTCATAAGATTCAGAATAATTTATTTGTCCCACCATATCCCAAATGGTTTTAGTATACTACATAACTTCAGTTATATTCAGACATCACTGGCTTCAGTTAAGAATATGTTAAATAAGACATTTGCTATACTGCCAGTCTACTATGATTTACCTAATCAAAAATTTGTTGTCTCAATGTATCTCTGAGGAAAAATTTTTGAAGGGGGAAAAAATGTGTTATGTTTGACCTAGGTAGGCCAAATAAACTTCTCCAGATTATGGTGGAATTTGGGTCCATGCCAAGCAGAGGGTCAGCCAGGCCAATCTCTGAACACTCAGTACTGGTGGCCATAGTAGCTCTCAATATACTGTCAAGAGATAGGCAGCAAGTGCCTGGGATGGCTGAGAGCTGGGATTTGACCCAGGACCTCCAGCAAACTGATATCCAAAGCTTATACTCCATAAACAGATGGTGCTTCTGTTCATGCATTCATGGAATCTTTCTATGAACCGAACATGGAGAAAAATGTTTTGGTATCACCCCATAAATATACAATACAGTTTGTATCAGTGCATAATGATCATTATGTTAGATTTGATGTACCAAATACCACAAACATATCCTTGGCTGAACTAAAAGAAATACACTGAAATTAGATATCCCAGTTCACTTTACATTTGATGCGGTATTTTGGTTCAGTCATTTTCAAAGCAACTTAATAAAAAGCTAAACACAGAATACAGCTACTGGGAAAACAGATGAATTTTGTAACAAGTTAGATCTAGAATGTTTTTGTGTGGTTTGTTTCAGAACATGCCCAGAATAAATTGTAATAGCTGTTCTAAGCTTCCATGATTTATTCTAGAGCATCGGTGGAGCAAAACAGATGTTTTGTATTCTCCATTAAAAATCTGTGGTGGAACCACTAGGTTCTGCTCAACAATAACTACTTCAGAGTAATAATTTGGATAATCTCCTCCAAGTTCTGCAGTCTTAAGGGCCACTCTGTTTATTGCCCGGGGCAAAGAAAGTGCAGCTCATTCTCTTCCTCTTTTGGGGTGGGCTTCAGAAGATTTGAAAAGGTCACACAGTCATGAGAAAGCTCCTTCTGAGGAGAAGTTTGCCTATGGTCAGCTGTTTGATTCCCAACTGAAAAGTTTTAAGTAACAATAAAAATAATAAAACTTTATTTTTATCCCGCCCTTCTCCCTAACGGGACCCAGGGCAGCTAAACATGAATAGAGGGGTAACAACATGAATAGAGGGGGTTCTAACACCATGCCGCCTCTCTGGGTTCCCAAAACAGTTTGAATCACCCTGTCATATGCAAATGAGGAGGGTAATTTTAAGCCTTTAGAACATCAGAGACAGATTAAAAGAGCAGAACATGCATTGAATGAATGAGTTCCAGGTATAACTAAAATGTGTTGAAAGAGCAGATCATTGGAAAATGAACCATCAGAAAGCGGGGGATGCCTGTATTACTGCTGTACTTAGTATATACTAAGTTACACTAAGTAGTATTACATTTAAATATTATTTACAACAGCCAAAGGAGGCATGTAACATTAAATTAGGGAATTGTATTTCTTCAAAATTTTGATAAGTCCTTCAGAAGTCAGAAATTTTGCTTTTGGACAGTATGTGGCCCATGAGCATTCCTGATCTACACTTTACAAGTTGATAAAACGCAAAATGATTCTTAGCATTTGTCGTTTCTGAGACATCTGTGACGATTTACTCCATCTATTGCCTTTTCAAGCCAGGGACAAAGGCGATTTCAAGTCTCAGAGCATGAGTTTCTGAAGAATGGAACAACTGTCTACATTTTGTTGTGCTTTCATGTTATTTGGTTTTGAATGCGTTATATCAGAAGTGTAGGTCATAGGTTTTTCAGCACAAATTGATAGTACAGATGGTGCAGCCTGTATTAAGACAGGGCTCCAGAGAATTAACTTTATTTTGCTTGTGTTCCATTGTCTTTCAACATTTTGTAATTTTGTTGATGTATTTATATAATTTGAATTTCCCATCTGTCAACATGTTGGTTTCCTTGTCTCCATAAGGTGAAATTGGTTCCAAGTACATTATTACAGCTCTTTTATGAAGCCATGCTCTGCACAACAAGAGACTTTTCTAATACCTACCAAGTCATTGGCTACTATCCTCTTCAATATCCAAGAGAGTTTTAAAGTACCTATATTTATGAAATAACTAAAAATATTTCATGATATTTGATTCTAAGAGGGATCTCAAGGTTACTCCACTGAATAAGAAAAAAATAAATCAAAGCTATTTTGCTGATTACTTTTGAAAAATAATTTGCAATCCTCTGCCTCATAAACCTGCAGTATGAGTTTTAGTTTTAAAAAATTTTAAGCTTAAAACATTTTAAGTAGTTTCTGAGAGTGCAACCCTATGTGTATCTACTCAGAAGCAGGCACTGTTATATTCAATAAGGCTTACTCCCAGGAAAGTATGCAGAGGACTGTACAATGGATTCAATTTTCAGAAACAATACAGAATTTTTTTCCCTTGCATGGCCTTACTTCCAAGTTAATGATTGATGTCTTCACAATGACATAATCTTTCCCAACTGAAGAGTCTCTAAATGTAGGCATCAGGTCACCACTAGGTGAGCGCACACAATGGAAAAGTGAGGAGTTTGGTTGAGACATACAGAATGGAAAATAGAACAGTTTTGCAATTATTTATTCAATAAACAGACAATTGCAGATACCATTATAACTCACAAGCTACATTTCTATATTATCTATCTGCACATAGCCAGGCCGATGCACAGCAATCAGAGGCAAGGATGTGCCTCAACCAATGACTATGTGACATGGTCACCCAGTGACCATGGAGACCAGCTTTTCTGACACTATTGCCTTCTTCATTCAACAAGATTCCTGTGCCTTTCAGAAATAAAAGCAGATGGCAACATAACAGATGCCAGATGGAGGTATAAGGAAGAGGAAACATGTACCTATTACTCATCTGCTTGTCATGCAACTTTAAAAGGAACAGGATCAAGTTAAAACAAGAAGGCTGGAAAACCCATTCCTCTGTAATGGGTTTTCCAAGTAGCACAATAATCACAAAACTATTATGAATAAATTTAAACAAACAAACAAAACAAACAAACAAAACACTGCTTTAGGAATTCATAAACACCTAGATAACTTAGGCAGTCTATAAAAGTTTCCCAGTACAGTTGCACGTCTGATCTCTAAATCAGTTGTTAGGACTGGATAAAGTTAGAACTGTTTACTCAGTTTGAAAACCATTGTTTATAAGATTGGTTGCATTTTTAATTTTTCTATTGACTTGTTAGATTTTGTTTTGATTTAGTCATATATTTTCATTTGGATTTGTCTGGATTTATATTAGATCAATATTATTGTGATTACTGTACTTAGCCTTGCATTCTCTATTTTTTAAGGTGTTGATTGAGAGCTGCACCATGCTAGGGGTTGAGAAACTGTATCTTGATCATTGCCTTGCCTTGCCACTGAAACAGAATGTGATGGACAAAGGATCTGACAATTAAATGTTCACCTGGATTCCTCCTTTCCTGATATATATGATAATAAATCAAGCAATACTGCTCCAAGAGGTGTGCACAAATATGTGTGGTGGTGGTGGTGGTGATGATAAGATTAGCTTGAAGAATAACCAGTAGAAACTGGGGATTGACCAGATGTGGAAGAAATGTGGGATGAAGACACTGAGCAAACAGAGGACTACTGAGCCATGAACAAATGAACGATACCCAACAGTGCAATCAGAAGTCCTATTCAACTCAATGGGAAAGGACTGCAGCCTGGCAGCCCACTCTTGTGCTCCCGGCGCCCAGGCCTAGAGGCGCCGAAAATGGCTGCCGCTGCATCCTGCGTGCTCCGCAGGTAGTGCCAGCGGCTCCTCAGGAGAAGGGGCCTTTCATCCCCTTCCCCAGGTAAGCTGAGTAGCCCCGCAATGGGGCTACTCAATTCTATGTTGACCCAAGGGTCAGCATAGAATTTTGAGCCTCCATGTTGGGCCGGCGGCCCGAAACAGAGGCTCAGGATCCAATGGAATGAAGTTCCACTGGTCCCATCTTCATCCCACCCCACACTCTCCCCCCAGCATGCCTCCTCTCCCTGCCCTCCGCCCTCCGCCCTCCTCCCAGACTCCCCCTACACCCCCACCTACCTCTCCGCTGTTCGGTGGTCCACACAACCACCAAGCAGCAGAGAACTGGTGCTTGCCTAGTGCTAGCCCAGCGCTGGGATTACCAGTGCTCCACCAGTGCTAGGGTCTGCAAATGTGCCTTATAGCACATTTGCAACAGTGTACGCCAGTGTTGAGCCAGCACACACTTTATAGGATTGGGCCCTAAGGCTATTCATCCACATACCTGTGACCAATTGTCATTTCACTTCACCCCACTTTCAAAAAGTGAACTACTTTTTGATGAATTGATTTATAAATATTCTATAATAGTCTATATTATGTATTCTACACTATTCTATAAGATTCTATAAATATTCTATCCTATCCAACTTTCCAGCACTGATGCAGCTAGAAGGCTTCCAGGACTGCTCCTTCACTGCAGGATGCAGCACAAACCTTGTTGGCACAGAAGCAGAGGTGCTGGAAAGTTGGATAGGATTGGGACCCCCAAGTCCCTCACTGCCAGGAACATTCCTTAGGTTTCACTGGGTTGTTTTTTTTAATATGAGATTTTGCAAAGACATTACTGCAGCAGATGAGATCATAATACCAGTCAGAGAACATAAGTCCTTTCGTTGTGCCATCCATCTCAACTTCTGAAAGGAGAGAGTTAGTTCTTGGAAAAAACATTATTGGCAAACACATCCATAGTAGGTTACCATAGATACTCGCCTATATGGCGATAAATTTGTGGCCCAAACTCACAGGAGAATAGCCCCCTCGTCTTATCTCCGCAGTCACCCAGCGGACGGAGGGGGCGAGGGGGCCATTTGCATGGGCAGGGGCTTGGTAGGAGGATGGGCAGCTGCACCTCCCCCCAGCCTGCACCCTCCCTGTCACGCCTGGAACCCGGGAGGAGGCAGGGCATGGGGGTCAGCCTGCCCACTGGCGCTCCCCCACACCCTCTCAGAGCCCTCCGCGTGCACACCCCGCCACAACCCTGCAGCCCGCAGGGGCAGGGGACAGAGCAGGGGTGTCCTGGCTGCCGCCGCCACCGCCAGACCAACAGATCATCCTGTGCTGCTCATTCCCTGCCAGGTGCTCTCTGGCGCCTCCCTCACTGCTGGCTGTAGGGCAGCGCAGGTCATTCCCTGAGTGCTCCCTGCTCTCCATTGGTCCGGTGAGCAGCGGCAGTTGCCAGAACGCACCAGCCCCGCTCCCTTCCCCCACAGGCAGCGGGACTGTGGTGGGGAGTGCAGAAGGAGGGCTGTGAGAGGCGAAGGAGCATCGCTGGTAGGCTGCCCTCACATGCCCTGTCCCCTTAGGGGCTCCTCCGAGGCTCCAGGCGCAACTGGCCAGGTGCAGGCTGGGGGGAGGCACAGCTGCCCATCCTCCTACTAAGTCCCCCACCCACTCAAGTGCAAATGGCTCTCTCTGTCTGCCTGGGTGACTGCCCCGCATGCCCTGGCTCTTCCAGTTCCAGGAACAATGAGAGGAGCGGCTGGGTGTAGGCTAGCAGGAGGTGTAGTTGCCAGGAACGCCACAGAGGGTCTACTTCCAAGTAAATCAGGTGCAACTATGTGCAGCTACACCTGCACAGTCACTCCTTATTGCTTGTCTCTGCTGCAAACTGCATTGCACACTCCCAGTTGTGTGTTCTATGTTGTGTATTCTACATAGAGCCTTTGGGTTAAGGCACCAGGCACTTTAAAGGAGCATTTCATTAATGGTTCTACTGGTATGCTGTTTCCAGTGTACTTAGAGAACAATCCTAGGCTTGCCTACTCAGAAGTAAGTCCCATTAAAGTCAATGAGGCTTACTCCCAGGAAAGCGTGGATGGGATTGTGGCCTTACTCTGATAGTGTTTACAAATGGTTGTTAAGAGTACAATTTTAAAAATTAGTGAATAAAAATGTATCTTATGATCTATGAGATGGATCATAGTTTTTAAAAAATTAGAGACTATTTTTAATACTGTTTTTGCTATAGTATGTATACTGTTTTGCATAGTATGTATACATAGTATAGCAAAAACAGTATTAAAAATAGTGCATGTATGTATATATACATACTACGTATACAATGTATGTATAGATGTATACATACTATGTATGTATACTGTGTTTTTAATACTATGTTTTTAATAAATTAGTGACTGTACAGTTCTTAGGAAACAATTACTGGTAGGTTATTTTTCAGGATCTGGCTTGGGTAAAATGAGACAAAATTAGTCAGACTCAGACACCCCCCTAAGTTTAACCACTGACTTATCCAAGGGTCATATAAAATCCCATGATTTTTTAATCAAAGCCTACCCTCAACTTATCTGTGGGATTGACTTATAGGCGAGTATCTGCAGTATGTTTCAAATTATTCAGTTAAATATTTCTGAGCGTACTCTGCAGAATTGCCGATGGTGTCCACCACTCAAGTTTGGCTTTGATTTTGATGCTATAACACTTGAATTAAAATTGCCCAAAAGGTTAATCATTTTTTTCCCTGGGATTTCCAGTTTATTTAAGTTACTGAAGACAGTATGTTTGCATGGCAGGATATGAGTGTCATGAAGCTTGAATTATTAATAGGATTTGGTGGTGATAATTTCCAACATGTCTTTTGGAGATGAACTTGATACATATTAAAGGCTAAAAGACACTGCAATGGTACATTTATGTTGAAAGCCATAATATAAATGCATGGATACTTTCATTTCCATACACTAGCCAGAAAAATGCTTATCTTTACACCTCAGTTAGGAAAAAAAAAACAATGATGAACTCTTGAAAAATATAAAATAATGCAGTATTATGTTAGTCAGAATTTGCCTGGCTGTTAAGCATAAGTGCTGAAGTCGATTTTGATTATTACACCTGTCAATGAGACATTTAAGTCTTTTATTCCTTTCAAATGCTGACTATTGCTACACTTGCATAACTTGCATATCTATGGATGCTAAACCAAAGGATTGGTTTAAAACAGAATACTTCAAGATGAAGAAATGTTCTCAGTTACTTTACCAGCACATAGTTTCAGAATTTATCAGCCATTCAGATAGGGTTTCTTTTTCATTACAGGTATTAACTATTATAAACATGCTAAGGTTTTCATGGCTGGAATCCATATTGAACTATAAATAGTTTTTCAGGCTGGGTGCCAGGGTATAGCTTTCTTACCTAATGAGCCTAAACCAATCCTGAAAGGGGGGGGCTAACTATAGCCACACAGGCAGTCCAATCCTGAGCTGCCCACAGCGCCCAGGTTCAGCGGCTCCATGGCGAGCTCCTGTCGGATCCTGCGCCACCTGCGCTACCACGGGAGGCTCCTCGGGAGAAGGGGACATTCGTCCTCTTCCCTCAAGTAAGGGAAGCAGCCCCACAATGGGGCTACTCACTTTAGCAGTAACCTTTCAGTCGCTGCTAAAGTAAAGGCACTCGTGTAGGGTGAGCAGCCCTGCTCGAGTGCCTTGGATCCTACGGAGCTCGGCTCCGCAGATCCGCCTCTCCATGACACACCTCCCCCTCCCCGGAACGCCTCCCCCACGCTCCTGGCCACGCCCCCACCCCCCGTTCCACAGCCCAGAGGTCCAGGAGACTGCTGAGCTGCAGAACCCAGGTACCTGCTGCAGGCCAGCCCAGCGCTGGCCAGCGCTGGGCTAGCTCTGGCATAAAGCACGTTTGCGACTGTGGCTCTACAACTAAGTGAAAAACTGAAAACTAAAAATAACAGGAAAACTCAACTGTAAGGTACACAGTTTGCGACTGTGGCTCTAAAACTAAGTTAAAAACTGAAAACTAAAAATAACAGGTAAAACTCAACCTAAAAAGCTAAACACTAAAACCAAGCCAAAAACTCTTTAAAAATAAAAAAAATAAAAACCAAAACCACACTTGAAGTTAAAATAATTAAGGATTAAAATTGAAAACTAAACATCAATAGAAACTAGAACTAAAAAGACTGGAACAGGAAGCTAAAAACTGAAACCTGAAGTTTCACCCACAGCTTTGGTGAGCTTCCTCAGAGGCCACAGTTTTCCTCAGGCACTAGAACTTGGTGCTGTTCTTTTACAGATTGTAGCTGATTGCCCATTGAATTAAGGAACATTGTTGTCAGCTCTACCGGCTCCTTACTCTCTGAGTAACATTTTTCAGGGCTGGTAGCCATACATTATCAACTTTCTTTGTTTCTTCTTTCTTATTCAGATTGTTTTGATGCTTATATATTCCAACTGCTTCTCTATACATACGTGCATGGTAATGTATAATATTAGACAACAACTCAGTGTGTTCAAAATCCACTTTATGTCCTGTTGTCACTGAGTGTTCTGCAATTGCTGATTTTTCAATCTGTTTTAAGCGACTGTGTCTTTCATGTGCCTTGAGTTTGGTCTATATACTCTTTTTTCATAGTGCCAAAATATACGTTCCCACAGTAACATGGGAACCAATATACCCCTGTCTATAAACATGGATCTCTTTCTTTTGGTGGTCGCAGGATCTGCTGTAGCTTGACTGTTGGTTTGTAAGTTGTCCTGATATTTACCTTCTACAGCAGTCTTCCTATACAATCTGTGACATGTTTGATATAGGGGAGAAAGGCCCTGGCCTTTGCTGCTAGTGACTCCCCTTCTTTTTGAGATTAATTCCTTTGTCTTTGTCAGGAAGCTCTTTTAAACTCTTGCTTTGTGTAACCGTTAGCTTGTAAGGTTCGTTCCAAATGAAGCATTTCTTCACCTAGGTACTGTGGCTCTGGAATTTCCTTGGCTCTATCCATTAATGTTTTCATGACCCCCCTCTTCTGTCTTGGATGATGATTGGAAGCTTTATTTAAATACCTGTTTGTATACTTTCTGTATACTTTATGTCCCAACAAACCATCCTCCTTTTTAATAATCGAGACATCTAAAAAAGGCAATTGTCCCTCTTTTTCTTTTTCCATAGTGATTTTCTTTTTCCGAGTGGTGGTGCTTTGGTGTCCACCCAGCGGTAGCCCAGCACTGGCCAGACCTAGGCTACCACTGGCGCTTACCTGGAGGTAGAGCCCGCAAAGTGCCTTATGGCACGTTTGTGACAGTGCATGCCAGCGGTAAGCCGGCACGCACTGTTCAGGATTGAGTCTTAAGTTTCCCCCATCAGACAAAAATATGTAAGCAAAAAAGGCACCTTCTTCTAATGCACACTTCACATGAGCATGTTATTCTATTGTTATCCTCCACATGCATACAGACTGATTGCTTTATTACCCACTTCACAAAAGAATCCCACTGTGAGGTTAAAGAAGGTGATATGTAATTTTCAGATTCTGTCAGTATTGTCTGAGTGACATCCATTTTGTTTTTCTCCTTTTAAATATTTATTTCCACTTTGTGTCTTTCTACATTTCTCAAGTTCCCTGTTGCCTGATATCACTAAGTGCTATCATTCCCTGGTCTTTTTTTGACACTTATTTTCCTTTAATCTTCTTCGGAAGGTAAATAATTATTTTATCTTAAAGGAAGTTATATTTTAAGGATTTCTGGGAATTAACAGGAGGCTTATAAATTATATATAATCATCTTTAGTAGTAATAGTAGGTATCAGGGATGGGCAAATCCAGTACAACTTGACTCAAGTCGAGTCATGAGTCTCTGCCCCCTGCGACTCGAGTAGAAAATGAGTCCTAACGGGGGCACTTTCCAAGTCACCCACAGCGTTTCATGACACTAAGAGACTCGAGTCATGAGTAGTTCACTTTAAAAAATCAGCTGTGGGGAAAAATGTGGCTGCTTCCAGGGTGTGTGTGTGAGAAGGTTCTCTTTAAACACTCCCCTACTGTTCCATCCCATCTGTAAACAAGGTGGGAGAGGATGAGATGGACCACAAGAGAGCAGGGACAGAAGCAGCAAGAGGGAAGAGGATCATGTCAATCAGCTGCAAGGTTTACCAGGATGACCCAAAACTTTGCAGCTCTACTCAGAAGTAGTCCCACTGTGGCTGGTCATTCAATGGGGCTTCCTCCTCCCAAGTAACAACAGAGCCAAGCAGTTGGCAACCATTATCACTACGAACCACCTCCTCCCCTTCCCCCTCCCTGGGCTTCTCCAACCAATCCCAAGGCAAGAATTCTGTTGGGCTCCTGTCCTACCTCAGCCAAATAAAATATCAGACCACCCATCCTTCATCCAGCAATCATCAGTTCTTCCAGAGATGGGTAAGAGAGCCTGCTTCCACCTCCCTCCCCTTCCCTGGGCTTCTCCAGCCAATCGTAAAGCAAGAACCCCCTTGGGCTCCTCCTTCTTCCCTGCCTCAGTCAAAGAAAATATCAGATTCCCCATCCTTCGTCCAATGATCATTGGTTCTTTCAGAGATGGGCAAGACAGCCTGCTTCCACCTCCCTCCCCTGTCCTGGGCTTCTCCAGCTAATCCCAAGGCAAGAACCCCCTTGGACTCCTCCTCCTGTTTTATCTCAGCCAAAGAAAATATAAAGACTGTTTCTAACAATGGTATCATGAAATAATTTGTGTACAATGGATTCAATATAGCAAATGCTAATTCCTACTCAGATGCATTCAAACTAGCACACAACAAAAAGGCAAATAAGAAGAAGAAGAAGAAGAAAAAGTTCAGCTTAATAGAGAGCCTGGAAGCATTTCCCCCCCAGTATCAACCATTCTACTTACACTGAAATTCAAATGAGCAAATGACATTTATCCGCTGATAGATTATTAATCAAACGGAAATATTCAACTGAAGTTTCTCATTATAATTAAACTTTCACTTTGCATAATATGCCATTTACTCCATATCTGCAGTTGCAATCACAGCTACATAAAGGAAATGTCAACTTCAAAGCTAACATTGCATTCATATTATATATTCTGCTTCCATGAATTATCATTAAGTGTTGCTGACACTTAAAATAAGGTGCATTGGATGAATTACATTTTTGATTGCATCCAATGTACATTATCCCCATCCATCCAAGATGGTATCATTATCTATGACCTTTTAGACATTCAAATTAAAAATAACATACACTTATCAAGCAGGTGGTATCTGTCTGAAGCTAACACATAATAAAAAGACCCAAACATGAACATATCGTATGTTATTTTCCATAGGCCTATGTTACTAAGCAAGGGAAATGTGAAATCAGTGAGGTACATCTTGACTCGTTTATCGTGAATGCAAATGGAATTAATTCTGATAAAATTAATAGAACTACTTTAAAATAAAGGGCTTAAAGAATTAGACATAAAAGTGAGTATACAAATTGTGAGAAGTTTTATGCGTTGACGCACGTGTTAGCAGAAATGATCAACGCCAACAAAGAGTAGAGCTGATATGGGAAATAACAACACAGTAACCACATAGGTCACATACCACTGCAGCTAACATACATACTGAGTCTAATTATACATTCTACACATGATGCAAGCGATATTACAACAGTTTACGGCCCAATCCTATTCATGATTGGGTTGTGGGGGGTGGTGGTGGTGGTGGTGGAAGCATTTATAACAGTGGAACACATTTATGACAGTGGAACACAGTTCTGCTATTGTAAAATGGTTTTTGGCACTGCCAGCAATTTTAGGAGTGCTGTTGGAAACAGTAACAGTACAGGAAGCCCACTGCTAGATCAAGCAACTGCAACAGGGGCGAGGGTGGGTGGATCAGGTCCAGGAGGGGGCAGAATCGGTGACAGTGACACATACCATAGCCGCCCTTGGTCCCTTTTTGGGAGAAGGGCGGGATAAAAATAAAGTTTTATTATTATTATTATTATTATTATTATTATTATTATTATTATTATTATTATTATTATTATTATTATTACCATATCCCATCCCAGTGTTTCTCAACCAGTGGTACTCGTACCACCGGTGGTACTTGAGGTGGTGTCTGGTAGTATGCATGGGACCTCCATCGTGCGGCAGCAAGACCAGCAATGCAATGCGACAAGCAGCAGTAGGAGGCTAGGCTCAGCAGGCAGAGCTCCAGTGTGCACTTTTTGCAAGCTCAAAAAAGCCCTCCCATCCACCCTGAGCCTATGACTGGTGCTTTTTGGGTTGCGTGGCTTCCTAATCCAGAAGTAACTGTCAATGATGCCATCACCAGTTGTTTCTGGTAGTACTTCCAATAGGTGGACCATGTGAAGTAGTACAACACAGGGCAAACATTAAGAACTGCTGTCCCATCCCCCTTCCCAGGCCCAATTCACCAATATAGGTGCATGTGGACTTATACATGGAATTATCCAGCAAAAAGTTAAAGATTACTATTCCTATTCAATATTCACTTACCAGTGGTACTTCTTTTACATGCATTTGTTTTTCACATGTTAGAATGTGAACTCCTCAAGCAAATGAAAAAAAATTTAATTCCCTGTGGGCCAAAATGCACATCACAACAGCAGAGCATTACATCGAACAAAAGAACGTTCCACAGTAGCCAAATAGATTAATGTTAATGTTAATTATTTTATTTTATGTTACTTATTTTTATACCTATTGTAAGCTAAGTTGGTTATTAAGAGAAAGGTGGGAACCTTCACAACATGAATTTAAAATTCATTAAAATAAAATATTAATTTCTCTCTCTTACACACACACACACACACACACACACACACGCAAGATCTAACCATGCAGTCAAAATGATCATATCAACAAGAAAAAAAAAGAAAAATATAGGCCTTCTAATGACTATTCAACCTCTTTCAAAAAAAAAAAAAAAAAAAAACTGAAGGGAGGGAGAATCTTCTGCAGGGTGGTATTTCACAAGGAAGGGTCATCACCAATGCATCACCTGCACAACCCCATAAGTTCTGCAGAGGGTACACAATAGCACCTCCGCAAACAATTTCAATGTATGAATAGACTCATGTGAGGGGAGGGCAGTCCTTCAGGTGCATAAGTCCTGAGCCATTTTGAGCTTTAAAGATCACAATCAGTACCTTCAATTGTGTCCAGAAGCAAACTATGAGAAACTATGATTTCAGGTTAAAGACTAAGACATTCAGCACTCTTTTCTAAGAGTGTCTGTACCACAGTGCTGCCGGGATCGGAAACAATTCAGACAACCTTTTCCCCATTTGACTCAAATCACTTTAAAAAGGTACAGTAATAACTGCATGTGAAATTCTTAACTAAAATTATATGTTTCTCTGTATTTCTCCATGGGATAAAGACTCTCACAGCATGCACAGAGCAAATCTCTCTTTCCTTTATTTTAGCATGTAAGCAAAATAAACACTCTTTATATACAGAGAAACCATGAAACCATACACTGCTTTTTTTGCTACTTTTATTCACAGCAGCTTACTCAGATTTCCCACCACACAGTCAAAATAAACCCTTCATGGTAGCAATAATATCCATATCAAACACTTTAAATAATTTCCCAGGGTATATATCAATAGGCAAGATGGATTCTAATCAATACAAATGCTTACCCCCTGCCCCTCGTTCTCTTTTGTATCCTGGCGTTACATTTTTTAAAAAATATTTTGAATTCTATTCCAATGTCATATTTTTAGATTAGATTTGTTTCAAAGTGCAGTGGGTAAAATGGGGAAATATGAACTTATTGGTGAATTCCCCTTCTCTGTGTTCCTGAGGTGGCTGAGTCTTTGACTGCTAGAAACTTTTTCTAAACCAGTGGTTCCCAAACTCCAATGGAAAAGTTGGGAAGCACTTAAGTGTTTGCGGAGGCAGTGCAATGGCAGCAATGTGCTCCCCAAGACTGCGCCGCTGCCATGGGTAAAAAGGGTTTTTTTAACTTGCAGATGTCTGTGCTGGCCTACAAGGGTGCGGGGAGCCCCACAGGCACCTCAGCAGGGCTCCCCAAGCCTCTGGTTCAGTAAAAATAACAATCAAAAACCACTTCCAGTTTTCAATTGTGAAACAAAGTGGTTTCCAATTGTTATTTTTACTGAATCGGAGACTTGGGGAGCCCTGCAGAGGCACCTGTGGGATTCCCCACACCCCCTAGAGGCAGCACAAACACCTGTAAGTAAAAACACTCCCCCCCTTTGACCCCAGCAGCAGTATGATCCTGGGTATTGCATTGCTGCCCTTGCTCTGCCCCGCCCCATAAGGGACTAGAGAGCAGTGCTTCCCTGGCTGGTGGGTTGTAACCCACCAGTTTGGGAACCACTGTTCACAGGTATGGTCATGTGCAGATTAACACCAATCGAAGGAGCTTCCCCTGATCTCCAGACTGGATTGACAACTTGGAAATCCCCTAATGAAGCAATATACACAATTACCTAACTGTAATTACAGAGAAAACGTATTATTTAATTATTTATTTTATTTTTCACATTTTTATAATCATAGGATTCAAATTACCTATCCATGAAACCATGTCAGTGACCCAAAACCACAAAGAGGAAGAACTCTTCACCATCTTCTAAAGAGTTTCTGTCAAAGGCAATGTCAACTGAGGCAAAAGGCCAATACAGGTTGAGACTAATTATTCCTGTGGGTTTCAAGCACTCAGGATGGCAAAAAAACACACTATAGCAAATCAAGTTGAAAAACAAAGTTTCTTTGCTCCAGTGATTTAAACAACAGCCTTGCTGACATTTGTGATGTTAAGATAGAGTCATTAAGAAGACAATCCAACAATCAGTCTCTCTCAAGGTGCTTAGAAATGCTTCACTCTGACCCCTTCCTTCACCAATGCAAAGTATCTTTCTTTCTTGCTCAGGGGGAAGGGAGGAGTTGCTGGAGAGAAGGATTGTCAGCCAGCTGCCCCCCCCCCCCCCCGCATTAAGGAGGCTATTGTTAAAGGACTGTTCAGTTTTTTAAACTGATTTTAAAGGGGTGCATTTTTCCCCTTCTCCAGGGATCAGCACATTCCTTCTCATTTACAGGGGCCATTTGTGTTGAGTCAAATCTGTGTATAAAAAATCAGTGTATAAATAGGCTGGACCAGTATGATAATGCCTAATGAAGTTGTGGACTGATCACGTTGCTGTTTTGCCAACAATTCCAAGATGCAGATAGCGGCTGTAGGACAGAGCAGTAGTTGCTCTCTGTAAAAAGGTGCCATAATGCTCAAGGAATCTAACAAAATCCTGGAGCATATAGTCTTCCCTAATACTATCTCTCAACCATTTAGAAAAGGTAGCCTGGACACAATATTTCCCATATTCTCTTGTTTCTAATCATTGACAGATAAAACCCAAGGGCTCTGTGGATATCTAGATGTGCCAATCCCTTTCTGTAGGATTTGAAGCATCACTGCAAAGAAAAGGCAAAATAATATCCTAAGTGGTGGAAACTTGAATTTTGTCAAGGTATAAAGTTTAGCTGGGTCAGTCCTAAGCATGACTTTGTTCTCATACAAGATGCACAACTTTCTGTTCACTAGTAAGACACTGAGCTCCAACACCCTTCAAGCAGAAGTGATACCCACTAAAAAGGATGCTTTGAGGGTTAGCATCCAGATGGAACATATGGTCATAGGTTCAAGGAGATGCCTTTTCAGGATCTTGAGGACTGTTAAGATACATCCCAGGAAGGGAGCATGAACTGTTGATGGATTCAAGAAGACTGACCCTTCAAAAATCCCAGATATGCACACGAGTGGATAGAGCCCAGTCCTTCATCTGGTCTAGCAAAGGGCTGAAATCTGATGTTTAAACAGGGTGGTGCTTAGGCTAGGACATCCTGAAGGAACTTCGGAAGATGCTGGTTACCCAGAGAGTTATACCGGACTGGTTTAGTCTAGCACTAGGAGGTCATATTGCCTTGTCATGAGACTTCAACAGCCAGGTCATATTGCCCACTCGGTTGACGAAAGAGTAAAGTCTTAGGTCCAAATCCTAACCAACTTTCCAGCACTAGCATAGCTGAACCAGTGGGACATGTGAAGCATTCTGCATGTTGAGTGGCACTCATGGAGGCCTCCTCAAAGTTAGGGAATGTTTGTTCCCTTACCTCGGAGCTGCATTACTTGTCTGCATTACTTATGTCGGTGCTGGAAAGTGGATTAGGATTGCACCCTTAGTGACTGCCTCTGAGTAGCCTAAGGCTGAGATATTGTTGCTCAACCTCCACACTCTAAAATGTAACATCTCTGGTTAGTGAAGAACTGGTTGCTACACCCTCTTTTCAGAGAAGTTGCCAAGGAGGTTGCAATGTCATTTTATTCACCAACGCCTGGGCCAATGTGGTGTGATGAGGACCACTTCAGGTAGAAGAAAGGAGAGAAATATAGCATTAATCAGGTCAAGGCTCAGTCTGTGCATCCACTTCATAGAACTGATCTAGAATGCACTCTCAAGCTTCTGTGAGAAGAATCTCTCAATTTGGTGGGTCCTGAATGATGCAAACAGATCCAAGAGCATTGCCCCAAAGTGTTTGTGGACAAATCAGAGTACTGCTGGTTTCATCTACCACTCTGATTAATCCAATGTCTGCCAGCTGAGCCTGAGATTCTGGTTTTTATGGAGTTCTGCTTTTATGGAGATTTCAAGAGATTCTTTATCTCCTTGTGAAATGACAGCAACTTTGTTCCCCCTGCCTGTTCATATATGAACGCTTAGTATTTCCTGCAGATAGTGGGATGCTGGAATGAAAGCAGGGATTTTAGCACCTATGCATGGAAGGAGTCTCAAGATATCATACCTTGGCAAGACCCTGCAAGATAACTGTGACTTTGTGACTGGATGGCAGTAATGGAAGATGCCCCCCCCCCCCGGCGGGAGAGGAAAGTACCCCAACTCAATGTCACTCACCTTGCAGAGATACATTTCTAGAAGTCATGTTCTCCCCTTTCCTTCCCTTCACCTTCCCCTATGAATACCCTCCAGAAAGCACTTAGAAAATTTTAGGGGTCTAACACTAATACCACTAACATGAAATTATCTGAATGGCAGCACAGTTGTCACTATGGCAACTTTTATCTTCAATATTTGTATTAAAATGTGCTTTTCATTCCAATTCTATCCTATACTGCAAACCATGTTGTGACAAAGGAAGGCATTACTACTGTTGCAAAATGGCAGCGGACAGCGCGCAGTGGCAGTGCTCCACCTCCACTGCCAGACCCCACCATGCCTATCTGAGAAGGTAAGGATGTGGTGGGGGCAGGGCATAGTTAGAGGGGTGCAAAACGCTACGTATTTCATAGTACCTGACTGTGCCATGGAAGTGCCCCTCCCACTCACTGCTAGAGCTAGTCAGGGTGGTGGAAAAAATGTTGTTTTCAATGGCCTGACTGGCTCATGTGGCAAGGGGGGGGCAGCTTACACAGCATGGGTGCCATGAAATATTTAGCAGTTTGCAACCCTCTAACTATGCTGCTGGGGTGGGGGTACGCAGGAACAGAGCAAAATTGGGTGGGAAGGGGGAGAAATGGGCTGGGACACCGTGGGAGAGGACGGATCCAGCAGCAATGGTGCATGCTGGATCTTACCCGTTTTACAAGCATCCCCCCTCTGTCTCCCTGAGCACGCACCAGCCACAGAGCTGGTGCAGGTCCAAGGAAACTCATTGCAGAGTGGGAAGCTTACAGAGGGGTAAAGATAATTCCCCTTTTCATCCAAAGCCTCCTGAGCTAACCCCCCGCCCCGAGAACTGTGTGCTCATTTTTGGCCCGGTTGCATCAAAGGGGAGGGGGTAGGACTGGGCTCTTTATGAAGAATACTTACCCATCCATTATTATATTCTGGAAATATTATAAACAAAACAAAATGATTCTTACTCTTGTGTTTGCATGTATTGCATGTATATTTGTGACTGATTGCATTTTTGGAGGGAAATGTGTTTTGAAAGAACAGTATATTTGAAGATTTGTTTTCTCTTCAGATTTCTAAATCCCGAAGGTCGCACTGCATCCTGAATGACCTACTTGAGCTGCATAGCCCTGGTATCACTAATGGCACATTGATGGGGAAAATCAGCACTATGTATCATGGATTGACAGCATTATCTAGATTATAGGCAATTCTATAGATTCAGTTTGTGGAGCCAATGCTCTTTGATGTGTACAGGATCCAAGCTGACTTGATTCTGCAATGCTGTTTTAGTTTAATATTTCTTTATATTATTCCTATATGCCTTTTCTGTCAAGTTGTTCTTGCGCGTCTTACCTTGACAATAGTTAGCTCTAACAATGAAGGTGGAAAAAGCTTCACTTCTGGACCTCTGCTAATTTTTTTTTAAGCTGGCAGGATTCCCAAAGGGGAGATAATTATGAGCAAGGACATGATAAATTATGCTTCCTAATCATTATAGTATACAGGAATATGTTATTTTCAGGATTTTGCTCTTTTTAAGTCACTGCCACTAACAGTTCTGTGGGTTGAATATAAATAGAAGGAAATACCATTAACTTAATGCTAGCAAACATTCTTCATATAAAAACTTAGGGAATTTTAGAACATAATGATACTGTATCTTAAGACACATCATATTTAAAGAGAGGATCCACCAATGAGATGTTTAACCAATCTTTATCATGTTTATTAACAACTAAACTCCTCTGATTTCAATTACATTTACAAACAAATGCAAACATTTATTTACAAAGAGAAAAATATTACATAAAAATGACTGCTACAGTCCTCTGCTGACTGTCGCCATCTCCTTCTTTATGAATTAATGTTTAATGAAATTGTAACCCATACTTTTTTATATATGTGACTGCTTGCCTGAAATCACTTGTTTCCAAATTTTATATTTAACTTTAAGGTTTCTTAAACCTCAGAAGCAATAGTTCCTACTTCATTACTTTTTTTATTCAGATAACTTTCCCAGAGAGCCCAAGCCTATGGGCTCATAGTGCTGGTGGAACTCCTATTCCACCATTGCTACCTGCCTTACAGAAGTCATGAAAGCACTTTTTGCAGTGCACAGACTCAGGTACTGCTGGAGCACTGGTGGGAAGGCCAAAGCATTCCTGCGTACACCGGGGCAGTGGAGAAGAGACTGCTAATGAAAGTAAGGCAATGGGAAAGACAGGATAGGGTCAGAGGAGACAGAACAGGGCTGGGGAGGGCAGAATGAGATAACAATGGAGGTGGGGGAGGGCAGAACAGGAAGGTGACAGGGTGGGGAAGGGCAGTTTGGGTCTGTGAAGGTGGCAAATTTGACAGTTTTGTGTGCTGTCAGTGGCTGAAGTATCTTGCTCTGTTGCAATCCTGTAGAACTGGGCTGTGAATTCATTAAGCTCATGAGTATATGTGCATTTCTGAGTATATGTGCATTGGGATTGCACTGTAACATTTATTTCTTGAAGCACCACAAGTTATCAATGGATCAGCAACTCTGAGCACTGAATGGATGCCCAGGAAATTCACTATGAGATCCTGGATATAATGCTTTCGTATGGTGCTGCTGATGATTTGTAACTTGTATGAAAACCATAAATACAGGCTGATTGATTCAGGCTGGCCTTGTTGTATCTCTGCCTTCCAAATGCAATGAACCAACACAAAATAAAGCTAATGGATATTTTGAATGAATCAGGAGTATGAGAATAGAATAAGCTCATGTTGTAGAAGTAGAACAGAAAGCTTCAAACACTGCTTAGTAATAACTATTGCTTCCTCTTCTATGCTATGTTCTTCCATAAAAAAATAAAGTAACTAATAGCCCAATCCGAAGCTGGCTACCATCAGCAGAACTGAGTGCGTACACTGTCGCAAATGTGCTGTAAGGCACACTGCAGCAGTGCGGAGGATCCTAGCGCTGGTGGAAAGACCTGCACCGTGCCAGTCAGAGACCTGCCAGTGCCAGTCAGAGGCCAGCATTCACAGGGACAGGTAGACACTCCATGGGCCAGTAGGGGAAGGGTGGGACGGAGGTGTGGAGGGAGTGTAATGGGATGTATCCCATCTCCCCTCCGAGACCTGAGTACCTGACACAATGCTTTTCGGACATGTGCCAGTAATTTTGCTGGCACAAGCCCTAGTAGCCCCACAGCAGTGTCTTGTGCCTAACCTTCCCTTGGGGAGCGCTCCAGCAGCCACAATGGATGCAGCGGAGGCTGCACTGGCACCATTGCATAGCAGTGCGGGACTTGATTAGGACTAGGCTGTAAGTTCTAACTCCAAAAATCTAGAAGTCTTAGAATTAATACATAAATCAAAACTCTGGTTGAGAATGTGATTACTATGACAAGCTTGTCATTCACAAAGCTTTAATTAAGACTGTATGAACATTTGCAATATAATACTTTCTTTGAGAAGCTTATTATGTCTTCCAGTACATTCCTTTGAGACCATAACCTGGCAGCTAGAGGGAAATTTTATTCTTTTATTTATTGATCTGACAGGTAAAAATCAATACAAAAAATATTTTCCTTTGCAGTACAATAAAAATTTTTTACAACTGAATACTATGTAAACAGGAGCAGAAAGAAGAAGGCGGTGTCCTATTCAGCATACTGGGAAGTTAGACTGAGGGGCTTCAGTAACACCAATACATTGGAAACCACCTGTAACTTAAAAAAGAGTTATAGAGAAAAGTTATACAATTCAGCAATTTGCTAACACTTTGCTCTATTTGCTAATGGTACAAAAAGGTCCCTAGAGACAAATATATGAAGAAGCAGGAGGCAATTTTAATCTTGGTAAGATGTCTAAATGACATCTCCATCATTAACTGCTTGGGCACAAGGGCTTTTGCAGCTCACCTTCAAATTAACTTTGGAGAATAAAAGTCTAGTAATTAAAAGGGGGGAAAAGTCTAGGAAACTTTTTTTTCAATAGTGTTTTTCATTATATTGCATTTTTTATTATACAGAAAAATGTAGATTAAACTCCTAAATAACTCCTAAATAGTTGAGTGTTGGGAGAGTTAGGACAGACAAAAGAAAATATTTCTTTACCCAGCATGTAATTAGTCTGTTGGTTAGTCTGTTGTAATTAGTCTGGAATTAATTTCCAGCTCTGCTCCCAGATACAGATAGCAGCTGACACGGGCAACATCAAGGGGATGTATGACGGTATCAAGCAGGCCCTAGGTCCAACGCAGAAGAAAATTGCCCCTCTGAAGTCTGCCACAGGCGAGGTCATCCAGGATCGGACGCAGCAGGTGGAATGCTGGGTGTAGCACTACTCTGAGCTATATTCCAGAGAAAATGTAGTCACCGAAGAAGCGCTGAACAACATTGAATGCCTGCCTGCGCTTTCCACATGCGCTGCCTCCGACGCATTCTCGGCATCACCTGGCAGGACAAAGTTCCAAACAACACAATCCTGGAACGTGCTGGAATCCCTAACATGTATGCACTGCTGAAACAGAGACGCCTGCGTTGGCTCAGTCATGTTGTGAGAATGGATGATGGCCGGATCCCAAAGGATCTCCTCTAGGGAGAACTTGTGCAAGGAAAGCGCCCTACAGGTAGACCACAGCTGCGATACAAAGACATCTGCAAGAGGGATCTGAAGGCCTTAGGAGTGGACCTCAACAAGTGGGAAACCCTGGCCTCTGAGCAGCCCGCTTAGAGGCAGGCTGTGCAGCATGGCCTTTCCCAGTTTGAAGAGACACTTGACCAACAGTTTGAGGCTAAGAGGCAAAGAAGGAAGGCCCATAGCCAGGGAGACAGACCAGGGACAGAATGTACTTGCTCCCAGTGTGGAAGGGATTGTCACTCCCGAATTGGCCTTTTCAGCCACACTAGACGCTGTTCCAGAACCACCTTTCAGAGCGCGATACCATAGTCTTTCGAGACTGAAGGTTGCCAACATGTAATTAGTCTGTGGAACTCCTTGCCACAGGAAGTAGTGATGGCATCTTGCCTAGATGCCTTTAAGAGGGGATTGGACAAATTTCTGGAGGAAAAGTTAATCACGGGTTACAAGCCAAGGTAGGTATGTGTGAGCTCCTGGTTTTAGAGGTAGGCTGCTGAGGTAGGTATCTGATTGCCAGATGCAGGGGAGGGCACCAGGATGCAGGTTGTCTTGTGTGCTCCCTGAAGCATTTGGTGGACCACTATGAGATACAGGAAGCTGGACTAGATGAGCCTTTGGCCTGATCTAGTAGGGTGGTTCTTATGTTCCTAAAAATACGAGAAAATTGTAGTATTCTACCTTGTATTGTATTGAATTGTAGTATTCTCGTACAATGTTCAGTAAGGCAGTCTTGTGCTAGTAAACTACAACAGACAAAAGTATTACAGAAAAGATTCTAGTTTTGTTTCATTTATCACTTGGAACAATCAAATCAAAATATGCAATATGGTAGATAAGATTTGATGAAATTGTTTTGTATTATATTTGCATTATCTGAATTGTCTGCTTGATAACCTTTGTTTAAAAGCTATCAGTGGTAACTGTAACATATTAAGGGCGCAATCCAAACTGCGCTTTGGGCCATAAGGCACGTTTGCACCTCCTCAAGAATCAGCTGGGCTGGCGCATGGACACTCACTGATCCGCGAAGGCTGAATCCAGCCTCTGCGCCGACTTCAAAGGGGAGGCTTGCGTCGGCCAAGGTCAACTGACACAAGGGTCTGGGGAGGGCAGGAAGGAGGCTAGGAGGAGGCGGGAGGGAGGTGTACCGGGGCAGGCGAGGGCAGGCGGAGGACAGTCCCATGGGTAGGTGGGGAGCAGGAGGCGAGGGTGGAACCTGGCAGATATGCTGGATCCTAGCTCCCATTCCCTAACGTTGCGGAGCGGCTCTAAGCTGCTCTAAGCAGCTCCGCTCTCCTCAGACTTATGCCACCTCCAGAGGTGGCGCAAGTCCAAGGAGACCCCTTGGGGCTGCATTGGTTTACCTGGGGGTAAGGGGAAGAGTTTCTCCTTAACTCCGGCTGAGTCACTTTGGGCCCTTATCTTGCACTGGATACAGCACAGGCCTCCTGGTCTGCCTGTTCCAGCACATGATAGGATTGTGCTGCACCATGTTAAACAACAAATTAAAGCATATGTGCTGTATCTTGTGGGGGAGATCTTCTCAAGGTAAGCATCTGCTGCTTCAATGGGTCTCCTCGAAACTGCGCCACTTTTCTGCTGGCACACGTCCAAGGAGAGCAAGGGAGAGGAAAGAGGACAGGAAATTGGGTTAAAACCCAGTGCATGCTGGTGCTGTTGAGATCCACTTCCTCCCTCTTCTATTCCACCCCTGCCTGGCCCCTCACTACCCAGAAACTCCTCTGTTCCTTCCTCTCCTTGCTCTATTCTGCCCTATCTTAGCTTTTCTCTGTCCCTGCCACAATCTTATAGCCATTACAACAGCAGAACCATGTTCTACTGACATAAAGGGCAGCCCAGTCAGGATTTATCTGCCTGGCTCTTAAAAATGATGATGTTATCCTGTTTTCATATTTAAACTGCATTTCCAATGTTAGTAGCTGGAATGAAAATATCACAAATGCTCTTGGTTTTATGCTCTTTTATGATCTTGGTTAAATACAGGTTATTTTATTATTATTATTTTATTAATTTATACCCCGCCTTTTTGCCCAACAGGCACACAACGCGGCTTACAACACTTTAAAAAATATAACATTAAAAACAATCATTAACAGCAATTTACAATAATTAAAAAATCTAAAAACAATCTAACAATCTAAAAACAAACAAACAAACCCTGTGGATTTTCATATAAAGCCTTTTAATTTTCTTTAGCTTTAGTTAAAGCTTCTTTAGCTTTAGCTTCTTTAGCTCTAAAGTTTTAATTTTTAATTTTAATTTTAAAAGCTTTTTATATTCCTAGGCCTAAGATGGGAGTTAGTTAAACCAACAAGCATCTAAAGAAACCTCACAATAACTCAAATTATTCTAAAACTGCTTGGCTAGATATTATAGCTAACACATGAAATATTTTGTTATTACAGAGCTCTCCTTAGAATCTGTGTATCAGAAGTGGGGAAAAAAAATATTTGCAGCTAGTCTGGAGTTAAATGCTATACAGGTGACCCATAGGAGTAGGGATAGGAAGCTTTCATTAAAACATTGTTCTACTATCCAATTTTACTTATTCCACAGTATAAAAACAAGATGTTGGAAATTTTTTCCCATATGCTCTAAAGCAGGGGTCTCCAAACTTTTTAGCCAGAGGGCCGCATTAAATATCTGGTGTGGTATGGAAGGCCAGAAAAAAATTTAAATAAATGAATTAGTGATGGAACTTAGATGAGTGAATAAATGAATGAATGGGCTCATTCATTCAACCTCCCTGGCCCTCAGAACACCCTCCAGACACAATCAGAGCAGAGTTCTTGTCATGTTCAGTTGAGTGGGCCAGAGGCTTTCAGGGGACAAGAGGTTGGCCGAGGGCCAGAGAGAGGCTTGCTGCGGGCCACATCTGGCCCCCGTGCCGGGGTTTGGAGACCCCTGCTCTAAAGGTTTGCAAGACTGAAAACATAACCACTGCCTCTTGACATGCAATAAGAGATATAAGCTATAAAGGGCTGACTTATAAGCACCAAAATAACCTGTGATTAATTTCGAAGAAATTCAGGCTCTGAGAAGCAAATTCTTTACACTGTGAAATTTTAAGGTACCGTATTTTTCGCTCCATAAGACACACCTGACCATAAGACACACCTAGTTTTTAGAGGAGGAAAACTTACTTTTAAAGTAAGCCTGCCCTCCCCCTGTGGCACCTGTCCAAATGAGGACCTTGCCCCCGGTGCGGACCTTGCCCCCTTTGTTCTCCGCCTGCCCTCCCCCTGTGGCGCCTGTCCAAATGAGGACCTTGCCCCCGGTGCGGAATTTGCCCCCTTTGTTCTCCGCCTGCCCTCCCCCTGTGGCGCCTGTCCAAATGAGGACCTTGCCCCCAGTGCGGACCTTGCCCCCAGTGCGGACCTTGCCCCCAGTATTCGCTCCACAAGACGCACACACTTTCCCCCCCACTTTTTTGGGGGGAAAAAGTGCGTCTTACGGAGTGAAAAATACGGTAATTATACTGCATTTATGGGAATAAACTTTATAGAGTCTTAAAAACAAACAAAAAACTCAACTGCAGATATACAGCCTAACCGTATACAAGTTTCCATTTTCCACTGGGTTTAATGGAATTTTGTTCCCAAGCAATTGTGCAAAAGATAGTTTAATGCAGTCTCAGATTAATGGGTATTCTAGCACTACTCAAGATCATCTTCAAAGCACAGTGCAAACCTTTGGTGCATCTCCCAATGTGAGCTAAACAGAGTTCAAAATACTGTCTTGAAGCAATTCAGGGCTATCCAACACAATTTTTGGTATATGAAATGGAATTTATAACTTCTTCAGTAGTGCTATGAATTTCAGATTCTGTAGTTCTACATGGCAGAACACAGTAATGGTCTTAACACCTCTGTTGCCAACATACTGCTTCTGTATAATACAATCCAGTCATTTTCTCTGTATGAAGCAAATTCAATAGGCAGTTCTGAATAAACCAGAGGATAAGAGGAACTTTTTCCACCAAAAGAATTTCACAACTGCTACTTTACAACTGAATCTTCTTACATCTTAACAAATGCGAATAATTTGATCTTTGCAAGTTACTGAAGCATTTCTAAAAGATTTCAACTTTTAGAAATTATTATTTTAATCAGGCTCCATTAAGTCCTACTTCATATGACACCACAGCATGTTGCCTTAGTGAGTTCATACTCAGAATAAAGAATACAACTTCTTACTTTTCTTTTGAAAGATATCTAGTTTCAAAAAAGTTCAATCAATTAAAACAATTCTTATCTCTCACAGGACCTAAAAACAAATCCAAAATCTATTGTTATAAAGTATTGCCTGTGAAAGAATTTTAAAAAGCGACAATACTTGCTGTATTCTGCTTTATGCTACAGTGAACTCTGTACTTTTTGCACTCGGTTTGAAATAAATTCTTTAACAACCAGGCAGTCCAAACCTAACCCACGCTGGAACAGACAGGCCATCTGGCCTGCTCTGTATCCAGCGTGGGGTTGGGGTTGGCTGCAGCTCAACCCGGGCTTACCACGGGTAACCCAAATGGGGCTACTTGGATCTGAGCCACCTAAAGAAATGGTGCAGATTCAAGCAGTGAAGGGAGTTAGGATCCAGGCACAACCCCCTCCTGAGTCCAGCCCTCCCACAGCCTGCCTACTGCCATCCTTCTCTCTGCCCTGGAATGCTCCAGTTCTGCTTTCCCCCGTCCTCCCCAGACCCCCGAGCTGGCCTGAGTCTGCCAGCGTGAACTCACCAGGCCCAGAGCTTGCTCCGGCCTCCTAATTCTTTGCACCAGTCTCTTGACTCCTAACTCATCACATATGTGCCTTATGGCATATTTGCGACACTCCTCAGCTGGTGCAAGGGACTTACACCGGCCAATAGAGCACTTGAGATTGTGTTCTCAGTGCCTTTCTCAAAATGAACAATCAATTGCCTTCATTTGAGTGAAAGCTTAGAAAAATTTCAATCTAGTTATTTCTCATGAGCACAGGATCTCCTACTTTGTGGCCATATTGGATTCCAGTTCATTTACAGAGACAACAGCTTCACACCTATATGGATACAGCAGAGAGCTTTGCTTCCCTTCCCTTTAAATGAATGGGGAAGTTTTGAAGCTGTATTTAATCAAAGTATGATTATTTGGTATTTGTAAATGTGGAAACATTCAGAAAAAAATATCAGGCAATTGATACTTAACAATATCCTAGTGTCATACGTAAGGACAACACATCAGAAAATTACACATTTATGATAGAGTGTGTGACATAAGCATAGTCAACTTTCACTTCGTGCCATTGTATTCAATGCCCTGAGCCAATTAGTACTTATTACATTTCAAGCGAAGTGAGAACATCATGAAGATCTATCACCTTCAATAACCATTACATTTTATGCTAATTTAATATACTATTATACATATCCTCTGAAGGTTAAATGGAAAAAAAAAAATCCTTCAAACATTTCTGAAGGAGATTTATTCTGTGTGCTGAATTTCCATTGTACATGCATATCATCCTCACTAGTGACAGCTAATGAAAGTCCGCAGGTCTTCCAAGTAAGTTGATGTAAAATAATTTATTCCTCCCACTGAAAAATAAATCTCTGTATTTCAATCCTATTCCAGTGTTTTGCCCTATTGTAATATCAACAAAAATAGCAGAAACTTCTCTAGTCTCTTTAAGAACCCCTGTAAGACTAAGCCCAGCTACTACTCCCCCTAAAAACTTCAGGTAGTTAAAGAAAAAAGAAAATATAAACAGAGAGGCACTGCAGCAGAAGAGATGGAAAAAATATACATACACACACATGCAAACTTTTGGAAAATATAGGATTTTGAGAGTGAATGACCCACTAGTTTTAGACAATTCAGAAACTTTTACAAATTCAGTTTCACTGGGGTTGACATGTGTTCATATAATATTTAGATTAAAATCACAGAGGTATAGAACATTACAAATTCAAGGAATAGGTTTCCCCCAATCTGAATAAAACAGTCTGGTATACCTCCCCCCCCCCCCCAATTATAATATTGAAAAAATACACTTTTGTATATTATAAAAAACAGAAATATAAATGTTGAAAAAATACAACACAGGCATGTATGTATGTATGCACTAGATTTAAATACAGATAAATACAAATGTGCAAATTTTGTTTCCTTAACTTTTATGGAAAATGGTTATAATTTTGGGATATAGTAAAATAGTAATAAGTAACAATTTACATAGGATGAATAACATAGCACAAGCCTATATACACTCAGACGTAAGCCTCATTGAGTTCATTGGGCCTTACTCTCAAGAAAGTGTGCATAGGAAACTTCCATATAGATAGGCGAGTATGGCTATGCTAAACATTTACCCTGATATATCTGATTGGTGGGATTTGGGCAGCCCAATTCTATTCTCCCTGGCAGCGCTAGGTACAGTGGTGCCAAAATAGGGAAGAGCAGCTTACACGGCACTTTGAGACACACTGCAAAACATAGTTATATATTTAAATATAAAAACATATAGGTAAATATAAAAAACTAATATTTTATTTCTTTTTAACAAATTCTATTCAACCTTTCTTGCCTTTCAAGACAACACAAGGTGTGTGTGTTTTTCAAATCATTTCTTGAAACTCACTTTTTCAATATGGCCTAACAGCCCAATTCCTATCCCCAATGTTCCAGCACCAAAACAACCATGCCAAAAGGGTGCACACTGAATCCTATGGTGGTGGTGGGGTGATAGGACAGCCTGCTGGAGGTAAGTAAAAACATTATGTTCTTAACTAAGAACATAAGAACAGCCCCGCTGGATCAGGCCATAGGCCCATCTAGTCTAGCTTCCTGTATCTCACAGTGACCCACCAAATGCCCCAGGGAGCACACCAGATAACAAGAGACCTCATCCTGGTGCCCTCCCTTGCATCTGACATAACCCATTTCTAAAATCAGGAGGTTACACATACACATCATGGCTTGTAACCCGTAATGGATTTTTCCTCCAGAAACTTGTCCAATCCCCTTTTAAAGGCATCCAGGCCAGATGCCGTCACCACATCCTGCAGCAAGGAGTTCCACAGACCGACCACACGCTGAGTAAAGAAATATTTTCTTTTGTCTTTCCTAACCCTCCCAACACTCAATTTTAGTGGATGTCCCCTGGTTCTGGTGTTATGTGAGAGTGTAACTAATGGTAGGTTGCCCAATTGCTAATGCGTTTCCATGGAGGAAAGGGCAGTAAGATGATAAAAGGAGGGAATAAGACCTGGCGTATGCCACTGCCACAGGATCCACTGTCTTTTACCTCCTCCCTACCCCTGGTTCTCCCCCCTACCCAGAAATGCCTCTTTCCTCCCACTCCCTCCTGTTCTTCCCACATCTCACCCCCCACTACTGCTTTACCTGCCCTAGCCTTGCCTGCCCTGGCGGACAGAGGCCTTGCCACCATTCCTAGCTGTCAACCGCACTGGTGGCCTTGTTGCACTCAGCAGTGGTGTCAATTAGCATGACAACGTGCATAATATGTGCTAGGATCCAGGTACTTCTGGCCTTGTGGCACTTAGCAGTGGTGTCAATTAGCATGACAACGTGCATAATATGTGCTAGGATCCAGGTACTTCTGGCCTTGTGGCACTCAGCAGTGGTGTCAGCATGACAATGTGCAGAACATGCACTGGGATCCAGGCACTTCTGCCAGGATCTTGGGACTTCCATCAGAAGAATAATCATTTCTTCAAATCATTCCACTGTTGGCAGACTGGGGAATAGGACTGGGCTTTTAGTCTTGTTTCACTCCTGTAACTAATAGCACAATCCTATGCACATCTACTCAGAAGTAATTTCCATTAAGTCCAGTGGGACTTTCAAGTAGGTGTGTACCGGATTGCAGCCTATGCTTAAGTATAAGTAAATGAAATAATTGCAAATTCTTCTCTGCCTTTCCCTGTTTCATTTCTTTCCCTTTCTTCTGTTGTGTCCCTTTTGTCTATTTAGATTGTGAGTCCCTTGTGGTAGTAGTCTGCCTTTGCATTCTATGTAAAGTGCTGTGTACAGGGATGGCACTATATAAATAAACAATAATATAGAAGAATTTATGTTAGTTGTTGTATCAAATTACAGAATGATGCTAACCAAAACAAATTTAAAACAGAAACTTCACAGGGCTAGTGCTTGATTTGCCATGCAGATTTTTCTTCTTTAAATGCAAATCCCATTACGAACTCAATACCAATACTACTAGCCAATGCTGTTTCTTAAAATGTAATTCATAGCATCTTGAGGTACAAAATTCACACTTGGCAATAAACTCATGACTGTCAGCAATGCATTGTTGTTTGTTAAAGTTCAGAGTACTGTGATCAATGCCTATTTTAAGAGTAAGTGTTCATTTGCAGCTGAATTCATCAATACTAATGACATCTTCTTTAAATATTTAATGAATGAGAGACAGTACAATATACAGCAGAACATTCACCGTGGAAACCAACTACAGAACTTCAGCAACAAAACAGTCATGACTGGTATATTGAATTAAAGAGAACATTTTCTAAATAATTAGATTTTTTTAAATGTTTTTTTTTAAATGTTTTGAACATGTAACGTGCTGGGGTGTGTGTGTGTATTTTCTAGGGTTACCTGGATTTCTGATTGCAGATAACAGGAATGCGTTTATGGTGATCATTAAAATTAGTTAAGGACTCCATGAAGAGATTCTGCATGCATAAGTGGCAGGGCTGGCTCAGCCATATCAGTGGCAGGTTTGGGATGTCCCTCATCCTGAGTCTGCCAAAGCCTTGCTCCAGTCCCCATGGACATGAGCTGTCTTGATCTGCACTTTGCTTGCTAAAAGAGAGTAGGAACCAGCTTCCCTCCATCCTTGTGTGGTGATCAAACTTTAAAGGACTGTGTTCCCTTAAACTTTAAATACAGAGCAAGGAAAGGGATTAGTAAAGTGCTCTACCTTCCTGCAGCATGTAAGGGTTAAAAGGATGTGTTGCCTTTATGTCCTGTGAGAGGATGGTGCATGGTGAAGTAATAAGAGGCTTTTTTTTTAGGGAGGGGTACCCAGCAGAGGCAGCAGCAGCAAGGAAGGGCAGCATCAGGAAGTGGACCTGGTGGGGCCACCCTGAGCTAAAAGCAGATCCCTTCTTCCTGTACATGCTGCTCTTGAAAATCAGGAGGATTCCAGGAGTTGCTTCTGATTCCCAATGCAGGCATAACTCTAATTAAATCATGTACTTCCTTCCAACAGTCCATTTTTTCTAGGCTTTATAGGACAATGTAGAGACACTACAATAAACATTAAATCTGATTGATTTATTCATTAGCATTATTCATTAAATTTGAATTTGGCTTTGGATTTCTGAATCTCAAGTGCAACATACACCATTTTGTTATTTAATATAACAATCATATAATCATATATCATATATACATATATAACAATCATATAATGCAGTAAGATGTTCAGTGTTTACAGGGTGTACTGCTTTGTATAGTGCACTGCAGAAGCTATCCATTCAAAATAGCAAATTACTTTATGTCATTTCCTTGAAGGTGACAATAATTATAAATATAGACATGTTCAAATGTACATGAATGGAGAGAGCAGTACTAGGCACACAGAGGCAGAGTTCACTTGGATTTATGAAGGTTTGGAGATCTGAAGAGCAAACCAACACATACAGCTGTCTTCTAGTAGAACCCTCTCCATACAAGGACAGATGCTGTCTTCACAATTGCACAATTGCATATAGAAAGACTTATACATGTACAGTTGTAGTGGAAAGGTCTTTATATTTATGTTAAGGTCTTTATATATGTTAAGGAAGGGATAGAATCCAGCAAAGTAGAGATTGAAGGTGGGTCCGACTCCACCGTAGAATCTCTGTGGGTTAAATTACCAGGCTTGTGCAGCGATGTAATACTGGGGGCGTTCTATCGTCCTCCAGACCAGAAATCTGATGGGGACCTTGAAATGAGGAAACAGATCAGGGAGGTGACAAGGAAGGACAGGGTTGTAATCATGGGGGACTTCAATTATCCTCATATTGACTGGGTCAATTTGTGTTCTGGTCACGATAAGGAAACCGGATTTCTTGATGTGCTGAATGACTGTGGCTTAGATCAGCTAGTCACGGAGCCCACCAGAGGACAGGTGACTCTGGATTTAATTTTGTGCGGTACGCAGGACCTGGTTAGAGATGTAAACGTTACTGAGCCATTGGGGAACAGTGATCATGCTGCGATCCGTTTTGATGTGCACGTTGGGGGAAGAATACCAGGCAAATCTCTAACAAAAACCCTTGACTTCCGACGCGCGGACTTCCCTCAAATGAGGAGGCTGGTTAGAAGGAGGTTGAAAGGGAGGGTAAAAAGAGTCCAGTCTCTCCAGAATGCATGGAGGCTGCTTAAAACAACAGTAATAGAGGCCCAGCAGAGGTGTATACCGCAAAGAAAGAAGGGTTCCACTAAATCCAGGAGAGTGCCCGCATGGCTAACCAGCCAAGTTAGAGAGGCTGTGAAGGGCAAGGAAGCTTCCTTCCGTAAATGGAAGTCTTGCCCTAATGAAGAGAATAAAAAGGAACATAAACTGTGGCAAAAGAAATGTAAGAAGGTGATAGGGGAGGCCAAGCGAGACTATGAGGAACGCATGGCCAGCAACATTAAGGGGAATAATAAAAGCTTCTTCAAATATGTTAGAAGCAGGAAACCCCCCAGAGAAGCGGTTGGCCCTCTGGATGGTGAGGGAGGGAAAGGGGAGATAAAAGGAGACTTAGAGATGGCAGAGAAATTAAATGAGTTCTTTGCATCTGTCTTCACGGCAGAAGACCTCGGGCAGATACCGCTACCCGAACGGCCCCTCCTAACCGAGGAGTTAAGTCAGATAGAGGTTAAAAGAGAAGATGTTTCAGACTTCATTGATAAATTAAAGATCAATAAGTCACCGGGCCCTGATGGCATCCACCCAAGGGTTATTAAGGAATTGAAGAATGAAGTTGCAGATCTCTTGACTAAGGTATGCAACTTGTCCCTCAAAACGGCCACGGTGCCAGAAGATTGGAGGATAGCAAATGTCACGCCTATCTTTAAAAAGGGAAAGAGGGGGGACCCGGGAAACTATAGGCCGGTCAGCCTAACATCCATACCGGGTAAGATGGTGGAATGCCTCATCAAAGATAGGATCTCAAAACACATAGACAAACAGGCCTTGCTGAGGGAGAGTCAGCATGGCTTCTGTAAGGGTAAGTCTTGCCTCACGAACCTTATAGAATTCTTTGAAAAGGTCAACAGGCATGTGGATGCGGGAGAACCCGTGGACATTATATATCTGGACTTTCAGAAGGCGTTTGACACGGTCCCTCACCAAAGGCTACTGAAAAAACTCCACAGTCAGGGAATTAGAGGACAGGTCCTCTCGTGGATTGAGAACTGGTTGGAGGCCAGGAAGCAGAGAGTGGGTGTCAATGGGCAATTTTCACAATGGAGAGAGGTGAAAAGCGGTGTGCCCCAAGGATCTGTCCTGGGACCGGTGCTTTTCAACCTCTTCATAAATGACCTGGAGACAGGGTTGAGCAGTGAAGTGGCTAAGTTTGCAGACGACACCAAACTTTTCCGAGTGGTAAAGACCAGAAGTGATTGTGAGGAGCTCCAGAAGGATCTCTCCAGACTGGCAGAATGGGCAGCAAAATGGCAGATGCGCTTCAATGTCAGTAAGTGTAAAGTCATGCACATTGGGGCAAAAAATCAAAACTTTAGATATAGGCTGATGGGTTCTGAGCTGTCTGTGACAGATCAGGAGAGAGATCTTGGGGTGGTGGTGGACAGGTCGATGAAAGTGTCGACCCAATGTGCGGTGGCAGTGAAGAAGGCCAATTCTATGCTTGGGATCATTAGGAAGGGTATTGAGAACAAAACGGTTAGTATTATAATGCCGTTGTACAAATCGATGGTAAGGCCACACCTGGAGTATTGTGTCCAGTTCTGGTCACCGCATCTCAAAAAAGACATAGTGGAAATGGAAAAGGTGCAAAAGAGAGCGACTAAGATGATTACGGGGCTGGGGCACCTTCCTTATGAGGAAAGGCTACGGCGTTTGGGCCTCTTCAGCCTAGAAAAGAGACGCTTGAGGGGGGACATGATTGAGACATACAAAATTATGCAGGGGATGGACAGAGTGGATAGGGAGATGCTCTTTACACTCTCACATAATACCAGAACCAGGGGACATCCACTAAAATTGAGTGTTGGGCGGGTTAGGACAGACAAAAGAAAATATTTCTTTACTCAGCGCGTGGTCGGTCTGTGGAACTCCTTGCCACAGGATGTGGTGCTGGCGTCTAGCCTAGACGCCTTTAAAAAGGGATTGGACGAGTTTCTGGAGGAAAAATCCATTAATGGGTACAAGCCATGATGTGTATGCGCAACCTCCTGATTTTAGGAATGGGTTAAGTCAGAATGCCAGATGTAGGGGAGAGCACCAGGATGAGGTCTCTTGTTATCTGGTGTGCTCCCTGGGGCATTTGGTGGGCCGCTGTGAGATACAGGAAGCTGGACTAGATGGGCCTATGGCCTGATCCAGTGGGGCTGTTCTTATGTTCTTATGTTCTTATATTTCAGATTAATGTGTCAGTCATAGCACAGACTGCCATCCAGTACTGTGCGCACTGATTTGAACATGTGAAAGCTGGTTGGTACTGCAAATTTTAATGCCCAACTCCAACCAATGAGATCTATAAATATAAGTGAGTGCCACATGTATATCACTTTCTGGATCAGGAGCTACAAATCAGCACAAATCAAATGCACATCCAAATAGGCAAATAGGCATAAGTGGTATCTATTCATATTCAGTGGCATCACTAGGATTCGTGTCATCCGGTGCGGGAGGCCTGTGCATCACCCCATGCAGTGGGTGGGGCAACACCCCAGGTCGTGGGTGTGGTAATGTACCATTGCCCCGCCCCCATTGGTTTTTGGCTGTACCTTTTGACAGAACACAGATCTTTCAATGTGGTTTGTTTCATTGCATTCTGCATGAAATTACACATTGATTGATATATAACATGATGGTATTATTCCTCCAGACTCTGATTTTAGTGATTTTGAAAACTTGTAGGGTCACACACACACACACACACACCCGTGTCAACTTACTAACACCTTATTGCAGCAGTTCTCTTACGTTTAAACACTTGGACCCACTTTTTAAAATGACAATCTGTCTAGGAACCATTGGAAGTGATGTCATGGCCAGAAGTGACATCACCAAGCAAATTAAAATAAATAATTATAAATAGTTAAATTAAAATGAAAGAGATAATTAAATAAGGGGGAGCCAGTCCTGTTCCACCAAGTGAGTTTTCTCTGTGGGCTGCCTGCAATAACCACCACCCCCCCCCGCCCCCAAGAATCAGTGAGATCTTCAGCCCTCCTCAGTGGCCAGTTTAAAGTCCTTCTATTTCAAGCACATCAGTACAAAGACCCACCTGGCTTTACAAGTCTGAGAGCCCAATCCTATGCCTATCTACTCAGAAGTAAGTCCCAATATAGTCAGTTGGGCTTACTCCCAGGAAAGTGTGGGTAGGATTCAGCTGTGAGGGAAACTGCAAGTGCAAAACAGAAAACATTCCCCTTACCAGTTCAAGCCTCTTTGTTGGTCCTTTCTAGTGGGAGGGAGGCTGCCTTCTGGGGCTTTTGTTGCACTCCAGTCCCATCAGATAGGGACCATTCTGTTGTCCTCACTTTTCCCTTTGCCTGGCCTGACGACCACCCAAGGAACGTCTGCCTACTCATGAGAAGACGCGACCTTGAGGCTGCTTCGCTTCCCATAGGGCTCCATACACTCGCAGTTGGGGGGAGGGACCTCCTCCTTGGGTGTTTTTGGGGGCTGCATTCATTGGATCAGGACCATTCTGAGTTGGAGTCCTCTCAGCCTGCCCTTTTCTACGGAGCAAGGCAAGGTTGCCTACTCGTGAGTAAACGCGGCACGTGGCTCCCTTCCCATAGAGCTGAATATACTCGCAGCTGGGAGGGGGAACCTCCTTCTCGGGTGTTTTTTGGGGGCTGCATTTACTGGATCGGGACCATTCAGGTGTCGTTCGATTCCTCTCAGCCTGCCCTTTCCGATGCACTAAGGCATGTTTGCCTACTCATGAGTAAACACTTGATATGGCTCACTTTCACTTTCCATAGGGCTCCGAGCATTTTTTTCTTCCGGTTTTTTGGCCATAACTTTTGAAGGAAAGGAGCTATCTCCTAGCAACGGGGTTTTTTGCATTGTGTTCCGCTGGACATTCCGCATCCAACAGTGTATGGCATGACGCGGTAGCTCCTAATGGCGCAATTTTAGCGTGTCACCCCCCCAGGGCGCATCACCCCCTGGCGCGTCACCCGGTGCAGCCCGCACCCCCCGCACCCCCTAGCAATGATATTGTTCATATTACCTTGTTTTCAATGAGATGCCCATCAACGTAACCCCTATTCATATTCTAGTCCATTACACACACACATGCACACCTTCTACTTTTAATCAAGAACTAGATAAGGGTATTATCTGATTAGTGGTGGAGAGAAATTTTAATAATTGAAGATATTTCTGACAGGTCACACTTGTCCAGTGGGGCTGTTCTTATGTTCATTTTAAGGCTATTTTAGTTCTGGAGTAAGATTGTGTGTTGCCCTAATTGGAAATAAAAATATTCAATTGTCCTCTCTCCCCGCCAGGAATACATTGTAACTTTGGTTTATTAATACAGTTTATTAATTTCAAAAAAGCGGTTAAGCATTTCAAGTGGTTAAGGGCGCAATCCAGAGAGGCAGGTAGACAAGTGCAAATTCCTTGTGCCAATCCAGCAAGGTACCAAAGGTGCTGGAAAGCAAGTTTGTGTCTTCTTGTAAGCAGGTTAGGTCAGCGCAAGGATACACACAAGCCTCCTGGGACCAGATCCAGCAACAGATCTGAGGAATTTGTGCTGGCTTAGGGAGGCTAGCATGCAGGGTTGGAGAGGCTGGTGGGAAGATGTAACAGGCATTTTGTGTGGAAGGTGGGTGAGGACAGGCCAGTGATGGGACCAGACTGGGCCTGGGAGGGCAGTGGGACCTGCCTCAGCAATTTAGGCTAGATCCTAACCCCCACCCCTGGCTTGATTGGCCTTACACAACTGCTTGGATTTCACCAGCGATTTCACTGGTGCAGATTTGAGTAGCCCCTGGGGTGGCTTACTCTGAGTTGTGCCACAGTCATCTCCTAACTGTTTGTGCACAGGTTCAAATTGGGCTCTTATTTATTTTTCACATTTTTATACCACGCTTCCTTCAAGGAGCTCAGGATGATGTACATAGTTCCTCCCCTCCTTTTGTCCTCACAACAACCCAGTGGGATGGTTAGCAAAGTTTTGGTTACATGCATATTTATTTAATTGATAGGCAACTAATCAGTAAAATATTTTCGTATTGCTTTACAACCCTAATGACAGTCAATAATGTTCTTTTTCTGATGTTATTCTGTCATTACTGAAAAACATGTATTGACAGAACCATTTGCACAACTGCAAGAAACAGGTCGTGAAAACTGGCATGGGTTTCAAAACAAGGCCATAGCTTCAGCACATCTCTGCTAAAGTGGTATCCATGGAAATGGAATTGCTGTGCATGAATTTGACATTGTTCAATGTTATCCTTTTTTCTTAGGGAGATAAATACAGAATGTGCACAGATTTTTGCTTTAGCCCAGAGAAACATCTGCAAAACAGCACTGGAGACTCTTTGATGAAATAAACAGATTTGAGAAGTCACCTTATTTAAATGCATACTTTCCACTTTTATATCTTGGTAAATATGGTCACTACATAGATCATTGCTACTTTCAAATACAGCTGGGTATTGCTTAGCGACAGGGATGCGGACCGGCCGTGCTCCCCTCATCTCCGGAGGCTTTTCTGAGCATCAGAGAGACAGTGCACATCCACACGCTAACTCTCCAAGACTCAGAATGCCCGTTACAGGCACTTCCTGGAAGTCTGGTGTTTTCAGTCGAAACAGCCAGTCTGAGCTTTGGAGAGGCAGCACTTTGATGCGCACTGCCTCTCCAAGGCTCAGAAAAGCCTCTGGAGGTGAGGGGAGCATAGCTCCCCTTGGCTTTGGAGGCTGAGTGGAGTAAACAGGAAACAGTGGTGGCCGTCGCATATGCAGGCTGTTGATGACCAGAGCGCCGCTAAATGACGCTCACTTGTATATATCATAAGTTCCAATTCTCCTTCAGTGGAAAATCAAAAAACTGCCAAAGTCATCTTGAAGGCAAGATGAACCTTGTCATGTGCTCAATATGGAGAAGGAATGTGACATTTCCCCTGTAATGAATTCCGCAATCAACCTTTACATTCAATTGAGCTGGCCTTGGTAATGAGAGAGTAACTCAGAGCCCAATCCTGAGCTGCTCAGGCGCGTGGCTGCGGCGGCACTGAAAACGGCTGCTGCCAATCCTGCATGCCCAAGGCAGCCACGGGCAACACCTCGGGAGAAGGGACTTTCATCCCTTCCCCCAGGTAAAGGGAGTAGCCCCGCAATGGGGCTAAAGAAGGAAGGAAAAAGCCTCCGTGTCAGGTGCCGAGACTGATGCGGAGGCCCAGGATCCAGTGAAGCAAACCTCCACCGGTTCCGCCTCCCTCCCTCTCTGCTCCCTTCCCCTGCCCTCTCCCCACCTCCCGGTCATGCCTTCTCCCCGTCCTCTGCCTGCCTCCTCCCTCACCAGAATGCCTCCTCCACACCTCCGCCCACGCCCCCGCTTTCCTCTCCACTGTTCGGCAGTCCGTGCAACCACTGAGTGGCAGAGGCAGGGCACTTGCCCGGTGACAGTTCGTGCCGGCGGTAAGCCGGCCTGTGGAGCTCAGGATTGAGCTCTCAGTGTCCTGTCTGGGTGCCACTACTTCAGCAGGAAGGAGAACAGTGTGCCTCCTGCTCCACAGAGGCTGCACAGAAATGCCTCAGGCAGATTGTCTTGTCTTGAGGTGGCATGGGAGAGATTAGACAAAGATTGTGTTCCTGTACCAGACCAATTTGACAAGACCTTTTAATCTGTAAAATCTGATGGCATATTGCTATTTACAGTATAAATTGATGTGAATGGACAAATTAGTATTCACAGAAATAGTTTCTATAAACAAATTATTCTGACATTTAAGTAAGTTCTTTCCTACTTCAGAGAAGTGGACCTGTAATATTATCAAGTTTGAGTAATGTAATTGCAGATTTATTATTGGGTGTGGAACGTGACTCAAATATATTTTAGAGAGTGTTTTGTAGCTTAGAATGCCTGTCAATATGATTGAAAGTAAATTCTTGTTCTGCCAATAGGCTGTTTAAAAGAGGCATTTTATAGAATTTATCTTTGATGAATAACAAATAGGTTTTGGATAGCTAAAAATTTCACCTTAGTTCACCTTAGACCTGTGCCAGCTCTGTAACTGGAGCAAGTCTGAGGAGACTTGCAAAAGAGGGGATAGGTTCCATCTCCCCCCCGCAGCCTCCCTACTCCATTTCTTCTCCTTCCTACCCAGATTTGCCTCTTCCCCACCCTATTCTCACTCATGCCCACCCCCACTGCTGCCTTCTCTGGCAGGTGCAGCAGGGTCTGTCAGCAGAGTTGGAGCACTACCACCTCCTGCAGCGCTTGTAAAATGGCCACTGACAGAGCACTGTGCATTGTAAATGTTTCCACAGTAAAGCCCAACAGCCCAATCCACAACAGGGCTGCAACCCTATGGATTCTTTCCTGGAGTAAGACCCACGCAACAAAAGGAGAATTCCTTCGGTATAGGCATGCATAGGATTGTGCTATCAGAGTAGTAGGAGGAAAGAAAGATAAATAACCAAGAACTGTCCTTTTCCAGCCTGTTTCAATGGTCTCATTAGCTATTGCGTACTGCAGTGGTTCCTAAACCTTTTCAAGCAGCAGCACCCTTGACCTACTGGGCCATTGACTGTGACTCCCCATTAGGGCTACAATCCTATACATTGTGTAGGATGGCAGATTTTCTGCAAGGATTCTGCAGCTCCCCGATGAGCCACAGTTCACAGTTTGGGAACTACTGGTGTATTGAATCACAGATATAAGCACTTCTGAAGCCTGATCACACAGAATCTGAAGAATGAGGGTTCAATTACCTCTCTCTGTCCTATCCAACTGACACTGTACATGACTGCTACTGTCTGGAGCAGATGGCTTCAGACTCATTCATTCAAAGGAAAATGACAATGCGATTATTGCCATCATGTCTACACTCACTTGAACATCAGAACAATTAAATTCAACAATACGTAACATGTGATAAATTTTACAGCCATGATCAAAATCATTTATGAGGACTAATGCAGCATGTCAAGGACCCATATGAAGGATTACATCAATAAATTTTTTTTCTAGTAAATTTTCTGTACCTCACAGCCCATCTTACTAGAGTACCGCCCTAAGTTGAATGTGACTGTGTGAACAATTCTCAGGAATTCTTAGACAAAATAATAAAAATACTGTGCTGAAAAACTCAGTAACAGATTCAAAATATTAACTTTTTTCCTTGAGAGTTTCTTCTAGTATTCCAAGTTTATGGAGAAATATCACAACAGCTGTTGAAGCTCACATCTAACAGTTTTCCTTATACAATTCAGCATGATTTAAACAATTCATTCAATTATTACTTTTGTATTCAACAACAGCTTATTTTCATGCAAATTTACATCCCATTATGCATAAAGGATATTCTTAATTGTGCTGAAACAACTGCAAATTTAATTAAAGTTTGCTATTCCAAGCATAAAATAGATTAAAGAAACTGCTGACAACAGAAAAATAAATATCCAGCTATTTAATTTAACTCCGCATTTATTTTTAATCCAAACATTCAAATAACCATGGGTCTAATTACATGGCAAATGTTGAATGAAATGTGTGATCTTATTTTTTCTTCAGTCTCTTTAAAGGCCGCTAACTTCTTTGTGCAAAATTTTCTGCTCTAAATGCCAAAATGTTTTAATTTTGTTTTAATGCCAAAATTTTCTGCTCTAAAATTATATGCATTCAACCAGGGGAAAAAATAAAATAAACTTCCACATTTCCAAACTGTGAAAATAAGAAAGCAAGCAAGCGACCAAGGAAGAGCTATTACTTTGTAAGAAGTTGACATCTACTAAAGTACTACCATCTCCTCTTTAATAATAGTTAGCCTCTGAAGAACACACACTGCTTCTAAACAGTCTGTTACTGAGAACTCTAACTCTAACTAGGTTCTGTCTGTCAGACGTTCTATAGGATCATAAATACTTTTGACAATCCTGAATAAGAAACTATCTGGGAATTCTGGAAGTTGTAGACCACGCTGAGTTTATTGGGGAAATGACAGAAGGAAATTTAACAAATGAAAGAACGAGAAACCAACAAGAAAAATTCCTCTTGCAGTTCTCTTTTCTTGGTCACTGAGTGGCCCAGTCCTATCCAGGACTTCCACTGACAGAACTTGTGTTCCATCAATGGAAGGCGTGGACCTCTGGAGTGGCAGCTGCAGTGATGGCACATGGAACAGGCCACTAGCACAAATGACTGGTGAGCACATGTGTAGCCCCAGCCACTGCCACCAAGTTGATGGTGGGGATGAACTGTGGAAAGGGAGATGGAAGTTCAGGGTGGGGGTCGGAGCTGCCTGGGTACATTCTGGGGGACGGAAAGTGGTTGATATTGGTGCCAACAGCATTATTGATTTCCTATGCTCCCTTCCTGGCCTCAACATGCCCCCTTGGGCCCACTCAGACTTATGCCGGCAGAAGGGCCGCACAGATCCAAGTAGGCCCACTGAGAACCATAGCATAATGGAGTAGTACAGTAAAAAATTCTTTTAGTTCTCCATTTATTTATTTCTTTTTTATTGGAGCAACATAGCAACAACCAGGGACATATGATATGAGCCATATCTCATGCTACATAGTATGCACAATTGGCTCCATTCTGTTTCTTTATAGAAAGACTTGCCCTATATATATTTAACGTTAGGGGTATATATATTTCATAAGAAAAGAAATCAATGAAACTTTATTTCCTTATTTGCATGTTTATAACTTAGGCTTTAACACATTCATTTCTTTATCAATTGGATCTCTTCCAAAGGCCTGTCATTTTAAACTGACTCAAGCTGCATTCGCATACACACTTTCCTGAAAATAAGCCCCCTGAACACAATGGGAATTACTTCTGAATAGACGTGTATAGGATTGTGGTGTTACTCACTTTAAGATACAGTACATCACTTTCTTATTTAAAACACTTGTCCATGGTGTCTCAGTGTCTGTTCTTCCAGACTCTGCCTCCTCTTCTATTTCCACTCCTGGTAGCTTCTTGATTTAATCTATTTAGGGTGCAATCCTAACCGCTTATGTCAGTGCTTTCTAGCACTGACATAAGGGCAATGCAGCTCTGAGGGAAGGGAACAAACATTCTCTTACTTTGAAGAGGCCTCTGTGGGTAACACCCAACTGCAGGATGCAGCACACGTCCCATTGGCACCGCTATGCCAGTGCTGGAAAGCACTGACATAAGGGGTTAGGATTGTGCCCTTAATTGATTTAAGTGACCCAACCATGATGAAAGGTGCCACTTAAGGTGGCAAGCTGGGGGATGTAGCAAGCTGGTAGGAGATACCCCAAGCCCCACACCTGCCTGAAACCTCCCCCATGCCAGCTGTCTGGCCACTTCACCCAGCTGCCTCACTTCTAATGCATTTGGAGAACCCACAAGCTCTGCCACTGCTTCTTATAAAGTGGCCAACACAGAAAATGCTGCAAGCAGAAAGGTGCACACTGCTGTTGTAGGCAGAAGCGGAGCTAGAGAGAGGGCAGCATGGCAAGTACAACATGCTCCGCAACACTTCGGTTAACAGTCCCTTCCCCCTCAGCATCGGAGCCATTGGGGGCAGCAATGGTATGTTGCCATCACTACGGCATGACAATGACTCTGACATTGATGGAGAGGTGCCACTTACGTGATACATTGCAGGGAATGCTATACTTACCTCACCCACCCACCCCTTCTAGTTCTGCTTCTGGTTGTAGGATGTGGTGGTAGAAGAGGTAGGGGAATGATCAGCAGAATTCTGGAGGAGTGGTAAAACTGGGGGGAGGTTGGGCAGCAGATCAGATAGGACTATTCCTGATTCTGCACATTGGTTCATAGAACATTATTTCTGTTCTCACCAGCTTCCTACACTCTTCTATGATCAATTTACAGCACAATCCAATGCATGTATACTCAAAAGCAAATCCAATTGTGCTCAGCAGGGCTTACTCCCAGGAATGTGTGCACAGGACTGCAGCCTTAGACCCCTTATTTAATTTTATACACATACATTTTAATGCACCTCCCTCTCTCCCTTTATTCTCCAGCCGTCCCCTGGTTGTTCCTGATGTCTGAGCAGAAGGGCTCCCCTTACAACTAAAAACAAGGTAACACCATCATAACATCAGCTCACTGACTCTGGGCCCAATCCTATCCAATTTTCCAGTGCTGGTGCAACTGTGTCAATGGGACATGCACTGCATCTTGTAGTGGGGCAGCGGTCACAGAGACCTCCTTAAGGTACGGGAACATTTGTTCCCTTACCTTGTGGCTACATTGTGGCTGCACCGGTGCTGGAAAATTAGATAGGATTGGGCCCTCTGTCTCTGGTCTTAAAATGCTTGTTAGCAAAAAGCTATGAGCTACTCCTCACCCAGTGCCTTTGTTATAGAGATAACACAGTCTCAGGAGCCAGCTTTGCAAAACAACACCTCAGAGCAGGTTCAGTTTACCTCAATTGGTGTAGTAAGCTTTGTTATCTTGCAAATGCACTGCAGCTAAAACTCTATGGGGCAAAGCATGGAGTGATGGCTGGAGGGTGGAGGGATTGGGCAGAGAAGAGTGGAATTTTACTGGACCCTTGCTCATATGCTTGCCTATGTTTGAAATGACTATAAAAAGCTAGCAGCGTCTAGTGACATTCTGCACATGATCTGAGGCTAACACCTCCTTGCTACCTTGCTTTGGTACTAGCAATTAACAAACTGATTTCTGCTAAACCTTTCCTTGATGTGTTTAATTAGTGGACCGTGGTTCGCCAGGTAATGAACCTCACACTGCCTTTGGGGATCAAAGGCAACATTCCTTTAATACCATTCTTGTTAAACCTTGTATAAATATTATCTACTAGGGTGACATTGTTTCATTACACAAATACAGATGAACAGTGATTGGTTACTACTGATGCAAAGGGTAAAGATCAGTTTTCTTAGCTCTGAACAATGCTTCAGGATTAGTTATCCAATTGCTTTGGAACTTGCTCTTATCCAGGATGGAGAAGCCTTCTAGAAAGGCTTTCCCCTGCTATCCAGTTTGAAAAAAGAGCATGTAAACCTCATTAATTTGAACAACATCCCCTGGACAACCTTGATTAATCTGAGAAACTGAATCATCTTCAGATCAACCTCAATCCAGAATGTAACTATTCTTACAGTAAGAGAAAGGTAGCTTGATTTGAATAAGAGCTATCTCCCATAATTAATGTTTTCATGTAATGTTCAATATATAGCTGCTTAGACTTCATAGACTTCATTCCACTAGTACCCTTTCCAACCACTAGCTTACCTGTTTGATGTCATATGCAAGGAGAACATATTTTAAATCTGGAGACACTGAATATCTTGATGCTTTGAAAGTTACCTGAGAAGAGAAAATAGTGTAAGTAATCTTGTTACATATAGTGCACAATATCTCCGCATTTATAAATACTTGATAAAGGTAGTTATTAAAAAAAAAACAAGTGGCCCAATACTTTCCTTCTGGTATGCAAACAAATAATGATGTATGCCATTGCATCAAGCTCTCTACCAATCTGTGGAGTATCCAACATATCCAAAACCCTGTCAGGCTCCTCAAATCTGTGCCAGCAAAAAAGCTGGCACAGATCTGAGGAGTCCCATAGGGCAGTGGTTTCCAACATTTTTTCACTTGTGTACCCCTTGGCAGTCCACTTCCATAAATTGTATTCCTTGTATTTGCCCCACAAGGTATTCTAATGCCAGCCCTGCAAGGCATTCTAATACAGACCTGCCTTTTTCTGCCAAGTTGCACCAATGACCCTGCATCCTGTGCTCTAGCATGCGATAGGATTGGGCTGAAAGAAACTAAACAAACTCAACCAAATAAGAACATTGTGGAAGTGTAAATATCAGTTTGTGATATGACAGGACAGCCTGTTGTATGTATGTATGTATGTATGTATGTATGTATGTATGTATGTATGTATGAAAGAAAGAAAGAAAGAAAGAAAGAAAGAAAGAAAGAAAGAAAGAAAGAAAGAAAGAAAGAAAGAAAGAAAGAAAGAAAGAAAGAAAGAAAGAAAGAAAGGGTTAAAAATTGCACAAGGTGCATGCAAGACTTTAGATTTGTCCTCATGTTAACTCTTTGGATAACTCCAATCTATATTTTTTAGTTTTAAATGAAACATACATGTTTCATTTAAAACTAAAAAATATAGATTGGAGTTATCCAAAGAGTATGATAGGTGGGTATCCTATCCATATACCTATCCTATGATAGGTGGGTAGAACAGCTGTCCCTTATTTTACGAGGGTCGCCCAGAAAGTAATGCACCACATTTTTTTCTCAGCCTACAGTAATGGTACGAATGCAAAACTTTAGATATACATTATTTGAATTTTCAGGAGTGTGCACACAAATTTTTGGTTTCTTCAGACAGATAGCGTAGCTGCAGCAGTGTTTCGAAATGGTGTCTGTAAGTGATGTACGTTACAAGCAGCGTGTCGTCATTGAATTTCTCACTGCAGAGAAAGAAACTGTTGGGAACATTCACAAACATTTGTGTACAGTTTATGGAGAATCTGCAGTCGACAGAAGTATGGTTAGTCGCTGGGCACAGAGGGTGAGGCCATTAGAAGGCGGTTCAGCAGAGCTCCAAGATTTGCAGCGTTCGGGGCGGCCATCCACGGCTGTCACACCTGACAAGACGCAGCTTGCTGATGTGCTCATTCGTGAGGACCGACGCATAACGACTAGGCAGTTGGCACTGAAGCTGTCAATCAGCAAAGGAAGTATGGATGCAATCATCCGTGCTCTTGATTACTCAAAAGTGTGTGCACGATGGGTTCTGCGCTGTCTTACGGTGGACCACAAATCTCTCAGAAAAAACATTTCTTCTGAGTTGCTGAAACGTTTTGAAGATGAGGGGGAAGCGTTCTTGTCCAGGATTGTGACAGGTGATGAAACCTGGGTTCACCATTTTGAGCCCGAAACAAAACGACAGTTGATGGAATGGCGTCATCCTCAATCTCCACAGAAGAAAAAATTCAAAGCAACTGCTTCCACCGGTAAGGTCATGATCACTGTGTTTTGGGACTGTGAGGGCATCATACTCATTGATGTGATGCCAAGAGGCAGCATCATTAATTCTGAAGCTTATGTGAAGACATTAACCAAACTCAAGAAGCGCTTGCAGCGACTTCGGCGCCATAACAACCCAGGTGAATGTTTGATTCAACATGATAATGCTTGGCCTCACACAAGTTTGAGGACTTCGGAACACATCACTAAACAGGGTTGGACTGTGTTACCCCATCCACCCTACAGCCCTGACCTAGCTCCCTCAGACTTCCACTTGTTTGGGCCATTAAAGAATGCCATTCGCGGAAGACATTTTGAGGATGACGAAGAGGTGATTCGCACAGTGCAGAAATGGCTTCGTGACCAGAACAAGGAGTGGTACCAACAGGGCATACATGCCCTTGTGTCTCGCTGGAGGAAGGCCATAGAACTGGACGGAGATTATGTGGAAAAATAGGGAGTGTAGAAGAAACATCATTCTTTCTTCTGTGTAAGTTTCATTGTGTTCAATAAATAATTGTTGAAGAAAAAAAATGTGGTGCATTATTTTCTGGGTGAGCCAATATGTTCAAACCTCCCTTGCCATAAAGAAATTATTCTGCAGAAGGAGGCAGCACAATCTCTGAGAGATTATCTACAGCATAAAAGTGTGATGCATATTTACTAAAAATTCAGTCCCACTGTGTTTAATGGGACTTACTCTTAGGAAAGAGTTGATAGGACTGTAGCCCTATACAACTGCAGCCATGTGTGATTTTCAGTGCTTATATATGTTTCTTTTCTTTTTCCAAGCTCTTCACAGAACAACTTGCATATTCATATAATTTTTTTAACTTTTACAAAAAATTTAAAATCTTCTGTGGTGTGGCATACATAGTAGAAGAGAAAAAAGCATTATCAAACCAATAACGCATTATGTCAAGATAAGAATACATGACACCCAATTGAATTCAGAGCTATAATTTAATCAAGAGGTAATGGTGGTGTCAGAAAGAATTTAATGGATCTGATGCAGAGGAAGGATCAGAGTGTACTTGAAGCAACACAGTAACTGAAGGGAATTATTTTATGTGAACCTAGAGGTACTTTCTATTCAAAGAACAAAAGGGTCAAGCATGAGGCATTTCAAAAATGCTGGAAGGAGTGCCTTTAGTTGAACTGCTGGCAGTAGTAGTATAAAATTTTTTTTTTTAAATGTTATGCTCACAAGTGTGTTCATGTCCTCCATTTCTCCCCATTTCTGAAAGGGCATTTGGGATATGCAAAAGGATATTTTAAAGAACATGTTCAAATTAATTTCATATCACATTGTGTATTCTGCTACAACTTTAATTATTCCCTAAGCAGTGTTTCTCAAACTGTGGGTCAGGACCCACTAGGAGGGTCGCAAGCCAATTTCAGGTGGGTCCCCACTCATTTCAATTTTTTATTTTTAATATATTAGACTTGATACTACCATGGTATGTGACTGCATTTGGAGACTTGTACTTTTAACAAGCTACTATGTATATTCTTTTAACAATGGTAGTAAATGGGACTTACTCCTGGATAAGTTTGGGTAGGATTGCAGCCTAGGATTCTTAAAAATTTCTTGCTTGATGATGTCTCTTCTGGTCATGACATCACTTCAGGTGGGCCCTGACAGATTCTCAATCTAAAAAGTGGGCCCTGGTGCTAAATGTGTGAGAACCAATGCCCTGAAGTATAATCCTTCTTTTTGGATTAAGTCCTCACATCCTTCTTGTCCTATCTTTCTATATACATCACAATCCTATGCATGTTTACTCATAAGTAAGCTCTATTGAGTGCAAGGGAACTTGTTTCAAAGTAACTAAACATATACCACCAAAGAGGGGGTGTATTTTTGAGGACACCCATTGCCACACATGCAACTTACCAGGAGGTAAGAAGATTTCTACTTACCTCCTGCAGGCTTCTCAAATACCCTCCCTCACCATAAGATGCAGTGCATATCATTTTGCATGTGCATTGGCGCTGGTGGTGTGGTATAGAATTGGGCCCTAAGTCTTTAAGCACAATATGAAATCACTTGAGGAGGATGAAGAACCCATTTCCATATTGATGATCAGTTACTACATACACATACTGAGACAGCTACAACACTTGGAATTCACTTGGGTGGGTGGTCCTGGGGGGTGGTCCTGGGGAGTGGGAGGCGGGATGGGATCCACCACTTATCCTGGACCCAAACCCCATTCCCGGGGAGTTCGGAGCAGTTTCAAGTCACTCCGCTTTCCCCAGACTTGTCCCACCTCAGGAGGTGGTGCAGGACTGAGGAGACCCATAGGGGCCAGCGTGCCTTACCCAAAGGTAAGGAGAAAACTTTCCCCTTACCGCTGGCTGAGCCACTTTCGGCCCCTATCCTACACTGGATACAGTGCAAACATTTTGGCTTTCCTGTTCCAGCACAGCATAAGACTGTGCCCTTAATCTCTAATTTTCCCAGTGCATGATGTCTCTTCCTTTATGATGGTTCCCCTGTCCACGTATTTCCCCAACTATCTAATGTGGAAATCTTTCTTTATGAGATGCAGGACCTTTTTTGTGGTAGCCCCAGAATTTTGGAATGCCCTTCCACAGGAGATCCTGAAGCTTCCTTCTATGCTATCTTTATAAAAGCATGGTACAGTTTTCCTTTTCTTGTACGCTTTTGAAAATTATGCATGCTGTTTTTCACCATTTCATTAAACTCTGATTTAATTGCTGCATTTAATGTTGTTCACTCTTCTGAAAATTAAATTGAAAGTTATAAAAATCCGATGAATACACATATACATTTTAATATTATACAGTAAGAGATAAATATTAAAACATTTTTTCCCCTAGCTGAGGAAGCTTTCAGAGAAGTGCTTTGGAGATTGGATTGGACTTGGACTGGAGGCTTTGGACCTTTAACCACTGAGTTAAGTGGAGTTTTGGGGAGGGAAAGCCTCTGGACAAGAGGACTTGCAGGGAGTGTCTGTGTTTATTGCAATAAATTTGGTTAGTTGCTATAGATAAGGAGTTCTGTGTTCATTCCATTGCACACCACAGCTGTTGTTTCTTGGAAAAGGAGGGTGTTAATTAGCCAAAAAGGTGGCATGAGAAGGGAGTTGAGAATTTGGCAGAACAGCGTGCCAGGGAGGGAGTGGGGAGGGAGGAGTGAAGCTCCTCCAGATCCAAAGTCTCTGTGTCAGAATCATTGCCTAACATGGAGGTTCTTGATTCGCTACCAACCTTTTGGTTGACAGTGAATCGAGTAGCTCTATTGCAGGGCTACTTGTTTTACCTGGGGGAAGGGGACAAAACCCCTTCTTCCAAGTTGCTGCCGGCAGCTGCCTGAAGTGCAGTGGATGCATTAACAGCCATTTTTGGCACCACTGCACACCATGCCCTGGGCAGCTCAGGATTGGGCTGTGAGACTCTAATCCTATACACACTTACCAGATAGCAAGCCCCACAGTGGGATTTACTTCTGAATATACATCCATAAGATTGCACTGTGAATGCCTAACAGTCCAACCCTATTCTCATAGGATGCTATCATGGCAGTCTTGCCAACAGTCTGTGGAGTGCTGCCACCAATGCAAAGGCAGAAGGCCACGTGCTACCAGCGGTTCCATGTAGACCAGCCACTGATAAATTTCTGCTGGCAAAGAGGCCAAAAAGCGGGAGAGATGGGGTGGATCAGGGAGTGGCAACAGTGCCTGCTGCATCTAAACCCCCATCATCAGGCAATTTAGAATCTCAAAATCTGGGGAGAAATTCAAACGGGAAGAAATTCATAAACATAAATTCTTACCCATACATTACAGGGTGCTTGAAAAGCAATGGTGGAAAAAAGCAACTGTTCTTAGATGAGAGAACCAATCTTTGGCAGACATGTTACAAGTGGCTCACACAGTCCATGTTTGCCTGGGAAAAGAGCACTGCATGGAGCACCTTCTTTTCCTCTACAATTCCAATTCAGAAGCACACAGAAGAGTGGGTGCCCACTGTCAGTCTGCCAAAAACTGACTGAGTAGATAATGACAAAGACTGTGTGCAGCACTCCTGGGAGAACATGTGCTTCTTAGCAGAACAGGAATGGAAATTCCCTGAAAGCCTTTGCAACCCTAGGTAAGACATATATGCACATAAGAGGAAGGCAATGGTATGGGTTATGGGCATGGTGAAATTGTGACAGTTAATCAGTATCTTTCTCACTTTATTTTACAAATTGTACATACATACATACATACATACATATACTGTATGTATGTGTAAGACTTTCACTCTTTGGGAGAGTCAGGGAGAAAGGTGATATAGAAATACTGTATAATAATATACATACACATACTGTATACTTATATAAACACACACATATATTCTCTCTGGGATTTTTTTCCCAAATTTGTTTTTGTAATATGGCTTCTTGGTGATATTCCTGGGCTGTTTCAATCCAGAATTATCCCCTTTATTTCATCCTTTAAAAAAGTCTTTAATCCAGTCATTTAATTAGCACTGGTAAATTTAGAATCATATCATTTTTTTTAAAGTGTAAAACAGCTAACCCTTTGGTGTGTGTGTTTTTGACCTATGTGTTCCACTGACTGAAGAACTGGGCATAACTATATAAAGCAAGTAGCAGATTCAATTTCTTGCTTTCTCTGGAGAAACTGCCTTTCGTGACCTGAGTTTTGATTCTCTAGCTGACAGTGATACATGAGAATGTGATGCTCCTTGGACAAGCAGCGCCAGCCTCTTCTCTATGCCCAGGAATGCACTTGACAACCATGACCACAAGTATTGTCACTACCACAGATTACAAAGGTGATAGCCAAATTGAGATGGAATGATACAACACCACACTGCAGGCCTTCCCCCTTCTCCCCCACCCCTGAGCACAACCCATCTTCAATATTTGTTGCTTGCACATAAGCATTGGTTTTTGCCAAAGGTAAGGTTATATTTTGTTTCTCACTAATCTATCTGAATGCAACTGACCCTTGAGAGTAAAGGGCTATGCAATGAAACAGGTGACAGAGACAGAGTAACTCTGCTGTAAACTGTAATTCAAAAATGTCCTTAGGCATTTATTATTGGCAAAACTAGCTGTTAATATTATTAAAGGACATTTTTATCGTGCTTACTGTATATACAAGAGCTTTTTATTGTGTTCTTTTCATGGTTGATAAATACTGATTGCCCGACACCTCATGTGCAATTATTGTTCTGCCAAGAGATAGCATAATTAAGTCAATATTGCTACAATTTTGTTGTCGTGTTAGGTGTCAAGTTGAGGCAAATTCTCCAATATCTGATAAAAAATCAGTGTCAACCTTCAACTGAACCTGTAAAAGCTGCTCAGCCCTAGCCTTTCTGTCCTGCTTGTAGTTTCTAACTAAAAAAGAAAAACCCATAGCTTTTGTTGATACTGATGTGAAGGTGACGCCCTTTCATCTTTGTTCAATAGTCTCATTTGCTATGCACTCATTTGCTACATGAATTTTAATTGCTTTTGTTATACATTTAGTGCTCCCTTTCTTCTTTCAACAGTGCATAAGAGCACAGGAAACACGAATGGGGAGGAATCAAAGCATACAATTACATGCAATCTGGCTAAATGGAAACACGGGCTAGTTTCTAAAATACATTCATTCATGTTGTAGTTTTGAACCTGTTTAAACCCAAGAATCACCTTCTTCCCCAGCTTGTAACATTATTGTTTGTCCGTCCCCAGCTTTTTCACTTTAAACCACTCTAAACAATATAAGATAATTCTGATGCTTCTGTTGCAACCTTCACAGATTACTGTGGATTCCCACTTTCAAACTGTTGAAAAGTCAATCTTCTAAAGCAGAGGTTCTTAACCTCTTGCACCTCATGCACTTCTAGGAGAATTTTGAACTACTCACACAACCCCATCCCAAATATATTTTATTGCTTATTTATTTTATTTCAATTATTCATATTTGCTGCTTTTTTCTGAAATTACACTGAACATATATGGCAAAAAAGTGGAACTTCAAAAAACAATCATATTGTTTCAATTATATGAATTTCATATAAAATTTCAATCATAGGGGGGAAAAGTTGTTCTTAGAACTTTAAAACATCAAAAAAAATTTCAAGTAAAATCAATGAGAAGATGGAAATAAAAAAATATTCCAGTCAATAAGAATATATTATTGGCTTTAGGGCCAAATTTAAAACAAATTCAATATTTTTTTAAATTATCCTTATCTAGCCAAAAAGTGAGTATCAAAGTAATATTTTTCTTAATTCTGCAAGCACCTCAGGCAGCCCCCTGGACCCACTAGTGGTGTGAGCCCACAGTTAAAAACTCTGTTCTAAAGCAATTCTAGCACTTTCTGCAGAATAGTCTTACATACTGCGCTCAGTTCATTTATTTTAAAGTGCAGATGAGGAATTTCTTTGCTCTTTGTTTCAATATATATAACATCAATCATCCTTTTGCACTATATTCAGCCACTCCCACATCCACCTCTTTGCTTCAATTACCAGGCACCTTTGGTCCCAGAGCCAGCTCTCCCATCATTTTCTCTTCAATTGATGCCCTAAAGCAGAGCTATTCAAACTGGGGTGTTGCGACGCCCCAGCCTGACAACCTGGCCTCTGCCCCCTTATGGGGCAGGGGCAGGGTGAGGATAGTGACGTGATCCCCAAGATCGTGTCACTAAGGGGGCTACAGGAACTGGGATGTATTCACCAATTCCTGCAGCTGCCTGTCAGGGGTGCAGGGAGCCCTGTGCGAGCAAAACTGGAAGTGGAGTGTGAACGCTCCACTTTCACTTTTAGAAGGCTGGGGAGCCCTGCAGATGCTTGCACAGGGCTCTCCGCACCCCCAACAAGCTGCTGCAGGGACTGGTGTGTACATCCCAGTCCCTGCATCTCCCCTTAGCCTGGGGATCATGTTGCTGCCTCCCTCCCGTCCCCTGTAAGGACTTACTGCGGTCCTCAAACTCCCTGAGAGTTTGAAAACCGCAGCCCTAAAGTACTGTTTTTCAGGTATATCACACAAGGCTGTTGAGGCAAGGAAAATTAAATTGACATTTCTCTAGGTTAGGGGGCCAAGTCTAAAGCTTTTTTTTTAGAGGGGTGTTTGTGTGTGTGTGTGTGTGTGTGTGTGAGTGTGTGTGTGTGTGAGAGAGAGAGAGAGAGAGAGAGCTACTTCCATTTAAAGCAACAATGTGTTATATGGACTTTGACTAGATATGGGCAGCCTAATCCTAACTAACTTTTCGTGTGGCGATGTGATGCAGCAGTACCAAAACTGCCTTCGCTGTATCCAGCATGGAAGGAGAGGCTGCTGGAGGTCTCCTCAAGAAAGGGAACATTTGTCCCCTCCCCCTCCCCAGGTAAGCTCCAGCAGCTGCTATGCCCTGTGCTGGCGTCTTGCTCCATTTCAAAGCAGCCCAAAAAAACCTGCAAAAAGACTGCATCTCCACAGGCACAGAAATAGCCCTGGAGCCATGGAAGAGGCTCCGTAAGATTGTGTGCCTTGCAAATGAACAGTAAGACTCCTTGGAGACCCCAAGATATGAAAGAGGCAAGCGCAGAAGACTCAGCAAGAATCAATGGGAATCTTTAACAATTGTTTTCATGGGTAATGGAGTCGGGAGTGGAAGAGGGGAAGCCAAGGGAAAAAACAAGGGAAAAATGGGTGCAGCAAAGAGTAGCGCTTCCCCCCCACACACACACAGAGGGTGTTTTCACACTGGCTTGTTTTATTTGCCTTTCTAAGAGCCAAAAATGAGAAGGAAAACTAGACACCCTTTCTGCCGAATTCCCCCCTCCTTCACAGTGAGATGGTGCAAGCAAAATAAGTCTTCCGAACAAACCGAAGAATTAGATTTAGGCTACAATCCTATGCACACTTTCCTGGGAGTAAGCTCCATTGACTAGAATGGGACTTACTTCTGAGTAGACAGGCATAGGCCTGGGCTCTAAGGCTACAATCCTATCTACACTTTCCTGGGACTAAGCCCCATTGACTACAATGGGACTTACTTCTAAGTAGACATGCATAGGACTGGGCTTTTAAAAGTTCAGCATCCCACAGCGAAACAAGCAGGGACAGCAGGCAACAGGGGAGGGCTGTGTACGGGAATGGGATGTGCTGAGGGGCGGAAGCAATTGAGAACCGCTGTCTTAGTTTTCTTCCATCCTGAAGTGTCAGGCTGTAGCGCTAATTGCTTAACTGTATGTAATTTGCATAACTCTATGCAAATGATGTGTAAAATCATGATTTGTGTAAAAAAGGCAGCAGTCCAGCGGTAAGCCTTGCAACGTAAGGCATGTGCCTTACAACAGTGCGCCCCACTGGAAAGCGATGAGCTCAGGATTGGGCTCAGAGTCAGTAGAAGAAGCCATGATATTACCAATATTTCTAACTGGAAAAGTAATCTATTTCCATTTCTGGAAAATATCTTAATCACCAAAATGTAGTGTTTTGTGTTTTTATGTCATTATCAACAAAAATAAACACTTCTACCCATGGTATTCCATTCTCAGCTTTTGCCACTATCTGATGGAACTTAGATTTGCAGGATATGCTGGGCTCTGCACAATGATATACTCATTAAATAGTGCACTGAGAAAACTTAATGGATTCCACTGATTGTTTTAGCAAACTCTTTGGTTCATCAGTCTAAGCAGCCTGTTGAAACTTAGGGCCCAATCCTATCCAATTTTCCAGCACTGGGGCAGCTGCAATGTAGCCCTGAGGTAAGGGAACAAATGTTCCCACACCTTGAGGAGGCCTCCAAGACTGCTTCCCCAACACAGCAGCATCAGCACTGGAAAATTGGATAGGATTGGGCCCTTAGTTGTTCCTAAAATAGCAGGCTGACAGAGGATCAAATTAGGTGAAATGATAGGAAATTTGTTACCAGAACACTTCACATTCAAACAGCCATGGATGGTCCCTATTCAGACTGGGGTAAAGATCAATTCTGTCCTCCTGAGTCATTTTTCTCAATAGAAATCCTGAAGCTGCTATCTACCACAAAAGACAGAAGGTATAGGTTTTTTATTATCATCATGAATCTCACCATAATCTTATCTACTTTGGCCACCAGAAATATACAAAATCTCTTTCTTATCCTAGCCAATACTACAGCACCAATGCAGCCATGCTAAAGGGGCATGCACTGCATCCCACGGTGGGGCAGAGAATGGGATGGGCTCCTCAAGGTAAGGGAACATTTATTCCCATTCTGTGGGGCTGTAATGCGGCCACATTGGCATTGGAAAGCTGGACAGGATTGGGTCCTTATATGTATTTTCTGTGTTCACTAATTGAGAATGTGTAATACTTAAAAGCAGATTATAAATTTCTGAAATAATTTTACAGTTATTAAGATTGCATGTTTATTTACTGTTGCTTAATGCAGTTATGATTATAAAGTCTTCAATAAATGTATTGCAGGAAAAATCTTAAATTAAATGTAGCCATGTAAACAAGTATTGCAATTAAACCTGCATTAGTCACTGAGAGAAATATAATTGCACTAAAATGCTGAATTGAGTTTCCAGTGAAGAAGGAAAAGGGGTGGGATTGCATGGAGAAAATACAGGAAAGTTCACTTAGAGCGCAATCCTGAGCTCGGCACTCTGGTTTTCCACCAGAGCGCAGTTACAAACGTGCCATAAGGCACGTCTGAGAGGCTTACCACTGGTCCAGTGCCCGTGCTAGCCAAGCGCTGGCTGGCACTGGGCTAGCGCTGGGCGGGCACCCATCTTCTACTGCTTGGCGGTCTCATGGACCGCTGAGTCGCGGCACGGTAAGCAGGGGCGGGGAGAAGGCGTTCCAGGGAGGGGGAAGGCAGGCGGAGGGCAGAGAGGAGGAGTGATGGGGAGGCGGGGGGGTGGAGAAAGGGCGGGCGGGTGGGAGGCGTGCCGGGGGGGAGGGAGGTGGGTCCCATGGAGCTGGATCCAAGGGATTCATGTGGGGCTCAGCGCCCTACACAAACACTTTCACCTTATTGCCAACCTTTGGGTCGGTGGTAAAGTGAGTAGCCCCATTGCAGGGCTGCTTCCCTTAACCGGGAGGATGAAATTCCCCTTCTCCCGAGGCGCCTCCCACGGTAGGCTGAGGCACGCAGGATGCGGCAGCAGCCGTTCTCAGCGCCATTGCAGCCGCGCGCCCTGGGCAGCTCAGGATTGGGCTCCCTGGGAGCTATGAAAATATTGCAAAATATTAAGTGGCAAAAAACTCTGTAGATATTACAGTTCCAAGTCTGTGCTTTTGGCTGCATAGCCCCAACTTTCACATGGCCTAATCAAGATAAATGAGCCAAAACACTTTTAGCTTTGCTCACTCATCTGACACTATCCCTTAATTCTTCTCGACCAGCACACATGCAAAAAATAGGACCAAATAAGAGAGCTGAAATGTGAAGTGAAAGAAGCAACTAAAAACTAAGATGCAATAGGTGGATAACACCCAGAATTGAAAGTCACTTTGTACTGATTCAGTGTGAGCAAATTTGTCACATTCCTATATGTGTAGTATGTCAATAAAATGAATATGCACCAAACCTGATCACACAATCAGTCATCATGGCAAAGAAATTCCATGTGACCAGTTCTTGAGTCTGTCATTAACCATG